>NC_057718.1:68100004-68140346 GCF_004010195.1 Chiloscyllium plagiosum
CAGAACCAAATCCAGTATGGTCTCACCTCTTGTTGGCCTATCTACAAATTGTTTCAGGAAACCCTCCTGCACACATTGGACAAACACTGACCCATCTAACGAACTTGAGCTATAGCTTTCCCAATCAATATCAGGAAAGTTAAAGTCCCCCATAACAACCACCCTATTACTTTCACTCTTCTCTTGAATCATCCTCGCAATCCTTTCTTCTACGTTTCTAGGACTATTAGGAGGCCTGTAAAAAACTCCTAACAGGGTGAGCTCACCTTTCCTATTCCTAACCTCAGCCCAAACTACCTCAGATGACGAGTCTTCATCCATCGTCCTTTCCACAGCTGTAATACTATCTTTGACAAGCAATGCCACACCTCCCCCTCTTTTACCCCCACCTCTGACCCTACTAAAACATTTAATGTCCTGGGGACCCGGCTTCAAATCACGCCAAGGCAGATGCTCAAATTTGAATTCAATAAAAATGTGGAATTAAGAGTCTAATGATGATCATGAGTCAATTGTCAGAAAAATCTATCCAGTTCACTAATGTGCTTTCAGGGAAGGGAACTAGTCTGGCCAAGATGTAACTCCAGACACACAGAAAGGTGGTTGAATCTTTATTGCCATCTCATAGGGCAATTAATACTGACATGGCTGGTGACACCCTCATCCTATGAACAATTTTTTTTTTAGAAAGTTAAGATGGTGTGTTCCTTGCAACAGAGTTTGCAAGTGGTAGGGTTTCATACACCTGTTGAGCCTGTTCAGGTAGTGCAGATTACATATTTTGGAAGATGCTTTCGAAAATACCTTTTTGGATTACTGCAGTGCATCTTGTAGGTTGACACATCCATGGTGTTGGACGTGGTGCATGTCCTGCTGCTGCTTTGGCATTGTGCTTTTAGAAACTCTTGCCCCAAAAATAAATACAGATGTTAAATAGTCATGCAAATCAAGCATTCTTGGAAAGGAAGGATATAGCTCTTTAGACTAACCTTTGTTTTCGGTGTTCTTGTACACCACATGTTTATCAAGAGACCACACTTGCCATTGCAGAATCTGGACTCCTACTACATTTGACTAAGCACCTTCCAGGTAGTGTTATGATGTGGAGGTCAAACTCTGTTAATTAAAACCAAACATTCAGAAAAGCTCACCGCACCTTGTAATCTGTTAAAAGTTTGAGGGAGTGAAAGAGAACTCCTAATTTCCACTGTTTAAAGAAAAATAAAAAATTATTTTCCTAACAGAGCACCTAAACAAACTACTAACATACTGGACACAGTTTCCCCTAACTGATCACAATCCTATTAACATGCTGTTCCAATAATATACTTATTAAATGTTACATTAACTTAATTTCAAGTCCACACAGTCTCTGTCTTCTCCACTGTCTTCAGTCTTCTGCCTGCTGATCTCACTGGGGCGTCATCTTTCTTTGGACTACGAGTATATTTTACAGGAAAAGGTATCTTTGGTGGGGAGTGTCGAATTTCTTGGAGAGCAAGACTTTAGACAGGCAGTTAGCTCTCTGGCTCTACAGCAGTTGCTCAGCTGATTGGTGGCAGTTACTCTGACCAATTTTCAAAATGCCCGGTTTTTTTAATCTCCCCAACATTGTTCCCTGTTATTGGTCCAATGTTGTCAAAACAATAAATTCAAACTCAATTGGGTTTTAGTATCCTGAGAATAATTGAAACTGGGTAAATTTGAATTGTTGTCAAAAGAGCAACCATTTAACAGCAAATTGTTACATGTATCTATTTTGGAATAGGTGAAAGTGAGGACTGCAGATACTGGAGATTGTATCTATTGTATTGTTAGCTACTTTCTCCTCAACCCCATCCTCCTCCCATTTATTTCTCCACCTCGTAGGTTCCCTGCCTCATTCCCGATAAAGGGCTTTTGCCCGAGACGTCGATTTTCCTGTTCCTCGAATGCTGCCTGACCTGCTGTTGGACGTGGTGCATGTCCTGCTGCTGATTTGCAGGATTTGCATGACTATTTAACATCTGTATTTATTTTTAGGGCAAGAGTTTCTAAAAGCACAATGCCAAAGCAGCAGCAGGACATGCACCACGTCCTCACAGCAGGTCAGGCAGCATTCGAGGAACAGGAAAATCGACGTCTCGGGCAAAAGCCCTTTATCGGGAATGAGGCAGGGAACCTACGAGGTGGAGAAATAAATGGGAGGAGGATGGGGTTGAGGAGAAAGTAGCTAACAATACAATAGATGGGTGGAGGTGGAGATAAAGGTGATAGGTGAGAGAGGAGGGTGGAGTGGATAGGTGGGAAGGAAGATTGGCAGATAGGACCGGTCATGAGGATGGTGCTGAGCTGGCAGGTTGGAACTGGGGTAAGGTGGGGGGAGGGGAAATGAGGAAAGTGGTGAAGTCCACATTCATGCCCTGGGGTTGAAGTGTTTCAAGGCAGAAGATGAGGTGTTCTTTCTCCAGGCGTTGGGTGGTGAGGAAGTGGCAGTGGAGTAGGCCGCCATTTATTGTATCCGTTGCTCCCAATGCGGTCTCTTTTACATTGGGGAGACTGGACGCCTTCTCGCAGAGTGTTTTAGAGAACATCTCTGGGACAACCGCACCAATCAACCCCACCGCCCTGTGGCCCAACATTTCAACCCCCCCCCTCCCACTCTGCTGAGGACATGCAGGTCCTGGGCCGCCTCCACCACCATTCCCTCACCACCCAACACCTGTAGAAAGAACGCCTCATCTTTCACCTCGGATCACTTCAACCCCAGGGCATCAATGTGGATTTCACCAGTTTCCTCATTTCCCCTCCCCCCACCTTACCCCATTTCCAACCTGCCAGCTCAGCACCATCCTCATGACCTGTCCTACCTGCCAGTCTTCCTTTCCACCTATGCACTCCACCCTCCTCTCCGATCTATAACCTTCATCCCCAACCCCATCCACCTATTGTACTCGTAGCTACCTTCTCCCCAGCCCCACACCCCTCCCATTTATTTTTCCACCCTGGAGGCTCCCTGCCTCATTCCTGATGAAGGGCTTTTGCCCGAGACGTTGATTTTCCTGCTCCTCGGATGCTGCTTGACCTGTTGTGCTTTTCCAGCACCACACTAATCTTGACTCTATTTTGGAATAGCTTGTCTCCCAACCTTTCCATTCAGGAAACACTTTAAGTTTACTTCAATATTCAGAAAACACTCTATTTTAAAGTGAGTATACATGCTTTTGACTTTGTAACAATAGGAACCATGTAACTTGTTAGATAGTTTGCATATTTGTTAAAGTTGGCAAAGTCCCACATTAAAGCCTTATTCCAGATTGATCCCATGATTCTGTTTATGTAGGAGCTTGCATGGTGCAGTTGTTGAATGCACTGATGAATATTTGACTTTGACACAAGTTAAATGAAATACTTGGTTAAATTTCTAAATTGTCTTTTCTCTCCAAACAGAATAGAATGAAAATTACTTGGTCAGAATCTTCTGTTTGTGCATACCTGATTTATATATGTCGGTTTAAGCAAATGTAAAATGAAATTTGGAATGAAATTCTATTTAGGAGATGTGTTATCCCATCACTTTTTTCCCTCTGCGTGGGTTTCTCTGGGTGCTCCAGTTTCATCTCTCAATCCAAAAGGTGTGCAGGTTAGGTGAATTGACCACACTAAATTGCCAAGTTAGGAGTAAATATAGGGTAGGGAAATGGATCTGGATGGGTTACTCTTCGGAGGGTCAGGGTGGACTTGTTGGGCCGAAGGGCCTGTTTCCATATTGTAGAGAATCTAATCTAAATTGAAAAATAAACTACTGTACCTCAAGATTGAGTAATTTACCTGATTCTGACCTGGTCAGTTCAGGGACATAAACCCATTGTTGAAATTAAAACGTGATAAGTAATGTGCTGTTGTTAAGACTGCTTTACATATTAAATGAACTGGAAGTTATTCATTATGCTTTTGTATTTGTTTAATATCATCATAAACACAGACTTGTGATCTAATAGCATTTACAATATATTCATAGAGTTCCTACAGTGTGGAAGCAGGCCATTCAGCTCATCAAGTCCACACCAACCCTCCGAAGAGTTCCCCCCCTCACTCAATAGCCCTGCATTCCCCATGGCTAATCCACCCAGTCTGCACACTATGGGCAATTTAGCATGGACAATCAACTTAACCTGCACCACTTTGGACTGTGGGAGGAAACTGGAGCACACTGAGGAAACACGCAGGCTTAGAGAGAATGCGCAAACTCCAGTCAGTCCCTCAAGGCTGGAATCGAACCTGGTTCCCTGGCACTGTGAGACAGCAGTGCAAACTGCAGAACCACCATGCCACCCCAAAAAGTGGTTATCATTAGATTCTGAATAAGCAGGATTTGAACCCTGGTCCTCAGAATATTACCTCAGTCTCTCTAGTAATAGTCCAGTGATAATGCCACCAGGTTGTCGCATCCCCTTATTCTGATAAAAGTCACAAAGTAGCATAATTTGTTTTTTAAAATAGAAAGCCTTAGCAAGCAAAAGCATCCTGCTAACAGCTATTAAATTAGTAATTGCTTTTGGGAATTACTTGAGGTAAAAAAATTGTCTAGGACACCTAAAGCTCCTTCTGGTTAAAATGCATGAGACGTTTCGTATCTAGATGAATCACAGGAACAGATACATGGGTCAGTTTAGTTTCATGTAGGAAATGATGCCTCGCAATTTAACATTCTCATTATTTCATTCAGTCATAATAAATTGTTGTTAATTGCTAATTAGCCATAGTTCATCAGGTACTATAGGTACCTGATTTAGAGAGGAAGAGATAGATAATCATCTTCCACACTATACAAAGGACAAGGTAAGGAGGTATCTCTCCATGAGAGAGGATCTTGATGAGGCGGATGGTGATGCAGTGGTATTCTCACTGGATTAGTAACTCAGTGTACAACCTGATGCCACAGGAATGTGGATTCAATTCCCAACTTGTCAGCTAGTGAAGTTCGTTTAAATCAATTAATAAATTCAATTAATTAAAACTATCTGGATTGAAAGCTAGTTGAGGGAATAGCAAACATGAAACAATCACCAATTATCACCAAAACCCATCTGGTTTCTTAATGCCCTTTAGGGAAGAATATCGTATCCTTTTTTGGCGTGGTCTACATGTGACCTCTGAACAGCAGCAATGTGGTTTATTTTTAACAGCCTTAAAGGGCTTTGCCAGTTGACACCACATCCCAGAAAAAAAGCTGCCATGGTTAGTATGAGTCTGGACCTGTGCTGTTAGAAGGAATAGGGAATGACAATATAGATTTAATAGCAGAATTTAAAGTTTGAGTAAGAATAGAGGACTCTGGGAATATGCATGTCTATTTTTGGACACCTTGCACACCAAATTGAGAAAGTGGTTTGCACATTATGTGGATACCTGGACATCATTAAAAGAGGCATTAAATACAGAAGTAAGCAATGAATGTTGAACCTACTGGAGTATTGTGACCAATTCACAGAAACAATGTGCAGGTACTTGAGATGGTTCAGATGAGGCTTAAAAGACTTGCAAGGTTAGGTTGGAAGGCTGGCATTCTTCTCCTTAGAGAAAAGGAGATTTCATAGAGGTCAACATAGTTATACATAAGGTACCATCATTACCCAATTTGGGGCATAAACTGACCCATCAGCCAAATGGGCCAAAGTTACACTAGATGACTTGGATTCAATGGATTTCGATTGTTATCTTTTCCTTTCTGCCAAGGCTCCATCAAATTAAAATTAAATGTTGTTCAGATTCCTCTTTTTGCACCTGGATTCTCATTTAATCAAGTGTGTGCTGCTTAAAAATTAGGACCTACCCAAAATTATTAATATGTTTGATGTTTTTCCTCATCACATTGCAACCTTTTAAAGGATTACTACAACGTACAACAGTCTCACTTTGTTTGAAGTAGGAGTTATTTCCAGATTTAATTTTTTCCTAATATTGCTAAACTTGAATGTATCTCAACAGCAGTGCAGAGGGGAAGGGGGAATGCATTGTTTTCAATGTGGTTCTTAGCTGTGAAGTTATCAGTTGTAAAATGGATGGTGTTGAATTAGATTATCTTGCTTTGCAGTTGTTTTCAATTTGGCCCAGAGTATGAGGTAAGCAAACGGCCATTCAGTCTGTGGGGAGAGAAGGAAGCACATTGGGATGACAAGGTGCTAAAATTACCACTTACAAGTATCATACAGGAAATGCTGTATCTCAGGCAGCAAGCTACAGAACACTTCTCTAGCTTGTTAGTTCTGTTAAGCCTGTGAAAATTATCCTCATAAACACAGAGATTTTGGTGATTTATAAGTTCTATGACAGCATAAATTTGTGTTGAATAGCACCTTTTTTTGATATCTGACAAAGTCTAAGGCTAGGATGTTGTTTAGAGATACAAGAGCTTTTCTGAGGTCAGATTCAATTGGCAATATCCTTTATATTGAATCTGTACAGAATTCTTCCTCCAGCAATTTTCTTGCAGTGTTCAAGGCTTTTTTATAAGCAATTGTGCAGGTACTTGTTTGTTTGTGTTTGCGGCTTATTAACATTAGTAAATGTTTGTTTTGATAGTTTACACAAAACAGTATGTGAGAAAACAGTATGACTGCTTAAATGTGGAAAGAGAAAATATCTTGTGCAAAAACTGGAAAGCATTTTGTAGCAATATCTGTGAATGAGTGATTTTGTACACTCATGAAAAAATGTATTGATCTCACTGAACCAATGTAGGAATTTCTTGCTAACACTGGTTGTATTCCTGAAAAGTGCAACTTTGTGTCAGATTTTACTGTTGCAATAAGTGTAAAAGTTGCAACTAGGTCTTAAAAAACTCTTCTTGTCAAAAGAAATTAAAACATTAGAAATTGAAATACAGTGCATTTGAAGTTCCTGTATTTCTAATTGAAATAACTTGAATTTTAAAATATAAAACAAATATTCAAATAATTTCTAGTTCCTGCTGCTTGGTGGCTCTCCTAATTGCTAACCCATGTGATCATCGCTTTCCTCTCTTGAAATCTCGCTGTGAGTGAGGGCTCAGGAGAGGGATGATTAAGGTGAGGGAAACTGAGAGAGAAGCTGTGAGCAGGAGGCTTTAGGGAGAAGTGGCAATTAAGAAGGTCTGGAAGGGAATTGATACATGGGAGAATGCAGGAGAAAAATGGTAAGCAGGAGAGAATCAGCAAGCGAGAGAGTAGTGCATGGAAACATTAGGGAATGGGAGAAGCCATCCCAAAATGGTGCTAATCAGGTCATGTGGCATTACATCAGCTATGGGACGTTCTGAAAAAGGAGAGTGAGCAGTCATTAGTCATCGTACACCTTAGTACCAATGACAGGTTTTAAAACAATGATGAGGTGCTAAAAGCCAAATATAGTGAGTTAGGAAGTAAATTGAAAGGGCAATTATGTGTGACCAAAATATTAGTTTTTCAAAGTAGAAGGGAACCAGTAGATGTGTCGTATCTAGGCAGCACAGTGACTCAATGGTTAGCACTGCTGCCTCACAGTACCAGGGATTCGGGTTCGATTTCACCCTCAGACTACTGTCTGTGTGGAGCTTGCACATTCTCCCCATGTCTGCATGGGTTTCCCCTCTCAGTCCAAAGATTTGGAGGTTAGGTGAATGAGCCATGGGAAATGCAGGGTTACACCGATAGATAGGGGGTGGATCTGGGTGGGATGCTCTTTGGAGGGTTAGTGTGGACTCAAGGGGCCAAATGGCCTGCTTGCACACTGTCCGGATTCAATGATTCCAGAAGTACATTTGACAAGGTACTTTATAGAAGATTGTCATAAGATAGGAGTCCTTGGTGTTGGAAGTCACATATTGACATGATTAGAAAATTTGCTGATGGGTCAGAAACAGTGAGGGCGAAGGGGTTCTTTTATAAAGTTGGCAACCTGTAACCAGTGAGTTCCACAGGGGTCAGCGCTGGGACCATAACTCATTGCAGTATACATACTAATGGTTTGGAGGAAGGACATTAGTCTAGAAGAGGGGGGGGGAGGAGAGAAGAGGGGGGGGGAACTCTGAGTCCTGGGCCTGCTTTTGGAGCTGCAGCCTGGGTCTCACCCAGGTCAAGGGAGTGTTGCTGCTGACCTGGGGCCCACTCCCTCTGCTGGTCTCTGGGATGTACGATGACTAATGACTAGAGTTTAGGGGAATCAGAGGTGATCTCTTTGAAACATATAAGGTTCTTAAGGGACTTGAGAGGATGTTTCCCTCTTAGTGGAGTCTAGGACTAGAGAACTTAGTCTCAGAATAAAGGGGCGCCAATCTAAGACAGATAGGAGGAAGAATTCCTTTTCTTGGAGGGTTGAGAGTCTTTGGAATTCTGTGCTACAGAAAACCGTTGGAGGCAGAGTCTTTCGGTATATTTAAGGCTGAGATAGATTCTTGATCAATGGTGAGGTCACTTCTGGAGTACTGTGTGCATTTCTGTTCTAGGAAGGACATTATTTAATTGGAGAGGGTTTAGAAAAGATTTACAAGGGTATCGCCAGGAACGGAAGGTTTGAGTTCTAAGCATAGGCTGTGACTTTTTTTTACTGAAACGTAAGAGGTTGACAAGAACCCTTATAGAGGTTTATAAAATCATGAGGTAAGGTGAATAGTAAAGGTCTGTTCCCTAAGGTGGGGTACCTCAAAACCAGGGAGCATGTTTTTAAGGTGAGAGGAGAAAGTTTTAAAAAGAACATGAGGACAACATTTTTACACAGAGCGGTTCGTGTGTAGAATGAACTGCCAAAGGAAGTGGTGAACGCAGGTACAGTTACAACATTTAAAAGACATGAACTGGAAAGGTGTGGAGGGATATGAGCCAAACGCAGGAAAATGGGCCTAGTTTAGTTCGGGAACACGGTGGGCATGGATTAGTTGGACAGAAGGATCTATTTCTAGAATAGCAGAATCAATGGGTATGGGAAAAACGTAGGAAAGTGGATATGAGGGAGTTCTGTTCAGCTGTAATCCTTTTGATTAGCAGAGCAGGCTGGAAAGGCCTACTCTGTTCCTCGTTCTTATGGTCTTAAGGCTAAAGCAAAATCCCAATACTACATTGTATCCACAATGCTATAACAAAATGGCAGCAAATGAGGCAGCCTAAACAGGGGCTTAGCATACCAGCGAAATGTAAAGTATTTTTTGTTTTTCAACTGTTTACGGTTCTATTAAAAAGAATCATTATCCTGTATCTTGTGCGATCACCATTATTGCAGTCAAGTCTTGAAAAGGCTTGCACCTGACCCAACCATAAAATTCAAATATATTATTCCCATTTATTCTTGTTTGGAAAAACTGTTCAAACACGGAAGAAATTAATTATTCTCTATCAGGATTTATCTTGCTCATGCTAATTGTTTATCTATGAAAGGGAAATGATTCTCTTGCAGTAGCCTATTTACCGGCACTTAATCATCTATAGTGTTTGAAATTATGGCTGGATTGATTTTTGCATGTGTAAAATCAATATTTTTTAAACAAATTTCATTGAAAAATAATAAAACTTTTGGAACATTTTCCCCACCTGCCAGTCTGCCTTTATACATTTTCTTTCAGTCAGAAAGGTGGAATAGACTACACTGGTCTAATGACCTTCACCTGTCGATTTTATCTCTCCTTTGATCAGTGGAGAAATAATAGAGAATTTTGGTTTTCAGTGTTAATACCAAGTATCCCAGCACTCCACCAAAAAAAAGACTTAGCTTGCTTAGATGCAAGGTTAATAGAGCCACACTATCAACTGCTTAATTGTACCCAAGCTAAGGAAGCAAGATCTATGTAATAATCAGTCCTGTCAGATCAACTCCTGACTTTCCAGTTGAAATTCATTCACATTGCATTTTCAGGCCAACCAGCATAGCTGGGATTCTGATTTGTGAAAACTACCTGTCTGATCCTCAGACTGATTTGTTGTTCATTTTCTTAGTTTTCCTTCTTTTACCAACCTTGAGATCTGTGTAAGGATGCTTCAACTTTACAGATTGCTCATAAGAACAGCATGTCATGCTGACAGGACTATTTACATTACTGCACACAAGGCTCACAGAATCAGCACTTGTTCTGTACGTCAACGGAAAACTACTTTTAAAAAAAAATAATTCAAGCCCCCTTTGGAAGAATATATGTAAAGTAAAGACACAACATTGTCAAGATAAGTTTTCATTCAAGTTTTTTACCAATACAATTAATGGTTTATTTTTATTCAATGATTTTCTATTTATAAACTGTTTAAGGAAGGGAAGTGGAAAGTGCACAGTAGTTTTGTCAGTCTCATAAATGATCAGGAAAATATATTTAATTGAACTATTATGATTCTAGCTAATAGTAATATTGGATGAGTCATATTCCAGTCAGAGTGAGACTTCAAGGTTTGTGTAAATATGTGTAGCTCGGGTGCCAGTTGCAGTTATTGTGGGTATGTTTGCCGAGCTGGGAACTTGGTTTCATCCCCTTTCTAGATAACGTCCTCAGTGCTGTGGAGCTTCTTGTGAAGTGCTGTTGTACTGTGTCAGTTGGAATTTTTTTTATTTTGTTCTGGCTGCTTCCGGATGCTTGTTGCAGTGGTCAGCATATAGGGTCATGGTCAATGTGTTTTTTGATAAAGTCCATGGATGAGTACCAAGATTTGAGGGAATTCTCTGGCTGTCCTCTGTTTGGCTTGTCCTATTATTGTTGTGTTGTCCCAGTCAAATTTGTGGTCCTTGTCATCTGTGTATATAGACACTAAGAATAGCTGGTCATGACATTTAGTGGCTAGTTGATGTTCATAAATGCGGTCGCTAGTTGTCTGCCTGTTATTCCTCGATAGTGTTTTGTGCAGTCTCTGCATGGAATCTTTTAGATCAAATTTGTCCTGCACATGATGGGTATTTGTTCTTTTGTTCTGGTGAGTTGTCTAAGTATGGCTGTCGGTTTATGTGCTGTCATAAATCCAAGAGGAGTCTGGCTGTCAGTTCAGGGATAGAGTAGTTAATGTGTTGGGTCGTGGCATGTCCTCATCGCATTGTTTGTAGACAAACAAATTTCTTGGTCCAAATTATTAATGTATATTATGAACAGTTGGGGTCCCAGCACTGAACTCTGTGATATCCCACTCATCACTGCCTAGCACTCTGAAAAGGAACCATTTATTCAAACACTCTGCTTCCTGTCTGTCAGCCAGTTCTCTGTACACACGTTACCTCTGATACCATAAACATTAATTTTGCTTACTATTCTCTTCTCTTATGTGAGACCTTCTCAAAAGCCTTTTGAAAGTTCATGTACAAAATATCGACTGATTCACCTTTGTCAAGTCTACAGGTCACATCCTCAAAAATAATTCCAGAAGATTTGTCAAGCATGATTTCCTTTCAGTGAATCCCAAGCTGACTTGAACCGATCCTGTCAATACTTTCAAAATGCTCTGTTATTACATCCTTAATAATTGACTCCAACATTTTGCCCGCCACTGATGTCAGGCTCACCAGCCTATAATTCCCTGTTTTCTCTCCCTTTTTTGAAAAAGGTGGGGTTACATTAACTACCCTGCAGTCCATTGGAACTATTCCACAGTTAATTTGGAAGATCACCAGTGCATTCACTATTTCTAGGATCACTTCCTTAAGTGCTCTAGGATGCAGAGCATCAGACCCTCGGGGTTTATTAGGTTTTATTCTCATCAATTTCCCCAATATCATTTCCTTCAGTTACTCCTTCATGCTTGATCCTCTGTCCTCTAGCATTTCTGGAAGGTTACTTGTGTCCTCCTCAGTGAAGACAAGTCCAAAGTTTTTGGTCAACTGGCCTGCTTTCTCTTTGTCCATTATGAATTCACCTGATTTTAATTGTAAGGGACCTACAATTGTCTTCACCAGTTTTGCAGTCAGTTTTGTGTTTTCTGTAAGTTTGCTCTTGTATTCTATTTTCCCCGTCTGAATTAAACTCTTGTCATCCTCTGCTAAATTTTAAATTTCTTCCAGTCCTCGGGTTTGCTGCTTTTTCTGGCCAATTTATATGCCTCCTGTTTGGCTTTAACACAATCCCTGATTTCCCTTATTAACCATAGCTGAGCCACCTTACCTGTTTTACTATTATACCAGACAGCGATATACAATTGTTGAAGTTCATCCCTGTGTTCTTTAATTGTCTGCCATTGCCTGTCCACTGTCAACCCTTAAGAATCATTGGCCAGCTTATCCTAGCCAATACATGTCTTATGTCATCAACATTAGCTCTCTTTAAGTTCCGGATCCTAATCTCAGATTTAACTGTGTCACTCTCCATCTTTTGTGAAGAATTCTACCATATTATGGTCGATCTTCCCCAAAGGATCTAATTAATCCCAAGGTTGCTAATTAATCTTCTCTCATTACACAAAACCAAATCTAGGGTGACCTGCTTTCTAATTGGTTCTTCGACATATTGGTCGAGGAAACCAACCCTCATACGTTCCAGGAAATCCTCATCCATCACATTGCTACCAGTTTGGTTAGTCCAATCAATATGTAGATTGAAGTTGCCCATAATAACTACTGTATCCTTACTGCATGCATCTCTAATTTCCTGTTTGATGCCATCCCCAACCTCAACTCAATGTAAGTTTGTTCGCTGAGCTAGAAGATTTGTTGTCAGATGTTTTGTCACCATACTAAGTAACATCATCAGTGAGCCTCCGGTGAAGCACTCGTGGGTGATGTCATCTCAGAGGATGGTAGATGGGGTGCAATCTACCTAAACCTAAGCACATAAATAGAAAGCGGGACATATCACGAGCGCTTCATGGGAGGCTCAGTGATGATGTTACCTAATATGGTGATGAAACATCTGACAACAAAACATCCAGCTCAGTGTGCAGACTTACATCCAGAACCTCAACCTGAGCTACAAATCTTCTCAAAAATCGTTCATAACTACTGTTTAGTGGTCTGTACAAAACTCCCACAAATGATTTTTTTCCCTTTGATGTTCCACAGCTCCAATCATACAGATTCCACATCATCCAGGCTAATATCCTTCTTTACTATTGTGTTAATCTCCTCTTTAATCAGCAATGCTACCCGACTTATGAATATCCCTACAGGTCCTGAGCGCAGTCTGCCAAGGTTACATTGATTGCTTTATGCATTTTGGGTTTATGCAAGGTATTTTTAAATTTCAATTTTTCATCATGTATCCCACATTCTATTTGCTGACTTTCATGCTGTCTTCACCAGAATGTTTTCAAACCACTGAAAGGTGATGTATAACTTGCCATCATGTCCCAGTTTCTGCAATAAAGTGGCATAGCTTCTTCATAATTTGGTTATTAGGATTGCCTTCATTCAGGATAAAGTGTTGAATCAGATTAAGGTAGCAATTTGTTTTGCAATGATGCAACTCTAAATAAATCGAAAATATTTTGTATGTAAGAATTTTAACTTGGTATAAGTTGACCGGCACAGCCCGAGTTTAGTTTGTGCAGCACATTTTTTGTATGGGTTTACTGTAATTCATATGATTTCCTATATTCATTCAGAGATACCAGATATGTTTCCTACAATGCAGCTGCAATGAAACTGCTTTATGCTCGTTTTACATGCTGACATTAGTTGATGAACAAGCACAATATTCTGCCAAATCTGCAAGGAAGTGAAAGCAGAATGAATTCATAGATTAAGCACTAAAAAATCATTACACTGCGCACCTGTGTAGGAACATGTTTTACAAATTTTAATTGCACCAGCCAGAGAGCAAGACTCTGGTGAATAAACTGGCAAGGTGAGTGAGTCTAATTTGCCAGTACTGTAAATATTCCTACATATCCAGAGTGTTGTTTGCCAAGCTCACATTTACACTTCCCTGTATTCACTGCAGTATGCATTTTGGTTTTATACAAGGTACTTTTAAACTATTAATAAGATTTACTTTGACTTCACTCTTCTGTTGCAGTGTCTTCATTGAAAGTTTCGGCTTCCCTTTCTCATCGTTGTTTAAAAGTGCATAAACGTTTCAACGTATAGCTGAAATATTTGTCATACAGAAGCCAAAGTTCTTGATGTATATATGCTTGACATGTCGCATTAACTTCTCTGGGTCATTACATCACAGCTTTAGTTTGCAGGGGCATTATTGTCAGCTTACCTCAGTTCACAGTTGCATGTTTTTTTATAAATATGCTATATATGCTGTCGAAACAAAAATACCTCTGCTCTCTGCCATCTTTGCAGCAAGTTAATCTATTGTACCATTTAAACCAATTTGTTACACGTTCCTTTAAACATTATAAATGCTTTGTTTTTAAAATCAAGATGTTTCTGCCTGGTAACAAAATGGTGTGATACAAAAAGTACTTATTCACTACACTATACATCTGTATATGTGCCTTCATTGATGGATTGGTTTCTTTATCTTTTTAGGATAAAAATCCCTTTAGTGCAGAAAAAGGCCATTTGGCCATTGAGCAGCACAACCCTCAAGCATCCTACCCATGTCAAGCACCCACTGTATCTCTGTCACCCTACATTTACCATGCCTAACCCACCTAGTCTGCACATTCCTGGCCAATCCACCTAACCTGCACATCTTTGGATTATGGGAGAAAAACGGATCACCCAGCGTGAACCCATGCAGACACTGGGAGAGCATGCAAACTCCACACAGATGGTCACCAAAACCGAAATTAACTGGGGTTCCTGGTGCTATGAGGCAGTAGTGCTAACTGCTGAGCCACCGTGCTGCCACTTTAGTAATCGCACTACACATCCTATAAAGAATTCCTGACAAATAAATAAATAGTGAATTCTTCTTGTCCTTCATTCAGGGCAATGGCTTGATTTGACTTTGGAACTTGTCCACTGCTACTGATACTTTCTATTATTCAGTTGCAAAAAATATGGATAGAAGGTATGGAGAATTGCTCTCACTCAAAGAATTGCAAACACTCTAAGATGTTGGATATGATTCCACAAATGATAGCAAAAGGGAATTGAACTATACTTGAGGATAAGGAGCTTAGAGAGGTACAAAACAAAATAAAATGGACATGCTGGACTAAGCGGTTTCTGTCTGAAGACCAGGTTATTGGTCGTCTCCTGTCTCATAATTTCCAATGATTCTATAATGCTGCAAAAAGAGCTAGATGGCTTATCTTCTGAGTGTGAAGATTGTAGGTTAGATTTATTTGGGATTTAAAGTCTCTTTAATCTATTACATTAGTAAAGAAAGCTGCTATATTGTCAAGAAGTTACATCTTTCCAATTAAACATCCAACTACCTGCTCACAGTTATTTTAATAAGTCACATGGCTTATTCAAAGAAGTGAGCGCATATTCCTTCAGAAAAAAACAGCAACAAATTATCTTATCATTTATTCATTTGCTGTTTTGAAATCCTATTGGATCATAATTAGTGATTGTTTATCCATTGATTGCACACTAAAATAAACCACTGGCACTAAAGTGTTTTGGGAAATCCTGAATGATCTAATAATTGCATATGACTTTCACATTCTCTCTTGTATGAATTGTGGGCCAAAAGCAAGAGTCACCATCTTACTCAAAGGTGCTTAACTGAATTATGGTAGGGACTACTGAGCTGAAGAAGAGAATAAAAGATAGTAGTAAAAGAATGTAATCATCTGTTAATAAATTCTTAGATTCTATAGTAATGCCTTAGTCCAGAAATGAAAGTGGGCAATTCAGAGGAATACATTAGATATCCTGCCAGCTATGGTTTTAAGAATCAAATGGAAAACCCAAGTATAATGGGAATTAAGTCACTCAGCAAGTTTATATGTACCAGACTGAAATGTTTTGGATATGATACTTTTTAAAAAGTGAGTCCAGCTCTGCTGCTATACTATGACATAACAGCCATTGTTCATAAATATAGTTCTCCAAAGCTACTAGATCTGGGTTATACTCAGAAATTAAACGTTTGGTTACTGGACACTGAAGTATAAATTATGGTTCAATTAATTCATATCACTTCCATATGAGAAGGTGATTCAAATTTATAAAATGTTTCAGTGAAAACGTCTTCATATAGGTGTAGACAGTGATGTCACTATAGTCATATGTGCAGACTGAGACAAAATAAATTGTAGTTGCCCTTTTAACATCTTAAAAATAAGCTTATTTAAAACAAGGTTCTTTTCTAAGCTATCAGTTATAGATACAATTGATTTTTCCCTGCACAAGTGACAAAGAGATGCTACATGTTTACAGTGAGTGTAGAATGCGTGAATGGTTTTAAAAGAGCAGACTGAAATCTATAGTTGGCATGAATTGTATATTATGTATTTGAATTTTGAAAATTCCTGAATAGATTGGAATGGGATTTTCATGGGGTTAGGGAACGTGCAGGAAACAATCAAACTACCTTGATGGCTTTTTTTAAAGTACTTTTTACTTGTGGTATTTTAAAGTTTCGTATTCGTATATTTAAAGCAACAATTTTGTGTATTTGTCCCAATCTGTTAGTTTCCAGCATTAATCTTGAATAAAATTTGCAAATACATTTTAGGATTAATGTTAGTTCCCCAAATTGTTATGTACATAGCTTCAATGGGTCTCGGAGCAGACATGCTGGCACAGGCCGATTCCAAACTTCAAGTACCTCAGAAAATGGATATTAAAGAAGAAGGACCCCCTCCGACTGAGACCAAGTCTAAGGTATTTCTCCAGCAATGATGGTGTTGGTTTGGCTGAACAAGTCTGCTCTGTTTACATCATTTGGTTTTCAGTCTCTAATCTCTCCTGCATGCTTTTGCGTGTTCTATTCCTGTTCTTCTTTCAAGTGGATCTGAAAGTCATTGGTTCTAAAGGCACCTAAGAACAGTAGTAAATTTGGCTTTAAGGTGTTAGAGAGTTGTTTGCCTGTTTTTATGAACTGCAGCCGTTTTCTCTGCCTCTTTTGTCATGGCTTCCTTGCAGCAGCAAAGGCATTTGGTATTTTGCTTTTCTGGCTTTTTTGTAAAACTGACTAAGTGACTTCCTTCATTGGGGAAAACTTGTGTTAAGCATCTCAAATAAGCTTAAAATTAAGCATGGTGGCTCCAGCAACCTTCCAAATTTATACCAATTATAAATGTTATGTGATTGTTTATACCTGTAAGTTAAAATCGATTTAACATTTTTTTCTTCTTTTGAATGAACCTTGCCCTGCCCTCCTCCTATTTTTGTCCCGCTACCACAGGATAGCTACAACTCTCAGGGTATTTCTCAGCCCCTTACCTCAGGCAACCTGCCAACCCTTTCCCCCATGTCCCCAAGCTCTACTAGCATCTCCTCAATGCATGGAGATGAAAGTGATAGCATTAGCAGCCCAGGCTGGCCAAAGACTCCGTCAAGCCCTGTAAGTGGCGCTGTTTTATTAACCTCTCTGTTATGTAATGTTTGTGTGCTTTATTGAAAATCATTTAAAAATAAAAAATGTGTTTGAAAACCCCTTATCTTCCAAATGTAATGTCAGCAAAATAGTAGTTAGCTTTCCTGATGAGTGTTGCTGGACACAATTCTTTCCCAAGAGAGAATGGCAACCAGTCATGATATAGATCATAGACCACCATATCTTTACAAAATGTTGTCAAGGTTTGCAGACTGGAAGGTAATGTTTTAGAGTAATTGAATAATATGTTTGAGTATATTATGTACGTATTAAAATGTAAATGTTGAGGCAATATTAAATATTCTACTTTATTAAACTTTTTTGTATAATTATTTATTGTAACAATAAAAACAAGTAATCCATTTTATCATTATACCTTATTGAATGGGGGAATGTAGTTGCTTGCCTACAAATTGGCTTTACGCATTTTCCCATTGTGTATAGAGCATGTAAATGTTTAGCCAACATAAATTCTACACTTTTGATTTGGAATCCATTTCATAATTTAGCATAATTATTCATAGATGTAACAAATGAAAATGAATAAAAGTGGTGATTTTGTTCCATCTTATGTTCATGCCTTATTGTACTGAGGGATTGTAGACCTTTACCTAAAAACCGGCTCTACAAATTTTGCCTGTGGTCTATAAAACCAGATTTAACTGCAAAACTGCTGAGATCCAGCTTCGGCTGTGTGTTCTTAATCTAACAATCATTATAAAATTACTGAATCTGAAATGTTCTTCCTATCTAGTTTTAGTTACATTACATAGAGACAGGAGTGCACCATTCTGTCCTTCAAGCCTGTTTACAATTCAGTTAGAATGGATTGATTTGTACTTAACCACACCTACCACCTTAATTCTGTAATCCTTAGATAGGTTGCCCACTTTAAACAATCAATCTCCGTTTGAAATTTTCAATTGGTTAACCGCAACAGGGGCAGAGAACTCCAGACTTCACCCTTTGTGTGAAGAAGTATTTTCTGCCATCATACTTTGATCATACTTTGATCAGGTTATACTCACTTGAATCCAGACTCACCAACCAGAGGACATGGTTTCTCTCTTTGATTTTCATGAACTCGAGTTCAGATATTAATGAAGAATGAGAGGCAACTTAATTGAAGCATATCAGATTCTAAGGAGACTTGACAGAGTAGATGCAGAAAAGTTACTTCTACTTGTGGGAGAGTCTGGGTCCAGAGGTCAGAATCTCAGAATAAGGGATTGGACATTTCAGGCAAAGTTGCAGGAGAACTTCTATTCTCAGAAGGTAGTGAATCTGTGGAATTCTTTACCGCAGAGGACTGTTGAAACTAGGGTCAGTAAGTATTTTCAAGGCTGAATAAATTTCTAATCAGTAATGGATTTGAGGGTTCTGAGGAAAAGGCAGGAAAGTGGAGTTGAAGATTATCAGATCAGCCATGATCTTATTGATGGAGCAGACTCAATGGGCTGAATGGCCTACTTTGGCTTCTATATCTTATGGTTATGATCTTATGGCCTGAATGTCTGTACTCGGACAAATATAAGCTTAGTATACGCAGTCTTGCCTCATCCTTTAACGTTTACTGCTCCAGTATCATTCTGATGAATCTTCATAGCACAACCAGTATGGAAAACCAAAAATGAATGCATTACTAACTAGGAACCTGTACAATTCTAAGTTAACTTCTATCCCTTTGTACTTCAGCCCTGTTGAAATAAAGGACAATATTCTATTAGTCGTCAATTTTTTTTACCATCTGCTATGGTTTTGATTTTTATACTCAGACCCCTAAAAGTCTCTGTTCATCCTCTATTCCCACTTGCTCAGAATCTTTTCTGGATTCTGAGCATTTACCTTTATGCAGTCTAAAGTAAATGCCCTTACACTTTCCTACACTGAAGTCAATCTGCCACAGTTCTGTCCACTCATTTAACTATCAGTGTCTCATTGCAGATGGGAATAGATTATTTTGCATTATTTTCTGTAATGTATAACTCAGTGTTGTCATCAAAATTAAATGTGCTGCTCTCTATTCGTTCATCGAAGTCATTTATAAATATTGTGTAAAGCAGAGGGCCTCCGTTCCCTTGGTATATCTTTAATGAAATCCTACCAATTTGAGCACGTCTGTTACCTGTACGCCCTCTGCTATCTCCTAACAAATTTCCATTCTCAACCAACAAGTTGTATCCATTCCATTCTTAAATTTTATGTATGTTTTGTAAAATCTTTTTGATTACATTATGGACGTCCAGAAAGGTATGTTAAACTAATTTTGGAGCTCCAATTACTTAGTACATATAAGTATTTTTAATCTAACACTGAATCATACAGAACAGGTGACCATTGGTTTGATTTTCCACTGATATAGTTGATCTCAGCCATTGGCAATATTTTGGGCACCATAATTGAACATTGTATTCCTCTGGTTCGATGGACTATGTTGACCAGGTTTCTGTTGCACAGGAGTTGGTGACACCCGCTAGAAAAAACATGTCGGGGATAACAACTTTATCTCAGCTACAGTACTTTACATGCTAACATGAGCAGCTGATCAGTCCAAGTAGTTAAAAGGTATCACCATCTGAATTGAATGCAGAAATTGGTACCTTCTGTAGAGGAGGGATATCAGTTTCATTCAGATACGAATCCTACATTAGTAAATTTTGAAGTGTATTGACACTATTCAGGATGTCGTGAGTCAGTGGTTGTTTGGGAGACAATGCTTTCTACCACTAAGGGATAGAGTTCTTATGGAGGAGATTAATCGATTAAAAGCCATTATCATGGTGTGGATTTATATAAATGTGCGTGTTTAACTTGCAGTTTCATTTGAAATAGTTGTATGTTATTCTCTGTTCAGTAATGGGTGTCATCAAAATATTACATAATCAGCTTTAAATTGCCATGTTTTTCTTAAATGATTTTAGCGGTGCAGCTCTTCATGTAACAGAATATTATCAGCAGCAAAAACTTATTGGGTTTACATCTTGGATTAATCTCTTGACCAGCTGAAACTACAAAAGCTGAGGTATAGAATGTGTAGTGTAGGGGTTTTTGTTTCTTGTCTTTTTAAGTTAATTCTGATTGGTCCAATGCAAAACCTAAATACTACAGATGCTGGAAACTTGTAATAATAACAAAAGATGCTCAAAATACTCAGCAGGTCTGACAGAACTTGTGGAGAGAAACAGAATTAATGTTTCAGATTGAAATTCCTGATTCCATCAGGATCAAAGGTCATCCTGACCTAAAACATTAGCTCTGTTTGTCTCCCCAGATGCTGCCTGACATGTTTGATTTGATCCAATAACCTCTGCAGTCTATAAAAGAGAACTTGCAATCTCCATTTCTCTTCTTATTCATCATTAATATTCAATCCAAATAAGACAGTAAAGGTGAATTTGATCTTTGGCAATTGTTCGATATCGAATTGGCAAGCCTTAGACCTTCTGATTTTCTTTTCCGTTGTCTTTGCATTTTCCTATTACCACTGCTGAAGTAATTTTATCCCCCAGGTGTGTGCCCAAAGCAAAATCATCTATCTCACCACAACAAAGCAAAGATGCTGTGCAAGAACAAAAATCTTAACACAGGTTAATCAGCTCATCCTGTAGCATGATTCATTCTTTATAGTTGTTGTCTGTTTTCACGTACTTCACTTTTTTGATGCCTGATCATCAATCAAAATGTCTTGCAGCAAATGTTAGCTCAGATCTCATTTTATTTGGAGAGGAAAATGTGCAAACTGTTACAAACCAAAAAACTGCATTGTGTTTCATATTGTTAATTCACAAGTAATTCATGCAATCATAAGAATATCCATTGATTAAGAAAAGTCATTTAGTCCAGCAAAACTAATGTGTTCATAACAATAGACCTCAGGGAAAAAAGGCAAGTTTTTTAAAAAGTGAAGTACAAAGGAGTTATATTTCAATTTTATCTAGAATGAAGATGTAGTTCCGCCTCCAAGTTATAGTTTGTCACTGTTATTAGGCCAGGTGGCCAAAGTGCATGCTTCATAAAAATAAATTAAAAATACTTTTATATAGAACCTCGCAACACAGGAACAGGCCTTTCAACTCATCAGGCCTGCGCCAACACATTACACATTACCTTAATCAACATGGCAAATCAGAACTTCAGTTCAATGGTGGAAAGAAAACAAATATTTTGTTGTGCTCTGAATCAGGGGGATACATAATACCTGGATTGAAACTGGATACATTTGTAGCTGCATGTGATGTTCACACTATATCATTGGATGATGAATGGGTAGATGGGGGTATGCTCAAAAATACACTGTTTGTGTCTAGTAAGGTTTTTGTTTGGTCTGTGGTCACACATCTGATGTACTACATTGAAGTTCAGATTGTTATATTGATGAAATGTCAGCTTTGAGCATGAGGATGGAAACACTGTAATGAACTACATTTACCAAATGTCTGTCAGAGCTGGTATCCTTGATTCCTTACTCTTTGTTTTTCAAGGAATAAAACCAGTTTTCATAATTGGAAAGAGGTCCCTTCATATTTCTTGCTTGTTCTGCCTGCTCATTGCAGAAATCAAACTCTTCCACAACTGGTGACAAGATAACCAGGTTGTATGAGCTGGGGAGTGAACAGGAGCGCAAGATGTGGATAGACCGTTATCTGTCCTTCATGGAGGAAAGAGGAACACCAGTGACCACATTACCTGCTGTGGGCAAAAAACCATTGGATCTTTATCGACTTTATGTCTGTGTTAAGGAAGTTGGTGGTTTGGCACAGGTGGGTACCAAGTTGCATTTTGGTGTTTTAGGATTATTTGTTGGTTAGGTTTTGGCTAGTATTTGAATATTTGGTTCTTCTAAAAATTCCTTTTTGAAATTGATATGAAATAAGCACATGGAGAAATGCTTGTCCATTAATTTGATGCATAACTAATGAACAGTGCAATGGTAAAACATTTAAGAGATGTCTCAAAGCATCTAAAGTATATGAAGTGGGCAAAATATACTCAGCAATTAAGGCTTGTGTTGTAAGTATTGCTGAGTCATTTCCCCATTTCATCAGTGTCTGTTCTTGTGCGTAGGTTTCACTGCCATCTTGTAACCTCATTGAAATAAAGAAAAGTATTATGCAAATTATTGACCCTACTTGGAAATTCTTTGCATCTGTATCAACTAAGAATGAAGTTTAGACCAGTTATTGCTGTTTTGTAAAATGTGTTCTTTGCTGACTTCTATTTTAGTGTTGAATTTTATATTGAAATATCTACTGTTTAGGGATGTATATGCACATATTACTTAGTACATTGGTCTGTTGAATGTCCTGGATCCTGAACACTTTTGCCCAGATGAAGTTTTGCTCAAGTTTCCGCACAAACTAATGAGCACAGCCTGAAAGTAAAATCTCCCTGCACAAATGAGAAACCTATTCAAACATGTAAATTTGTGATATAGGGTCAGGGCAAATGGGGCCTCAAAGTACCCTGAGGCAGAGAGGGGTATAATGGGGTCATATTAATAGCAAGGACAAAACATTTATCTTCAGAGTGAAGGTGAAAATCACTAAGCAATGCATTTAACAATCGACTACAGGTCATGCTCTTGTTATTTAACTGACTCCAGCAACAGAGGAGTTCACACTGTGTAACTATAATTGCCTGCTGGTCACAGGCCTTTCATGTACCAAGGGCTGATCAGTTGTCTGAATTTAAAACATTTGAAGATTATTGTGGTTGTAGGAGCGATAGACCTGGATCATTCTACAATTGACTGCTGGTTATTGTAGGTCAGGTGATTACGGTTGGATTCATGTGATCGTGGGTACTTAAATGCCAGAGATTCTGGACACAATGTAATGAATACACAAACAGTTGCAGTTGGTGAAAACTCAGTGTTGTAACTTCTGAGCATGGCTTGTTTTGTGACCAGTGATTAAATATTTGAGTCAAGTGTACTTTGTAATCCAGGGAAAATAATCATGAGTAGTCCAGCATAAATTAGTTATGGGATCAAATCTTCATTTCATGACCGTTGATGGCGGACCATTTGAATCAGGGCAGGAATAAACCAGAAACATGAAGTCCGAATGTCTGTCTATTATGAAATAGTTAAAGATCTCCAGGTTTACATGAATAATATAAAATTGTAAAAGATCACCCCTCCCTCCCTAAACTTTGAAAGTAATTTTTTTCTGGTGTTAATCTGTATTTATCTGTACTCATTTAGGAGAACACCAAGTCACTTACTTATTTCTTCCTATCCATTCACCCAAAGAATAGTGAAAGCTTTGCTCACAGCATGCCAACTAGTTATTTTAAACAAATAGGACTGTACTCTTTAAGTGAGTCAATATTTGAGACATCTGGAATTTGCCAATTCACCAATTGGTGTTACTTAACCTTGATTCTCTCTCTTCTACTTTTTTCTCCATTTTCTCTCAGCCCCAATCCAATGCGTTGGACCTCAAAAATGAGAGAAGCTGGTTAGAAAGCTACAATACACAATATGTATTGTTGAATATTGTCATTTGAAATCAATTAAATTGGAAGGGAAGTATGCTGAAAGTATTTGACAATATTCAATCAGAATCTCATTGATTTTCACATAATCTCCCTAGGTTAACAAAAACAAAAAATGGCGTGAACTGGCAACGACCCTGTGCGTAGGTACATCAAGCAGTGCAGCTAGCTCACTAAAGAAACAATATATTCAGTACCTTTTTGCCTTTGAATGTAAGATTGAACGTGGAGAAGAACCCCCTCCTGAGATGTTCAGTTCTGCCGAATCCAAAAAGCAGCCGAAAATACAACCACCTTCTCCTGGTGAGTACCACTGGATCCAGAAAAGTTGCTGTGTTTTCACTGTATTGGCTTAAATACGTGTTGTTTATACAGTACACTGGGGTGAAAAAAAGATGAGCTTACACCATCTCTAATTCTTTCTTGCTTGTTTAATGACAACAACAGTACAAGTGTTCATGAAGCACCTTTAAATCAATGCGCCAAAATGATTGAAAAGGAAAACACTACAGGCATTAGGAGGGACTGAAAGGGAAAAATAGACAGTGTAGGTTTATTAGTAATCACAAGATATGTGTTAACAGTTTGAAATGTGAACATGTAATGATATGATTGGGTAATATAGACATAGATATTGGTTTGAATGTGATTGGATGATATAATCATGTGGACACCTCGAATACGATTTGGTAGAGATAGGAGTGAGCAAATATGTCGCCTTTCAGAAATTATTATTTGTAAGAGTAGTCAGTTGGAAGCTCATTATCTGTAAAAGTGGTATAATATCTTTGTTTTGCAGTAAAATATGAGTTGTATGTCATTTTTTGATTATGCACAGCTCCTCTGCATGCATGAATAAATGGGACGTTCAAGAAACAAAGAAACCTGAGCCTCATCTAGTATAAGAGGAAATAAAGGGTTAAGCTCACCCTTTCGGTGATCCTTGAGCACTATAAAGCAAAACTTGCTGCTGAACCACATATTTCTGAAAGCTTGGTCTAAGTGGCAGGTTTTAAGGAGCATCTTACATTAGGAAGACAGGCTGAGGGATTTAGGGATAATAATCAAATTTAGTCTGCTGAGGGTAAAGCTATCAATAGTACAAAGATGCCAATCAAAATTGGATATATACAGGAGGCTGATGGAAATTAAAAAGCTAGGAAGGGTCAAGACCAAGTGGAAAGGATATTGAAAAAAAAATTTCAACATCAAAACATTACTTAATGAGGAATATATGTGATCAATAAGGGTTAGCTAGCTCTGTTGTACTGTAAAGTGATGGTATGAGCATAGATTCAAACCGCTGAATTGGCTGAGATTACCGTGAAGGACCTGCCTCCTTAACCTCTCACCTCGCCTGAGGTTGAACCACCAGTTGCCCCTCTTATTAGAGAACGGCACTGTGGTTCAGTAGGAATATGATGACTTTGCCATTGTAGTCAGAGTACAAGGGGTGATGAGTGACATTGTGCAAGTAAGGACATAGGGAGCAGAATTTTGGATGACTTTGAATAAAACATGAAAGGTTAACCAAAAATGGGAATCGTCAAGTCTGGTAGCAGCAAAGGCATGTGAGGGTTTTAGTAGCAGATAAGCTGAGGCAAGCGTCAAATTGGATGACAATCTAGAAGCAAACTTCCGTTAGTGATAGCTTGCACTTGAGTAAGAAGTTCACTTTACTATCAAATATGGTACTAAATTTGGGAGCAATTAGGGTTCAGCCTGACATAGTTAGCAGGAAGAGGGATAAAGTTGGTGGCTAGAGAATGGTGTTTGTAGCAGAGATCAAAGGTAATCACTTTGGTCTTCCATATATTTACTCATCTGGTAGTTGACCAGCAGTTTGACAGTTTAGAGACAGTAGAAGAGTCAACGTCCTGTATGTGTTGTCAGTGCGCTGTCGAGTATTGGTGCTGTGTTTTCAGATGATATTACCGAGGAGTAGAATATAGAGAAGAAATAGGAAGAGGTCCAGGATAAACCTGTGTGGATCACAAGAGGTCCTAGTGCAGGAACAAAAAGAAAAGCCATTGCAGATGATTCTTTGCAATATTTAGGGAATTAGGTGAGCGCAGTCCCCATTTGTTGGATGACAAATGAAGGAGTGGTAAAGGAGAATGATGTGATGACTCATGTCCCTGGCTCCAAACAGGTCAAGGAGGACTAAGAGATTAATTTGCCTTTGTAATTGTGACTTAGGATATACTTTGAGACTTTGGTATGAGCTGTTTTGTACTGTGGTGAGGCAGAAAGTTGAACAAAGGGATTCAAGTATCCAGGAAATATGGGCATGGATATGGGAGGCAACAATACAGCCAAGTGCTTTTCGTCAAAAGGAAGGGTGGCAATGTGTAATACTACAGTGATGGATCAAAGGGCTGTTTTATTTCAGGCAAGTGGTAATGACAACATGGTTGGTGCGCACGGAACATCACCTGAAGGAAAACCATAATTGTATGTGTACATTTAAATTTCTTCCCAGACTTCAGGCAAGAACATTACAAATGGAATATTTATAAACTATATTTCCTTTGACATTCGCATCTTCAGAAAAGTTGAATTATATTTGAACAAAGATTTAAGGTGTCACATTGTTTAGTCCCTGTGATAACAAAGTTTACAGACCACTATGAAGAGCATTTGCACACTTAAGAAATTTACATGATTGGAAATAGGTTAATGTTTAATGTGTTATGAGTTGCAGGTGCAGTAGGTTGGGTTATTTTGGCTCTGTAAAGTGGTTTTCTGCTATGGAGTCGAGGGAGATTGTTAATGTGTGCTTTGTATCCTTGTTCGCAACGCATGCTGACACTTGCTGCATCTGACCATGCTTCGGTATACACATGGAATTCGTATTCAATTCAATGAACGCAACAGAACAAATAGCTGATGTTTTCATGAATTTTATAGTCACCTGCTCATTTGAAATTAATCCTTTTTTTATCACAGAAAACATATTCAGATGCTGCAATTCACCAACTTGACTTTGAATCTCTTAATTTCCAAACATGTCTTGAATATATTGCTTAAAAGAGAGAGATTGTATAAAACCAGCTGCATTCATCTACTGTATTAGATAAACAGCAGTAATTGTTGTGAATTTTCTATGAATGTGTATTTTCTCCTCCGTATACATTGTATAAAAACCTGTGCCACCTAATTAGATGTTTTGTTGACTTATATTGCACCCCGTCATGCAGGAGAGCATACTGATCAAGTTACCCCAAATTGCTGAGTTGCATTTCATTGTAGTTGTTTCAGATCTGCATTAATAGTTACCTGTAGCAAATTCAGCCAAGAAATACTTGTTACAAATTGCAAGGGTTTGTCAGTTTTAAAATGATTTGAAGCATAGCCATGTGACCATCCAGCATATAAAGTTTTCAGAGAAAACGTCATGATAAAATCATTTTTTTTAATTTGATATAGTTAAGACATCCGAGCTTTTTAAAACTGAAAGAACTGCTGGAAATCAGAAGCAAACACAGAAATTGCTGGAAACACTCAGCAGGTTTGGCAGCGTCTGTGGAGAGAAATCAGAGTTAATGTTTTGGGTCCATTGACCCTTCCTCAGAACTGCTGTAAGGAAGAGTCACTGGACCCAAAACATTAACTCTGATTCCTCTCCACAGACGCTATCAGATCTGCTGAGCTTTTCATAAGATTTCTGTTTTTAATGCAGGCTTTTTATTAGCTATGAAATTTAAACTGGAGTAATTTCTCAAGTTTTTTTCCTGAATGATGTGTTACATCAGGGAGTTTTATGCGTACATAATTTGTTTTTAAAGTTAGTCTGTTGTTTATGTTCAGTATGAAATAAACAGTGCAGTTGCTCACAGTCACTGGATTGCTGGCACAGAGATCAGTGAGGGCTGTTGCTAATGGTCCTGATTTCGTAAACTAGTAATAAAAGCAGGCCTAGATTGTGACTTGTCTGGGTTGGTGCACAATATAACAGTACTGTTTGTAGAAATTATATGAGTCACTCAGGATTTGTGCAATAACTGTGTCATATAGTCAGTAGATGTGACAATATTGTTACCCGATTTGACTATTTTATTTCCCCTAATTTTCTTTCTCCTCCTCAAAAGACATGTTTTGAAAATCTACAACAAAGCACTATGTTTTCAACCACTAAATAGCCAACTAATATGGCATGTTAAATGTTCAATTTCATACTGGATGATACAAATACATTTGCCAGGAATACACATTAGCAATATTTAGAAAATATTATTAGCCATTCAAGACTTGTTTTCAATTTTCAGTGCAATTTCCAAGCAGTCCACTCATATGTTGAATTTGCACAGCACAGCAGCATAGGTTGGAAGACTGCATACCTATTTAAACATTAGCTTGCTTACTGTCCACTTCTACGTCACTCACTGCTGCCTCACTTCAGCCTTAAGTGACCTGAGCCTCAATTAATCTCCCTTCTGTGCTAACTGTATATGGCTAAAACTCCAGCATAAGCTCAATACTAGTTAGGATTTACCAGTCATTCTGCATAGTGCACAGCCAGTCAGCTGTATTGGAATTGGATGCAAGACTCCATTACTTACATTAGTAATTTAACTTGAAAATTGGAAGTCCCATGTCGATGTTTGCAAACAATGTCAATTTGGAATTATAATAAATATGGAGGGATTGCCAGAAAATACAAGAGGATATGAACAATCTTGGTGGTGGTCGTGCAAATGATAAATGTATTTTAATATAGATAAATGTGATGCATTTTCAAAAGCAATATAATGAGACTACCGACTGGAAAATGAGAGTTCAAATAAGCAAGCAGCATGAAAAGATTTTGCAGTTCAAAGATTCGTTAAATTTGAATCAGGAAATCACTAAAGGTAATGGTTAACAAAGCTGTTGCAAACTCTGATAAAGCACTGAGGGTTCAATTCTAGAAGAGCAGGACTCAAAAGCAAGAAAATCAAGTTAAACTTGTATTACATCTTAATTCAACCAAACTAAGAATACTAAGCACAGTTCATATCCATGGACAAGGATCGTCCAGAAATTTGGACTTTGGATCAAAACCCAAACAATTGGGTTAAATTGGGGTCCCAGCACCATACTGTTGAGGAAACATCTCATCAGGGAAGCTATCTTTACGTAATGTGGACTGTTCTCAGTGTTGTAGTATGTTTGAAAATTCCAGTTTGCATCTGATAATTGATCTTAATTGGCCATTAATGTAAATAAGTTGACTACGTGTTAGGATCCTCTCTGAACAAGGTGAGCAAAATGGGACTGACAAGCTTTAACATAAGTGTCTGCCACTTGCATTTACAATTGACACCAGGACTGCCATGATGCATGGATGAGCAAAAGTTGAATTTCTGTGGTTCACCTCTCCAGAAGAAGATAGACCAAGAAGGTCTCTTGAATTTGAAGAGGTTTAAACATAATCTTTTGTCTCAGGAAATAGCCATTGCACATCCACAAAGAGGTCAAGAAAACAGCAAGTACAAGTCCATTTTTTAGGATGAGAAGAAGGGATAGGTATTAAAGAATTCTTCCCAGAATGAGGTCACTCATGCTTTTCATAAATGACAAAATGATAGATTTATTATGCTTTAAAAAAAAAGTAAAACTGATTGATATGCTGATTTACCCTTCAATATAACCCCTTTTCTGTTATTAATTAATAAAAAATGGGTTTACATGTATTTTCTGCACTTGTTTTTCTTAATGTAGCAGTCTTGGTTTTGGAAGATGCAGTCAATGGAGCCTTTGTGAATTTTCACTGTGTATCTTGTAGATAGTACACTGTTGTTTACTGAGTGTCAATACTGGAGGGTATGAAGGCACCAATTAAAGGGAGAAAAGAACTTTCCCTTTTGGAGAAAAGTTTTGAAAACCGAAAAACTTTGGCTAATACTTGATTGTTCTTGAAGGAAAAACTCTCAATTGTAAGTAAACTGAGACCGGTGAGCCTGACATTGGTGGTAGGCAAGTTGTTGGAGGGAATCTTGAGGGACAAGATTTTCACGTATTTGGAAAGGCAAGGACTGATTAGGGATAGTCAACATGGCTTTGAGCATGGGAAATCATGCCCCACAAACTTGATTGAGTTTTTTGAAGCAGTAACAAAGAGGATTGATGAGGTCAGAGCAGTGGATGTGATCGATATGAACTTCAGTAAGACATTCAACAAGATTCCCCATGGGAGACTGGTTAGATCTCATGGAATACAAGGAAAACTAGCCATTCAGATATAAAACAGGCTCGAAGGTAGAAGACAGAGGGTGGTGGTGGAGGGCTGCTTTTCAGACTGGAGACCTGTGACCAGTGGTATTCCATAAGGATCAGTGCTGGGTCCAATTTTTCATCATTTAAATAAATGATTTGGGTGTGAACATAGGAAGTATAGTTAGTAAGCTTGCAAATGACACCAAAATTGGAGGTGTAGTGGACAGAGAAGAAGGGGACCTCAGAGTACAATGGGATTTTGATCAGATGGGCCAGTGTTCTGAGGAGTGGCAGATGGAGTTTAATTTAGATAAATGCAATGTACTACATTTTGGAAAAGCAAATCAGAGCAGGACTCTTACGCTTAATGGTAAGGTCCTGGGGAGTCTTGCTGGACAAAGAGAACTTGGAGTGCAGGTTCATAGTTCCTTGAAAGTGGAGTCACAGATAGATAGGAAAGTGACAAAGGCATTTGGTATGCTTTCCTTTATTGGTCAGAGCATTAAGCATAAGGGTTGGGAGGTCATGTTACAACTGTACAGGACGTTGGTTATGTCGCTTTTGGAGTATTGCTTGCAATTCTGGTCTCATTCCTATCAGAAGGATGTTATGAAACTTGGAAGGGTTCAGAAAAGATTTACAAGGATGTTGCCAGGGTTGGAGTGTTTGAGCTGTAGGGAGAGGCTGAAAAAGCTGGGGCTGTTTTCCCTGGAGTATTGGAGGCTGAGGGATGACCTTTTCGAGGTTTGTAAAATCATGAGAGGCATGGATCGGATAAATAGAAAAAGTCGTTTCCTTTCGTTGGGGAGCCCAGAACCAGAGGGCGTAGGTTTAGGGTGAGAGGTGAAAGATATAAAAGGGACCTAAGTAGCAACTTTTTCACACAGAGGATGGTGAATATATGGAATGAGTGGCCAGAGGAAGTGGTGCAGGCTGATACAATTACAGCATTTAAAAGACATTTGGATGGGTATAGGAATAGAAGGGTTTAGAAGGATAAATAGCTGCTTGATAGCTCTGTTGGTGACACCATCCATCATAGTCATAGAGATATACAGCTTGGAGCAGACCCTTCGGTCCAAATCATCCATGCTGACCAGTTATCCTAGTCCACTAGATTAAGATAACTGGTCAGCTTGGATGAGTTGGACAGAAGGGTCTGTTTCCAAGCTGTACATCTCTATGGCTATGATGGATGGTGTCATCAACAGTGCTATCAAGCAGCTATTACTCAGCAAATGCTGTTCACTGATGGTTAGTTTGGGTTTTGTCAAAACCACTCAGCTCTGGACTTGGACAAACAAGTTGAATTCTCGAGGCAAGGTGGGAATAATAGCATTTGACCTCATGGCTGCATTTGACTGAGAATGACATCATTGTTCCCTGTCAGAATTGGAGTCCATGAGAATCGGTGCTTGGGGGGGAGTGAGATGTTTCCGTTGGTTGGAGTGATACCTGGCATAATGGAAGATGGTTGTAATTGTTGGAGGTCAGTTATTTCACCTTCAGAACATCTCTGCAGGAGTTCCTCAGGGCAGTGTGCTAGGTCTAACCACCTTCAACTGTTTCATCAAATATCTTCCCTCCATCATAAGGTAAGAAATGGGAGATGTTTGGCAATAATTGTACAATGTTCAGCACTTATCGTGCCAACACAGATACTGAAGCAGTAAGACCTGGACAATATCCAGATTTGGACTAACAAGTGACATTAGTCCAACACAAGTGCTACGTAATAGCTGTCACCAACAAGAAAGAATCTAATCATCACCCCTTGATATTCAATGGTTTTACCATCACTGAATCCCCAATTATCAATCCAGTTGGAGTTACCATTGACTAGAAGCTGAACTGGACTAGCCATACAAATATTGTGGCTAGGATCCTGCTGTGAGTAACTTGTCACTTAATTCCCCAAAACCTGTCCACCATGTACAAAACACAAGTCGTAAATGTGATGGGAAACTCCTTACGTGCCTAAATGGTTTCAGCTCCAACAACACTCATGAAGCTTGTTTGGCACCATATGCACAAGCGTTCGCTCCCTCCAGTATCAACACTCAGTAGCAGCAGTGTGTTCTAGCTATATGATGCACATGATGAAAATTCACAAAGGATCTTTAGACAGCATCTTCTAAACCCAAGACTGCTACCACTAAGGAAAACGAATGCAGCAGATACATGGAAACCCATGTCCTATTAATTAATATGAGAAAAGGAAAATTGGAGGGAGCAATTGATTGCTGGCGGTAATTTTCTTCCTTGTCATCTTCTTTAAAACATTGTTAGCTCTTACTAAGTTTAAATTCATGGTCAATACAAGCACTCTAATTACATGCTGAAGTGGCCATACTTGGTGTAAACTTGCTAGCAAGTTGTTGTGGGTAAATCATCATTAGCTATCTTTAGTTTGGCTACTTATTGGGAAATGTCACAGTCAAATACTAGAACAATTATTTAAACTTCATTGCATGTAGCAACCAAGATAAGACTCCTCAAATAAGAAAGTTAAACCTCAAAACTCAACTTGGCTATTATCCAATTAATGGTGAAATTTAGCTACGATTCCACCCAACTATATCTGTCTCTGGATGTCCAGGCTTTGATCTTTGTGTAGTGTTATTCTTCCAAGTTCTGCCCTTGAGGAATTCTGGAGTTGAATTCTTATGCAATGTTCCATCCTTCAAGTTTGTGGTGTGACGTTATTAATGATTCTTTCAACCACAATATGGACTACTCCTCTGGAACCATTAAGTCTGCAGCTTGCTTCTTATCAGAAGTAGCATCCATGTTCCTTGTTACATTTGGCATTGACTCGTCCGTTTGAAGACACAGCTTTCCTGTGCTTCAATCCTTAAATTCTTATGCAGGGCAATTGCTTGTCCTTGTGGCATAAGGTAGCCATTTATCAAGCAGTTGTTAAAACAGCTTTGTTCATATAGCATCACCTCATCCTTTTCCCAGATATGACTAATTGCTTTCAGTTCTTGTATAAGTTTGTCCTTGTCCCTTAACAATTTATTTCTGACAGAGTTATTGCTGCTTCTTTCAAACTATGAACAGTTATTAAAGTTCTGAAGTTTACAGTATCACAAAGTCCATTTTGTCACCTTATTCTACAAGCACTCGTTCATTTTTACTTGGTTTCTGTATCCTGATCAGGTCGACGCAGGTAAGTTAGACCAAAGAATCTGTTTCCATGCCGTGTAACTCAGTCAGTTGTAGAATCCCTGTTGCCGCCTGACAGAATGAATTGCAACAATACACTGTCTATTGTTTACCGACAGGTGATATCATACGAATGTCAATGTATTGAATTGGGGGATGTCTCACAGCAAGATTAATTAGATGGAAGGGGTTTTTATATCAACATATTGTCTCTAATTGACCGTTGATCGATACAGATTAACTGCTGGCCTCATGACAGTCAAATCCTGAAACTGAAACAGAGAGTTCATTTTGAGTAAATTATCCTCTCAGTGTGATAGCTGATTATGTTGTCTGAAGCATGTGAGCATGCTTTCCTATGTTTACTTTGGTGATTACATTGACACATCTGGAAAAAGCTTTATTCCGTTGAGTATTTCTTCCATTAGGTTTTGCTGCAGTGTGGAATTAATTATATGTTTAGTATCAATAAGGAGTAATAGTAAATAATAAAATTCAAAATATTTTAATATGTGTGTCATAGATTCCTTCATTTGTTTGCTCGCTCACAGTACATCCCCATTCAAATCAATTAATAGGTTCACAAATGCCATTTAAAATATAAAACTAAGACTTCTGTTTTTATAGCAGGTTCAGGTTCCTTGCAAGGACCGCAGACACCTCAGTCCACAAGCAGCTCATTGGCAGAAAGTGGAGATTTGAAACCGCCAACCCCTGTCTCAACACCGCTTGGACAAATGACACCTATTCAGGGTAACAGGTATGAGAAAGCATTACATCAAAACTTTTACTGTGCATATTACTTAATAGGAAATTGATTATTTTGCCAAAACAGAAAAAGTGGAACCTTTATTATAAGCATTAAGCTGATCTTTAGAGATGTGATGTCAAACTGATCACTAATTTGAGCTACTAATACCATGAGCTAGACAGCCTTTCAGTAAGTTTTTTTCTATTTGTCCATTACGTGGACATTGCTGTCAAGAGTAGAATCTTTTTTCTCACCCCTTATGGTCCTGAGGTGACTGCAAACCAACAAGTTTGAGCAATGTCAATGCTATTAAGAGGGAGCTTCAGGATTTTGACCTAACGACAGTAATGGATCAGTTACATATTTCCAAGCCAAGATGGTGTGTGCATCGGTGGAGAACTTGTAACTGATGTTAACATGTTCCTGCTGTCGAAGGAGACCTTGGTGAGTTGCTGCTTACATCTTGTTAATAACTCACACTGTAGTCAATAATATGGTGGCTCAGTCAGTAGCACTGCTGCTTCACCACCAGGGATCTTGGTTCGATTCCAGCCTTAGGGTGACTGTCTGTATGGAGTTTGCATATTCTCTCCATGTCTGCGTAGATTTCCTCCAGGTTGTCCAGTTTCCTCCCACAGTCCAAAGATGTGGAGATTCGGTGGATTGGCCATGCTAAACTGCCCGTAGTGTCCAGGGATGTGCAGGCTAGATAGGTTCGCCATGGGAAATGCAGGGTTATGGGTTTGGTGTAGGCTGAATGGCCTGTGCCTACAGTGTGGGGATTCTATGATTCTAAAGTAAAAGGTGTGAATATTGAAGGCATTGAGTGATTGGCAATCAATTGGATACAGAAAAACAAAATAGAAATTACTGGAAAAACTTAGCAGGTCTGGCAGCTAAGAAAAATCAGGGTTAGCATTCTGGGTCCAGTAACCTTTGTTCAGGACAGGATTTTTTTTGTTTAGTCAGCTGGAATGCTTTGTTCTAGGTGATATGGAGCCTTTGAGTGTCGTGGGGCTGCACTCATCTGGGTACTCATCGCAGTCCTCACTTGAGCTTTGTAGATTTCCCAATAGGTGTTGGGGAACCAAGAGTTCCTTCGATTCTTTCGTGAGGATTGCCATTACCTATCATATGTTAGGGGCGTGGTGAGAGAGAACTACTGAGCTCCTTCTTCCCTTCTGTCTATAGTTGGAGGTGTGACTGACAAGATACCAGTTGATTGCAATGGTTCACAGATGAAATGACATGTCAGACAGAGAAGTGGCAGATGGAATTAATAAAGATAAATATGAGGTGATGCATTTTGGCAAAAGCAATAAGGACAGACAATATATATTAAATAGCAATTCTAAGGAATGTACAGAGACAAAGGGAGCTGGAAAGTTCATGTGCAGAGATCTTTGAAGGTATCAGAATATAGTAAGAACAGTTTGTAAAGCATATGGGATTTTGCATTTCATTACTAGAAGTATTGAGTATAGAAGCATAAAATTTATCCTGAAACACTGTAGAACTCTGCTTAGGACAGCTAGAGTATTAAATCTAGTTTTGATTCCTGCACTTGATGGATTTCAGGGTCCTTGATTCAATGCAAAGAAGATATATCAGAATAGGTCCAGGGATGAGGAATTTTAGCCACAAAGCTAGGCTGAAAAAGCTGGGATTATTTGGGTTATTCTTCTTGGAACAATGGAGATTTGAGGGAATGAAAATGAAATAAAGAACTGCAGATGCTAGAAATCTGAAACAAAAACAAATTTGCTGGAGAAAGTCAGAACGTCTGGCAGTGTCTGAGGAGAAAGCAGAGTTAACATTCAGTGTACCTCTGTCTCAGAACTCAATGTCTACCTATCCACTCAATCCTTTACTCTTCCTTTGTCCTCAAGATAAATATCGCTTTTTCCTAGATGCTGTCCGTTCTAAAGAAGGATGACTGCCTTGAAACATTCACTCTGTTTTTACAACCAGGTGAAGAGAGGTGATTGTGCCCTCTCCTGGTTAGTTGCTACTTTCTTTTTGCAGCTACCAGACCTCAATTCAACTTATCAAAAATGGAGAGCCAATTCCAAGATTTACTAGAGTGACTATGGCATTTTATTATAACAAGAAAATGCACCAAAAATAAACACTTTAATGTAGGTAAGCTTTAAAAAAAAGACAGAGATAAGGAGGCTGCCTATACTGACAGTAAGGTATAGACAATTTAAAGTATATAGATTCCTGGAGTTGCAAGGATGAAACCAGAGTCCCAACTATTCTACTGTTGTCCTTGTTCCTTAGGAGTAATGAAACTTGAAAGAGCCTTGATTTCTCAATGAGTAGTGGTTTTTCCAAGGAGAAAGTGAGGTCTGCAGATGCTGGAGATCAGAGCTGAAAATGTGTTGCTGGAAAAGCGCAGCAGGTCAGGCAGCATCCAGGGAACAGGAGAATTGACGTTTCAGGAATGAGGATGCCCTCCACCGCATCTCTTCCACTTCCCGCTCCTCCGCCCTTGAGCCCCGCCCCTCCAACCGCCACCAGGACAGAACCCCACTGGTCCTCACCTACCACCCCACCAATCTCCATGTACAGCGCATCATCCGCCGTCATTTCCGCCACCTCCAAACGGACCCCAGCACCAAGGATATATTTCCCTCCCCTCCCCTATCAGCTTTCCGTAGAGACCACTCCCTCCGCGACTCCCCTACCAGATCCACACCCCCCACCGACCCAACCACCACTCCCGGCACCTTCCCTTGCAACCGCAGGAGGTGCAACACTTGCGCCCACACCTCCCCCCTCACTTCTCTCCAAGGCCCCAAAGGAAAATTCCATATCCGCCACAGATTCACCTGCACCTCCACCCACATCATCTACTGCATCCGCTGCAGCCGGTGTGGCCTCCTCTATATTGGGGAGACAGGCCACTTGTCTCAGTCAAATTCATCGAATTCAGCACCGCCTTCCTAACCTGCAATCTTCTTCCTGACCTCTTCGCCCCCCCCCCAGTCTGACCTATCACCCTCACCTTGACCTCTTTCCACCTATCACATTTCTGACGCCCCTCCCCCAGGTCCCTCCTCCCTACCTTTTATCTTAGCCTGCTGGACAAACTTTCCTCATTCCTGAAGAAGGGTTTATGCCCGAAACGTCGATTCTTCTGTTCCTTGGATGCTGCCTGACCTGCTGCGCTTTTCCAGCAACACATTTTCAGCAGTGGTTTTTCCAAGTTTCCTTTTCATCAGTCATTGACTTTTGATGTTGAGGGAAAGGCAGAGACGGACAGGAAGAAAGGCTTTCACTCTTGCTTATAAAGCATCTTTTCTGCTCAGAAGCAGCTATTGATGAAGATCCATTCGTACATTAATAAGTTTGTTCATAGAATCCCTCCAGTGCAGAAACAGGCCATTCAGCACCACAATCAGTAACTACATGGCTCACCGTCAGATCATTTAAATCACCAATTAAATAGTACTTTGTTCTGATTAAGAGTCATTAGACTAGAAACATTAACTCTGCTTACTCCCCACAGACGCTGTCAGACTTGCTGAGTTTTGCTAACACTTTCTGTTTTTTTGTTTCACATCTCCAGTATCAGCAGTTATTTGTTTTTAGCTTTAAGAATCTTACACGTTTCGGTTAGCACATTCCCTATTCTTCTAAATTACAGTCAATAGAGTCCCAAACTGCTTAGCCTTTGCTCACAAGACAATGTGTCCAAACAACAAATCATCCTGGTGAACCTTCTCTAAACTGCCTCCAATGAAATTATATCTGTCCTTTAAAAAGAGGACCAAAGCCACTCTCAGTACTCCTAATGTAGCCTCACCAGCATTTTATGCAATTACAGCAAGACGTCCCCACTATATACTCCAACTTCCTTGAAATAACAGCCAGCATTCCATTAACCAACTTGATTATCTGCTGCACTTGTGTGCTGGTTTACCATGCTAGCTGCACAAGTACCCGCCAAGTTCCTTTGATTTGTTGCTCTCTGCAGTTTTTCTCTATTTACATAGGTTTTTTTGTTCTGTCTTGTTGAAATAACTACACAGAGGCTGGTATACCGCCACCAAGTCACCCTTTATTTACTCGTGCATAGTACACCAGCTGTGGTCAGCCTCTGAAGCGAAGAGGTTCTGAATCTCCAGTTTATGTATTTTTTAAATTTTATTAACCAGTATAAATTACAAATGAACAGTTAATAATGAACAGCAGTTTACAAGAAACAGCAATTTACAGAGGAAAGGGGTGGCAAAGCCAGACCCCCAAACCCCAGCGTAAAACCAGTTCATAAGGAAAAGAGGGCAAACCTCGAATCTCAATCCCCTGTTTATTTTTTTTTTCTTTGGGAGTGCTTATTTTTTTCCCCAGCATCCATATTGTGCTTGCGCAGGAGTGAGACACAGTGAAAGACACAAGGTGCACGTATCTTAATTCAAATTTCCACCACCAGGAAGAAAAGAAACACCCGAGTGGCCAGTGACAAGCACTGCCCTTCACATCAAAGGGCAATGCTGTGTGATCAAACAGTGAAGGGGAGGGCAGGGGCTAAATCAAAATAGAGTTGGAGGGGGAAATAATGCACTCCACTCCCTGCGGCGCCCACCTCTCCCTGAACAACTCCAGGGTGTCAGTGAATTCCCTGTTTATATTTTTTTTAATTTTTTTTTGTCCCCTCCCTGACAAAAAAAAATGGAGAATCCTGCACACTGATTCAGCTCCCTGAAAGCCAGCTCTGAGTGAACAGAGCCTCTGACAGCCCGTTTTTTTTTGTGTGGGGAAGCTGGTCCAGGGACAGTCCCCTTCCCCTCAGACACAGTCAAGGAGGAGAGTCCTTACACACACACACACACACACACTGGTCCAGCTCCCTCCAGAGCCAGCTCTCAGAGTGAACAGGGTATCTGGCACTCCAGTTCTTTTTTTTTCTTTCCTTTTTTTTAAAAATCCCCCACACTACCACCTAAATGCAGTAGTACTTATTTTCCCCCAACACCCATGGTGTGTGTGTGCAGGTGAGAGACACAAGGTGTACAAATCTTTATTCAGTTTCCACCACCAGGAAGAAAGGAAACACCCGAGTGGCCAGTGACAAGCAGTGCCCTTCACATCAAAGGGCAATGTCGTGAGATCAAACAGTGAAGGGGAGGGCAGGGATTCAATCAAATTAGAGTTGGAGGGGGAAATAATGCACTCCATTCCCTGCGGTGCCCACCTCTCCCTGAACAACTCCAGAGTGTTGGTGAATCCCCTGTTTATTTTTTTTTCCACCTCTCCCTAAACAACCCTAGGGTGTTGGTGGACACTGCGTGCTCTGTCTCCGGGGACACCCAGGCTTGCCTCCTGGTTTTTTTTTAAACTCCCACACTACCGCCTTACTGCGGTAGTACTTATTTTTTCCCCAGCACCCATGGTGTGTGTGCGCAGGTGTGAGACACAGTGAGAGACACAAGGTGCACGAATCTTTGTTTCCACCACCAGGAAGATAGGAAAACACCCAAGTGGCCAGTGACAAGCAGTGCCCTTCACATCAAAGAGCAATGCTGTGTGATCAAATCCCCTGTTTATTTTTTTTAATTTAACCCCCACACTACCGCCGACGTGCAGTAGTGCTTATTGTTCCCCAGCACCCATGGTGTGTGTGTGTGTGCAGGTGTGAGACACAAGGTGCACGAATCTTTATTCAATTTCCACCACCAGGAAGATAGGAAAACACCCGGGTGGCCAGTGACCAGCAGTGCCCTTCACATCAAAGGGCAATGCTGTGTGATCAAATCCCCTGTTTATTTTTTTTTCTCCCAGATCCCCGAGAATCTCCTGTTTAATTTTTTTCTATTTTTTTTCTGTTGTTTTTTTTTAATTTTTTTTATTTTAACCCCCACACTACCACCTAAGTGCGGTTGTGCTTATTTTTTCCCCCAGCACCAATGGTGTGTGTGTGTGCAGGTGTGAGACACAGTGAAGGACACAAAGTGCACGAATCGTTATTCAATTTCTACTACCAGGAAGATAGGAAAACACCCGGGTGGCCAGTGACAAACACTGCCCTTAAATCCCCTGTTTATTTCTTTTTTCTTACAAAGTGCACGAATCGTTATTCAATTTCCACCACCAGGAAGATAGGAAAACACCCATGTGGCCAGTGACAAACACTGCCCTTCACATCAAAGGGCAGTGCTGTGTGATCAAAACAGTGAAGGGGAGGGTAGGGACTAAATCAAAATAGAGTTGGAGGGAGATCCCCTGTTTATATTTTTTTTCTTTTTTTTCTTTTTTTTTCCATTTTTTTTATTAACCCCCACACTACCACCTAAGTGCGGTTGTGCTTATTTTTTCCCCCAGCACCAATGGTGTGTGTGTGTGCAGGTGTGAGACACAGTGAAAGACACAAAGTGCAC
>NC_057718.1:68141255-68205712 GCF_004010195.1 Chiloscyllium plagiosum
TTTTTAACCCCCACACTACCACCTAAGTGCGGTAGTGCTTATTTTGTCCCCAGCACCCATGGTGTGTGTGTGCAGGTGTGAGACACGGTGAAAGACACAAGGTGCACGAATCTTTATTCAATTTCCACCATCAGGAAGATAGGAATAACACCCGGGTGGCCAGTGACAAACACTGCCCTTCACATCAACGGACAGTGCTGTGTGATCAAAACAGTGAGGGGGAGGGTAGAGATCCCCTGTTTATTTTTTTTTTTACCGAGCTAGTACTTTAACCAACTAAGCCAGAACATCCCCTGTTTATATTGGTCAACCAGGGCTCCCTGATTGGTCGAGGTTAACAATCTCAATCAAGGATCTCATAGTGAATAAGATTCACCTGGTTCTAATCAGTACACTTCCAAAATTAACAGCTTCACATTATATTCCATTTGCCAATATTTTACACAATTAGCCTATCAGTATCTCTCTGTAAACTGTTTGTATCCCTCTCACAACTCACCTTTCCACCTATTTTTCAGTAGTCTGCAAACTTGGCTACAGTACATTAGCTTCCTTCATCCACATCAAACTTGATCAGTGGTGCTGTTGCCAAGTCCATCTTGATTGAGTTGAAGTCCTGTACCCGGAGTATGTTCTTTGCCCTTGCTATCCTTAGTACTTCTTCCAAGGAGTACGGATTCATCGACTGGTTGATGACAATCAGCAGGAGATTTGCCGATGTGTAACCTCCTGTCATGCTACTACATGAGTCGAGAATCGAATGTTGAGGATTCTCAAAGCCAGTCATTCCTGTCACTGCTGCCATCCCTGTTGTCTTTCTCCTGTAAACTCAATAGGAAGTGACAATAAATGGAAAAGTAAGTGTCTTAAGACAAATATGACTGTCAGATTTGATTGTGTAGATTAGGAGACAGTTCCCCAGTTGTAACACAAATGTTAGTGAGGAAGATTTTGCACAGTTATTTGGTCTGGAAGTTGAAGAGTTTTATGGACTAAATAAGGAAAAATCATATTGTTGCAAGTTATGATCTGAATTGCACTGGCTGATACGGTATTGGAAATAGAATTCGTTGTAATTTTCAACATACTATAAACTTGAAAAGAAGCAACTTGCAGCAGTATGGGAATAGAGCAAGAGTGTGAGACTAATCGGGTAGCTCTTTCAAAGAGTTGGCACACTTACATTGTGTTGAATGGTGTACTGCTCTGTAAGATTTCATGATTCTAATTGAGAATTCAATGAAAAATTATCGCCATTTAAGATTATCACTGCAAGTGCAGGGAAAGGTTGGGAAAATTTCTTTATGTAAGGACTGCTTTGTCACTGGTGAATTATATTAGTTTGTAAAATAATATAGAAGAAGAGTTAATTGCCGAAAAGGAAATCCAAGTAGTGATTAATTCTTTTTTGGTATAATTGAGGAAAGTAACTTAATCCAGGGAGACCTGAATTTGCTGATTCTAGCGCACTTTACCCATCAGCAGTGAATATTCAAAGAACTATCTTTGTAATACGGATCTTCTAGGATTTTGATTCATTCGGAGGATGTGGGAAGTTCTAACTAGGCCAGCATTTTTTTGCCAATCCCTAATTGCCCAAAAATCAGTTAAGAGTCAATTACATTGTTGTGGATCTGGAATCACATATAGACCAGAACAAATAAAAATGGCAGATTCCCTTCCCTAAATAGCATTAGCGAACCAGATGGCTTTTTTAAACAATTAGTGATGGTTGCCATTAGGCCAGATCTTGCTTCCACATTTTTTTAATTGAATTGAAATTTCACGATCTGCCACGTTGAATTTGAACTCGTTCACAAAACAGTAGCCTCGGGTTGTAGGTTGCTAGTCCAGTCATGTCCCCACAAAACCACCCTCAATAGCACTTCCTGTAGTTTTTCAATCATAATTTATTATATTCACTTCTACGATATAAAATGATACTGTAAACCCTATCTGTTGAAACTGTTGAAAAAGTGAATTGAGCAATTAACTGAATGAAACATGTCAAGTGTTTGTGTCTTTGTGTCAATAAGCCAAAATATTAGAACAAGCAAAAATAATTTTCATGTGAACTGACTTTTGAACAATCTTTTTTACTCTTAACTTAAAAATAAACATGGATGGGCATCAAGTTTTCATGTCTAAATTTTACTTGGCAGTTTGGAAATATTCTGCCACCTCTGCAGAGTAGTACAGTATAACAATGACAGGGTACACACAGACAAAGTTGTACCGACATTTTCTTGTTTAAAAAGCTCCTCAATTCTAAAATATTGATGATCTGTGTCCCAGAGCATATTTAATCACATCATGTTCAATTGATACCTGCAGATTCTTCCATTTTAAAATTTGACCATTATGGTTCATAACGTATGTCATCGGATTGCTAATTTCAGCAGTATTGTAGAACTTTAGTTGTGATCCCCGTATTGGTTGGGATCACCGAATTCCTTCTCTGAAGACAGATGAAATGAGTTCTCAGTAATCTGTTTCTATCTGGATGTTAAACCATATCAAAACAATTTTCCAGTTTCATTCGGGCATTATTGACTGTACAAATTTATAGCATTATGCCAAATGACACATTAAGCCACTACCAACTAATTCCTACTACACTAAAGGTGCAAAGATCTAATGGATCACTGGCAAAGATTCTGTGTGTTTCATGTTATACTCTCTAGTGTCTTTTCTGAATGCTACTTGTGTCCACTCAGTCAATTAACATTTGAAAAGGTGAGCAGTTGGAGCCTTGAACCTTTCCACAGCCTTAGTCAGAGCTACAGAGTAATTACCCAACACAAGACATAGTTCTATGAAAATGAGTAGAGTCCTATAATTTTTTTTTTGAAATTGTCACTCCTTTTTTCTGCCCATTGGCAGAAGTGCCTTTTGCTATTAATACCTTTTTCCCAAATGTACATTGGCAAAGGCAGTTCAATCGAACAAAACTTATTTAAACTTCAGTTTCCCTGACAGTCAGATTTTCGTACCCTTCCTTCAGAAATACAATGAGCTGAGGTATTATACTTGTTTTTAATTGCCCATCAGAACTTGGGGAAAAAGGCAACATGAATAGGCCATTCAAATTTCAGCCAGTTGCCCAGATCGTGGTAAATCCTAATCTTATCTACCTTAACTTCATTTATTTGTCTTGATTCTATGACCCTAATAAACTTGCCTGATGAAAACCTTACCAATCTCAGCTTTGAAGATTTCAATTGACTTAACCTCAAAGATTTCTGGCAAAGTAGGCTCCAGGTTTCCTTAACTTTTGCGCCAAGAAGTGCATCCAAACATTGTTTCGGAACCATCGAACTCTCATGTTAATGTCATATCCCTAATTCTGGACTCCCTTACCATTGAGGAGAAGGTTTTTCTTTATCTAGTCAATCAATTTCTTTCATCACCAATTCGAATCAACACTTAAGAATACACACCTGGTCCCTGTAGCCCGTACTCATAATTCACTGTCATTCTGATGATATTGTGATGCACCCATCTAAATCAAATATAACCTCCATGAAATTCAGAGCTCATGAAGCGATTTAAAGCATTGAAAATAAGTCATTTTTCTTTTCCCTTAATTTGTTAGTCTGAACTTAGTGGTCTGTATCAGTTCACAATTAATTTCAGCTTCTTCTATTTTTAACCCAAGCAGGAATAATGCAATCAGTGTGCAGGATCCCTTCTCCGACGTTAGTGATCCAGCATTCCAGAAATGGGGCTCCATGACCCCAAATGCTCCATACCAACAGGGGATGAATATGCCTGAAATGATGAATCGAATGTCATACGAACCCAATAAGGATCCCTTTGGTGGGATGAGGAAAGGTAGATAGCTAATTAAAATTCCTTTTTTCATTTTATCCTTAACTGATAGTTGTTACAGTACTCCATCTGTTGCCATGTACATTTCTTTTATTAAAAAAGAATTGCAGTGTATATAAATAATGACTAAGATGCTCTGCATTCCTATAAATCTGTATGTTGAGGGAGGTAAAATCAATTGTTACTTGCTGCTGGTGAGGTATGTTATTTGTGACATAAGGTCAAAAACTACATAATGGCTAATTTAGGCTGTTGAAATTTCTTGAAAATATAACAATTCTGCCTGTCCTGGAGTATCGTTTGTACCCGATGTATCTTTTTTTGGGGTATATAGGGATAAATGTATGGAAATAGTTTATGGTCATTTTTCCAGCGTTAACAACACACAAACTATTTTGATTATATCTGTCATCGTGAACTATTTTCTTGACCTATTTTAAAATAGTGCCTGGAAGTAATGACCCTTTTATGCCCCCTGGAGTAATGCCTAACAGTGGGATGCAGGATCTGTACAACCGTACGCCATCAGGAGGAATGGTTAACTTGAACGTGGGTCAGCGCCAGCAGTATGCGTACGGATCCAGCTATGAGCGAAGGTAAATTCCTATGATCAATATTTTGATCTAAAACAAGGATGAATTTTTATTCTTTTGTTCTTCCATAATGCTGCTATGTAAAGATTTTCATAATCTGGATCCAGCAATGAGAAAACAGCAAAATATGTTCAACTCAAGATGGTGAGTGAGAGCAGAACTTTGAGGTGATGGTGTTCCCTTGCACCTGTTGCCTTTTTAAGAAGTGTTGTTAAAGAATACTTAACACATTGAAAATATTGTAGTCCACATTTAAACCATACCAAGATGGGGCAGCTTAGTGTTTGCCTCAATTGATGAAATAGTCTCCTCCATCTTCAGTGGTGAATCTCTGCTTAAGTGTTGTTGCAAGTGGACAGTATTTTATCATGCTTTTCAAATGCCTTTTAAGTGGTGGGCAAAGTGTGGGATGTTAGAAGGTCAGTGGCTGAATGTCCAGCATCTGACCGGTTTTAGTAGCCAAACAATTTATATGACTGGTTCCCTTCAATTTCTGGTCAAAATTGACGCTAGGATGTTGCTGGTGATGGTAATGCCATTGAATGAGAGAAAAAGTTAGATATGGTATTGTCCATCACTTGTTGATGTGGTTACTAGATGCTAGTCACTTATCAACCCAGGCTTGACTATTGTCCAATTTAGCTGTGTAGTTATAATTTGTCTGAACCATTGTAAATGGAGCTGAAGATTAGAAATCAGCAAACAAACCCACTTCTGATCTTCTGGCAGGGAAAGCTTATTGATGAGGCCTTTTGGTGCTAACTAAGTTAATATCAAGTTCAACTACTCTCACCATTTCTGGAATTTAGCTATTCCATCTTTTGACCAGCCAAGACATCTGATGATGGATGCCCATTTGCATATTTGCTTGTCTGTAAAATTGTTATAAGATTGTGATAGTTGTGCAGCCTTCTCATGTTGTTTAGTTTTCTTCTCCATTCATGACCAGATGATATAGGGCCAACGATATTTGACCTGATCCATTGGTTGTGGGCAGACAACTTTGTGTACCTTGCTGCTATTATTGTTTAGCATGCATGGTGAAATAACAGAGCTAACTACAGTATTCTTTAAACCCAGTCTCAATTACCACCTAGTACAGCAGATAATATTTTTCCATATACTAGACTGGACAATTTCCTGACATGAATGGGAAGTACAATTGTGTTGAATTGCAGCCTTTTCTTTGCATGTGGACCCTCATGCGTAAGGTATGTGGAATGTTCAAGTAGTTTTCTTGTGTAGCCCTTAAGAATTTCTCATCCAGGGCTCAAACCAAGAGAAAATCTTTTGTTTACAGTACATACTTTGAATGTGGTGGTAAGTTTGTTCAATTGAATAAAATGTTAGCAGGATCTGCCACTTCATTATGACACAAAGATGTAGAAATATCTTAGGATCCAAAACCCTCTGACTCACATGAAGAACATTCCACCCGGCCTGCCAGAAATCCAATCTGAGACTCGCTTGTGTGTTACTTCCAAGCCATGTTTAAGTTTTCTTCCTTTCTTTCATAAGAAAATTGTCTAACACCCAGCCCTATCTATGCATCCAGAAATTCAATCTAGGACAAGTGTTTGTTCCAAGTTCAGTATTCACTTCTGGCCATCCCGGTTTCCTTCCACACCTGATTAGTTGCTCAGTAGATCTTGAACAATATTATGAGAACGCTTGCGTTTTTATCACCATCAAGGTCTGTAACTTCCTTAGTAAAGAATTAACAACAGGTGACAAGAAAGTAGGCAGTAAGAAATGTCTAGAACTCTGAAGGGTGTTGATAGTTTTTTCTACATCCAAAATTGAAAGGTATATGTTGACCATACTCAGTTAATAAGATTTGTGATGGGAGGTCAGCAGCTAGTCTTTATGATTGTTACCAGGATATATGATTTGAGGATAGTATTGCAAACATTGAGGATTGTATCAAACAATGAAGCAGATCTAAGCCCTGCAATCTTACCACATCAAGTTGTGTAATGGTGATGGATAATTAAGCAATGTGAAAGATTAATCAAGTATGTCCTGTACATAAAAAGCAGGACAAATCCAACCCAGCCAATTACCACCCCATCAGTCTACTTTTGATCATTAGTAAAGTGATGGAATGTGTCGTCAACAAAGCAATCAAACAGCACCTGCTCAGCAATAACTTGTTCAGTGATGCCCAGTTTGAGTTCCACTAGGGCCTTCAGCCCTGGACTTTACTACAGCCTTGGTCCAAACATTGACAAAAGAGCTGCATTCCAGGGGTGAGATGAGAGTGATAGCCCTTGACATCAAGGCTGCTTTCAACTGTGTGACATCAAAAATCCCTAACAAAACTGGCATCAATGGGTATGAGGGGTCAAACTCTCCGGTGGTTGGGAGTCAGACCTGAAGATGATCGTGGCTATTGGAGGTCAGTCATCTCAATTCCGGGGCATCTCTGCAGGATTTCCTCAGGGTAGTGTCCTCTGCCCAACCATCTTCAACTGCTTCATCAATGACCTACCCTCCATCATAAGGTCAGAAGTAGGGATGTTCACCAATGACTACACAATGTTCAGCACTATTCGCAACGACTCAGATACTGAATCAGTCCATGTTCAAATGCAACAAGATCTGTACAACATCCAGCCTTGGGTTGACAAGTGACAAGTAACATTCACTCCACACAAATGTCAGGCTATAACCATCTCGAATCCAACCACTGCCCCTTGGCATTCAACAGTGCTACCATCACTGAATCCCCCACTATCAGTATCCTGGGGGTTATCGTTGGCCAGAAACTCAATTGGACTCACCACATAAACACTGTGGCGACATGAGCAGGTCAGAAGCTAGGAATGCTGTGGCACATAACTCACCACTTGACTCCCAATAGCCTGTCCACCATTCTACAAGGCACAATTCAGGAATGTGATGGAATACTCCCCACTTGCTTGAATAAGTGCAGCCCCAACAACACTCAAGATTTTAAACACCATCCAGGACAAAGCAATCAGTTTGATTGGCACTATACCCACAAGCATTCACTCCCTCCGCCATCAATGCTCAGTAGCAGCAGTGAGTACTATCTACAAAATGCACTGCAGAAATCACCAAAGATCCTCAGACATTACTTTCCAAACCCATGGTCACTTCCATGTAGAAGGGCAAGGGAAGCAGATATATGGAAACACCACCACATTCAAGTTCCCCTCAAAGTCACTCACCATCCTGACTTGGAAATATATCGCTGTCCTTCATTGTCGCTGGGTCAAAATCCTGGAATTCCCTCCCTAATGGCATTGTGAGTCAACCTACAGCAGGTGGACTGCAGTGGTTCAAGATGGCAGCTCACCATCACCACCTCAAGGGCAACTAAGGTTGGGCAATAAATGCTGTCCAGCCAGCAATGCCCGCATCCCACAAAATGAATAAATAAAAGAAAAATTAAAAGGATATGAAGGCTTCACAAATATTCCTATCATTAATGATGTGAGAGCCTAAGGTATAGTAAAAGATTAGGCTGAAGTATTTTCATTCATCTTCTGTCAAATACGCTAATTGAACTATCCATTTCAGCTTCTTCCCGAAGTACGCAGCATCACCGATGCCAGTCTTCGGACAATTCAATTCTCTTCCTGGGGAATCAGGAAATAGCTGAAGGCACTAGATATTACAAAAGCTATGGCCTGACAACATTCCGGCTATAATAGTAAAGAATTGTGCTCCTGAACTAACTGCACCACAAGTCACTTTGTCTCAATACAGCAACAAGACTGACAGCTACACAAAACTGTGGAAAATTGCACCGGTACACCTTAACCACAAAATGCAGGAAAAGCCCAACTGAGCCATTAGTCTAAGTTCGATCATTAGTTAAGTGATGCAAGGTGTCATCACCAGCGTTATCAAGCAGCATCTGCTCAGCAATAACATGCTCAGTGATGCCCAGTTTGGATTCTGCCAGAACCATTCAGCTCCTGACCTTATCACAGCCTTAGTCCAAACATGGACAAAAGAGCTGAATTCTGAAGTTGAGGTGCAAGTGACTGCTCTAGACATCAATGCAGCATTTGATAAATTATGGCATCAAGGAACCTGGACAAAAGGAGGTGGGCAGAATCTCTCCATTGGTTGAGTCATGCTATTCTGCTACTGGTTGTGGTTGTTGGAAGTCGGGGTCATATCAGCCCATGAAAACTCTTTAGGATAGTATCCTAGGCCCAGGCATCTTTTAGCTTCTTCCTCAATCTTACCTTGATTATGAGGTCAGAGATGAGGATATTTGCTGATGATTTGCACAATGTTCAGCATCATTCACTGCTCCTCAACTATTGAAGCAGTCTGTATCTGTATGCAGTGCAAACTTGTAGCACCTAGCCTTTGTCTAATAAGTTGTAAGTAACATTCATGCCACAGAAGTACCAGACAATGACAATCTAGAACAAGACAGAATCTAATCATCACCCTGGCCTTGCCTTCACATCACTGAAGTTGAATGCACCACTGTCAGCATCCTAGGGGTTGTCATTGACCAGAAACTGAACTGGAAAGAAAAATCAGAGACATTTACTCCCTTCACCTCGGCAGCAGTATGTTCTACAAGATGCAATGCAGTAACTGGCAAAGGTTCCTTAAAACCACAACTATGAGCATCTGGAAGTTCAAGGAAAGTAAATACATGACAGCACCAGCACCTGCAAATTCCTTGCCAAGCCACATGCTATCCTGCCATGGAGTTATATCACTGACCCATCCTGCAGTTCCCTTTTTTAAGGCACTGTGGCTGTCACTACACCACAGGAGACTGCAATAGTTGAAGACAGTAAAAGTGGGGCTGTCTAGTGCCAACATATTCCATGAATGTATTTTTTAAAAAGTTTATTCTATAGCCTAGTACTTTTCACATGTACCTGTGATTGATAATCTCTCATATGGTACTATGTGACTATTTCAGAAACACAACAAAATATTTTTTTCTTCTAGGCCTGAACATGGAATGGGTCCTGAAGGCAATATGGGGCCTCCAGGAGGTCAGTCTAACATGATGTCATCAAACAGTGACACAAGCATGTACTCACCAAACCGCTATCCCACACAACAAAGGTAATTATAAACAAATATGGTCTTTCGATATTCACTCAATTAATCCTTAAAACATTTGTGAGAGTAGCATTGCTTCTGACATTCAGATTTTTGCCCTGCTTTTTTACTCACCTGAACTTTAGTAAGCAGACACTTCTGCTCCATACACAACGAATGTTACAATGTATTATGGTATAGGAAATAAATTACTAGAGCAATTTATCTTCAGTTTTTTCACTATTGCTATAAACTCTTTTCAGTAAAACTGCCTTTAATTTCCAGCCCCAAGAGAATGGGGACACTTTCATTCCAGGCTGGGTCTTTTTTTACACTGAAGTATAGGAGGCTGAGGGGTGACCTTATAGAGGTTAATAAAATCATAAGGGTCATAGATAACATGAATAGCCAAGGTGTCTTCCCTAGGGTAGCAAATTCAAAACTAGAGAACATAGGTTAAAAGTGAGAGGGGAAAGATTTAAATGAGACCTGAAGGGCAACATTTTCAACACAAAGGTGGTGCATATGTGGAATGAGCTGCAAGAGAAGGTGATAGAAGCAAATGCAATTACAATGTTTTAAAGACCTTTGGGCAGGCATATGGCTAGGAAATGTTTAGAGGTAAATAGGCCAAATGCAGGAAAATGGAACTAATTCAGTTTAGGAAGCCTTGTCAGCATAGACAAGTTGGGTTCATAAGGTTTACCAGCTAAAAACACATTATGGACTAGCACTGTTATGAGACCATCCATTTTGAGGGTTTTAGACGTAAATTTGTGTAAAACACTAATTTCACCCAGCAATATTTTTAATTTGGTGACAATACCTCATAAACTCTCCACCTTTTTTAGGTGGGCATTTTTTGTGATGCTTATAATATCCTAGCATACATGGGTCCAGCGATTGCAAGATAAGAATTTTGTACTTTATCTGTCATCCTAAAATATTTAGTTTTAATTGAGAATATTTATGCTGCATCAAGATGCCTGGCTGCAGATGTGAATTGTCTTGATCCATGTAATTATATTATCTACTAACTTTGGTAAGTATAAAAAGTTTTTTTTCAATTTGCCAAGCAAGGGTGACAGGAATTATTTTGAAATTTTATGTTTGCCTTCATTTAAGCTGGATCAACTATCTTAACTGAAATTATGGGCAGCAGTTTCTTTTAGTTAAATTAATGAAAGGCAGTCATTAGTTTGCAATCAAGTTAAGTTACTTTATCAATTAGGGACAGTACATTTTTAAGATTTTACGTTAAAACACTTCCATTGCAGGCATGATCCTTATGGGCAACAGTACCCAGGCCAAGGTCCCCCCTCAGGACAGACAGCATATGGAGGCCATCAGACAGGAATTTATCCACAGCAGCAGGTGAAGTTGCAAATGTGCATATTAAAAGTGAAGTAATGCAGTTCATCTTTAAAATAAATTTAAATGATTGTGAGGTATTGTTATATTTCCTTGTTTGGTACATTGCAAATAACTTTAAATTGCATGATATTTCCTTCGGGACACAGGCTGTCTCTTGGCACTGCACAGCACAGAAGGATGCCATTTGGCCAATCAAGTCCTTACTGGCTTACGTGAGAACGTTACAGTCAGCTACATTTTCTCACTTAGCTACATAATCCTGCAAGTTTATTTCCTACCCAGTTTCTTCTTTAAATCGTTGATCGTGTTCATTATCACCACCCTTGGAAACAGCGAATTTCAGATCATTGCCAATGCTACAAGGCAATGTGCTCTAGAGAACATATTTTAATGGTGGTTTAGCTGCATTCTTTTTGGCTCTTCTCTAAACTTTTTCAAGAACTGCCTTTAATTTCCGATCCGTCTGCTCTAAGAGAAAGACATTTTAATTCCATTTGCCAACCAGAAGCACATAATAGACCAACACCATTGTTGGAGCATCAGTTTTACCTACTCATTTTGAGGTCTTAAATATACAAAGAACAATGGAAATTATAGCACAGGAACAGGCCCTTTGGCCCTGCAAGCCTGCACTGATCCAGATCCTTTATCTAAACCTGTTGCCTATTTTCCAAGGATCTGTATCCTGTTGCTCCTGCTCATTCATGTATCTGTCTAGATACATCTTAAGTGACGCTATCGTGCTCGCCTCTACCATCTCCACTGGCAACACGTTCCAGGCACCCACTACCTCTGCATAAAGAACTTTCCATGCATCTGTCCCTTAAACATTTCCCCTCTCATCTTGAACCTATGACCCAAGAGTAATTGAGTCTCCACTCTGGGAGAAAGCTTCCTGCTATCCACTCTGTCTATACCTCACATGATTTTGTAGACCTCAATCAGGTCCCCCTTCAACCTCCATCTTTCTAGTGAAAACAATCTTAATCTACTCAACTTCTCTTCATAGCCAGCACCCTCCATACCTGGCAACATCCTGGTAAACCTACTCTGCACCCTCCCCAAAGCATCCACATCCTACTGATAATGTGGCAACCAGAACTGTACGCAGTATTCCAATTGTGGCCAAACCAAAGTCCTATACAATTGTAACATGACCTGCCAAATCTTGTACTCAATATTCTGTCTGATGAAGGAAAGCGTGCTATATGCCTTCTTGATGGCTCTATTGACCTGAGTTGCCACATTCAGGGTACAATGGACCTCTACACCCAGATCTCTTTGAACATCAATTTTCCTCAGGGCTGTTCCATTTACCATATAGAATTCTAGAATTGGACCTTCCAAAATGCATCACCTCGCATTTGCCAGGATTGAACTCCAACTGCCATTTCTCTGCCCAACTCTCCAATCTATCTATATTTTGCTGCATGCTCTGACAGTCCCCTTCACAATCTGCTACTCTACCAATCTTCGTGTCATCTGCAAACTTGCTAATCAAACCACCCATACTTTCCTCCAGATCATTTATGTATATCACAAACAGCAGTGGTCCTGGCACAAATCCCAGTGGAACACCACTGGTCACAGTTCTCCATTTTGAGAAACTCCCTTCCACTACTACTCTCTGACTCCTGCTGCCCGGCCAGTTCTCTCCCCATCTAGCTAGTACACCCTGGACCCTGTGTGACTTCACTTTCTGCATCAGCCTACCATGGGGAACCTTATCAAACATCTTACTGAAGTCCATGTATATGACATCTACAGCCATTCCCTTATCAATCAACTTAGTCACTTACTCAAAGAATTCTATTAAGTTAGTAAGACATGACCTTCCCTGCACAAAGTCATGCTGCCTATCACTGATAAGCCCATTTGTTTCCAAATGTAAATAGATCCTATCCCTCTATCTTCTCCAGCAGCTTCCCTACCACTGACATCTGGTTCATCTATAATTACCTGGATTATCCCTGCTACCTTCCTTAAACAAAGGGACAACATAAGCAATTCTCCAGTCCGTTAGGACTCGCCCGCATTCTAGGATGCTGCAAAGATATCTGTTAAGGCACCAACTATTTCCTCTCTTGCATCCCTCAGTAACCTGGATAGATCCCATCCAGACCTGGAGACTTGTCCACCTTAATGCCTTTTAGAATACTCAACATTTCTTCCTTATGCTGACTTGACCTAAAGTAATCAAACATCTATCCCTAACTTCAGCATCCGCCATGTTCGTCTACTCGGTGAATACTGACGCAAAGTACTCATTTAGAATCTCACATTTTCTTGGACTTCACGCATAACTTTCCTCCTTTGTCCTTGAGTCGACCAACCCTTTCTCTAGTTGCCCTCTTGCTCCTTGTATATGAATAAATGGCTTTCGGATTTTTGTTAACACTGTTTGCTAAAGATTTTTCATGGCCCCTTTCAGTCCTCTTAATTCATTGTTTCAGATTGGTCCTACTTTCCCGATATTATTCAAAAACTTTGTTTTCAGTCGACTAGACCTTACGTACGCTTCCTATTACTTCTCAGCTAGTCTCACACTTCTGCCCGTCATCCATGGTTCCCTAATCTTGCTATTTCTATCCCTCATTTTCACAGGGACATGTCTGTCCTGTGCTCTAATCAACCTATCTTTAAAAACCTCTCACATATTAAATGTGGATTTACCCCCAAACAGCTGCTCCCAATCCACATTTCTCAGCTCCTACCGAATTTTGCTTTAGTTGGTCTTACCCCAATTTATCACTCTTCCTTTAGGACCACTCTCGTCTTTGTCCATGAGTATTCTAAAGCATACGGAATTATGATCACTATTCCCAAAATAATCCTCTACTAAAGCTTCAACCACGTGACCGGGCTCATTCCCCAACACCAGGTCCAGTATGATCCCCTTCCCGATTTGGACTATTTACACACTGCTCTATAAAACCCTCCTGGATGCTCCTTACAAATTCTGCTCCATCTAAACTTTGAACACTAATTGAATCCCAGTCACTTTTGGAAAAAATTAAAATCTACCATCACCACCACCCTGTTGTACCTGCATCTTTCCATAATCTGACTACATATTTGTGTCTTTATCTCACGTTCGCTGTTGGGAAGCCTGTAGTACAGCCCCAACATTGTTACTACACCCTTCCTATTTCTGAGCTCTGCACATATTGCTTCACTGCTCAAGTCCTCCATAGTGCTCTCCTTCAGCACAGCAGTGATATCCTGTTTGACCAGTAATGCAATTCCTCCACCCCTTTTACCTCCCTCTCTATCCCATCTGAAGCATCTAAATCCTGGGATATTTATTTGCCAATCTTGCCCTTCTCTCAACCAAGCCTCAGTAATAGCAATAACATCATACTTCCAGGTACTAATCCAAGCCTTACGTTCATCTGCCTTACGTACTACAGTTCTCGCATGAAAATGGATGCACCTTAGACCATCTGTCCCTTTGCATTCATCATCTGCTCCCTGCCTACTCTTCCCCTTAGTCACGCTGACTTCATTATCTAGTCCCTTACCGGCTTCAGTTTCCCCTGCCACTTTAGTTTAAATCCTGCCCAACAGCGTTGGCAAAAGTACCCCCCTATGACATTGGTTCCAGTGTAGACCGTCTGATTTGTATTAGTCCCACCTCCCCCAGAGCTGGTCCCAGTGTCCCAAAAATCTGAACCCTTCCTTCCTCCACATCTCTCAAACTATTCTGCCTATTCTTTCACTTCTACTCTGACTAACACATGGCACTGGTAGCAGTCCTAAGATTACTATTTCTGAGGTCCTACATTTTTTGGCTCCTAACTTCCTAAATTCCGCTTGTAGGACCTCATTCTGCCTATTACCTATATCTTTGGTGCTTGTATCACCATGACAGCTGGCCATTCACCCTCCGCCCTCAATGTCCTGCAGCTGATCTGAGACATCCCTGACCCATTCATTTGGGAGGCAACATACCTTTCAGGAATCTCATTTTCAACCACAGAACCACCTATCTACTCCCCTTACAATTGAATCCGCTATGACGTAGCCCTTCCACTCTTTTTCCAGGCCTTTGAACAGCAGAGCTGAAAATGTGTTGCTGGAAAAGCGCAGCAGGTCAGGCAGCATCCAAGGAGCAGGAGAATCGACATTTCGGGCATGAGCCCTTCTTCATTCCTGAAGAAGGGCTCATGCCCGAAACGTCGATTCTCCTGCTCCTTGGATGCTGCCTGACCTGCTGCGCATTTTCAGCCCTGATCTCCAGCATCTGCAGTCCTCACTTTCCTCTGAACAGCAGAGCCAGCCATGGTGCCATGAACTTGGCTACTGCTGCCTTCCCCTGGTGAGCCATCTCACCCAACAGTATCCAAAACAGAATACCGCAGGGGACACCTGGACTGCCTTTTCTCTGCCTTTTGATCACTCATTTCCTTTCTCCCTCAGCAATCCTAATCTGTTGTGTGACCAATTCGCTAAACGTCTTATCCACGACCACCTCAGCATCGCGGATGCTCCAAAGTGAGTCCATCTGCAGCTCCAGAGCCGTCATACGGTCTAACAAGAGCTGCAGCTGAACACACTTCCTGTACGTGAAGGAATCAGGGACATCAGCCGCGTCCCTAAGCTCCCACATTGAGCAAGATGAGCATAACACGGGATCTCCTGCCATCTTTACTCTTAAGCTTAATTTAGTCCAACTATAACATCAAATAATAGATAAATGAAATTTAAGAAGTTTATCAATCATGCTAATTACCAGCACACAAAGAAAAAGAAAATCCTTACCTTATCAGAACACCACAGAGGTTTTCTTTTGGTTAAAGGAGGAGGGCAAGTGGGAGACACTACACGTGCAGTGTCCCCAGTTTAGCTACTGCCCAAATATATCAGTTCACTCACCTTCCCAGTCTAAATCTAATTAGACACCCTGCTCCACTCTGAACACCTCCCCTTGGCATTTGCCCATGCAATCACAAAATATGGAACACCTTTTACTACTTCTGTCTTAACTATTCAAGGCCCCAGATGGAAATTGCAGGTGAAGTAGTTACTTACCTGCACTTTGCACAATGCACTTCACTGCTGTATTCGCTGATTATTAATGTGATCTCCTGTCTGCTGGGAAGACAAAATGCAGACTGAGTAACCTCTTGTGGAGCACCTACATTCTGACAGCAAATATCAATCCAAGCCTCTGGTTGCCTGCCACTTCACCAGCTCACTGTATTTTCTAGCCAAGAATTCTGTCTTGGGACGACTGCAGCGGTCCAATGAGGTTTGGAACAAGCTGGAAGAATAGCTTCTCATCATCTGCTTCAGGACTCTATATATAGAGTTCAATAATTTTAGTGCCGTAGCACCATCTTTACTCACCCCACGCCTTTTCATCATATGGGTTGCTTTCATCATAGCCAACCCATTTTCACCCACTGGTAGTCCCCATTAGCAGCTTTTCTTTCTCATTGAATCCTTACAGTGGGCGGCACAGTGGTTAGCACTGCTGCCTCACAGTGCCAGAGACTCGGGTTCAATTCCCGCCTCAGGCAACTGACTGTGTGGAGTTTGCACGTTCTCCCCGTGCCTGCGTGGGTTTCCTCCGGGTGCTCCGGTTTCCTCCCACAGGCCAACGATGTGCAGGTCAGGTGAATTGGCCATGCTAAATTGCCCGTAGTATTAGGTAAGGGGTAAATGTAGGGGTATGGGTGGGTTGCGCTTCGGCGGGTCGGTGTGGACTTGTTGGGCCGAAGGGCCTGTTTCCACACTGTAATGTAATGTAATCTAATCTAATCTAAAACAAGCCATTTGGCCCATCAAATCCACACTGCCCCTCTGAAAAGCATCCACCCTCCTACCCTATCCTGGTAACCCTCCATTTCCCCAGTCTACCTAGCCTGCACATCCCTGGACTCGCACTGGCCAATCCATCTAACCTACATATCTTTGGAATTGGGAGGAAACTGGAGCACCCAGAGGAAACCCACACTGCCACTGGAAGAATGTACAAACTCCACACAGACAGTCACTCGAGTCTGTAATTGAACCCGAGTCCCTGGTGCTGTGAGACAGCAGTGCTAACCACTGAGCTGCCGTACCGCCCTTTCTCCCCAACTTACCATTCCTTTGCCTGTCCAACTGCTCTTATCTCTCTCTCAGCTTTATTTTCACCTATTCGTCACTCCCTTTCCCACCCCTGGTCATCTGCATAAATTTTTCCTAGCTGTTCTGAAGAAGGGTCAAAATCAATTAGGCAAAAGTGAGGACTGCAGATGCTGGAAACCAGAGTTTAGATTAGAATGGTGCTGGAAAAGTACAGCAGGTCAGGCACCATCCGAGGAGCAGGAAAATCAGGAATGATGAAGGGCTTTTGCCTGACCTGCTGTGCTTTTTCAGCACCACTCTAATCTAAAAACTGAAGAAGGGTCACTTGTTCGGAAACTCTGACTCTGCTTTTTCTCCATGGATGCTCGAGATCTGACATTCTCCAACAATTTCAGTTTTTGTTTCAGAGTTCCAGCATCCATGGTTTTATTTCCTAAGTCTTTTTTTATTGTTATCATTTTTCTGTGCATAATGGGATATGGTTCTTTTGACAAAAGGAGCTTCCAGTAAACTTTCACTCTCATTTAAGTTTTTGGTATTAACTTAAATGGTGACGTATTAAAAATCATTGCAGTCATGATCTCCTTAGTTTATAGTGCTCATCTAGTTTGGCTACAGAGGGGGATCTTCAAGAAATTCAGTGTTGCTCATGAAATTGGGCAATTTAGTTTGATGAGTTTTCAAACCCTGAAACATACTTCTGATTAAATTATGTTAGAGCGGAGTTTTCTCCGAGCTATAGGGTTCTAATTTCTGTGATACTTCAACATACTTTTCCTGAACATGCACCTTTGTCATTATTTAGCTTCTATTCCTAGCTGATCGTAGATTGTACAAATAAATCAACATGCCTTTAATGAAAGAATTTTTACAAAAATATGTGCCTTTACACGTGTATTTATCATTGTTTCTATTTTGATGCACAGAACTATAAGCGACCCATGGAAGGCATGTATGGTCCTCCACCAAAGCGTCATGAGAGTGACATGTACAACATGCAGTATGGCAACCAACAGCAGGAAATGTACAACCAATATGGAAACACTTACACTGGACCAGACAGGAGATCCATGCAAAACCAGTATCCGTTAACATACAATAGAGAGAGAATGCAGGGTCCAGGTCCAGTGCAGCAACATGGAATGCCACCACAAATGATGGGAGGACCAATGCAAGTATCCTCCACTGAAGGGCCACAGCAGGGCATGTGGCAATCACGGAATGATATGCCTTACCCATATCCAAACAGGCAAGGCCCCGGAGCACCTCCGCAGGCATCGCCATATGCAGGGATGAATCGCACTGATGAAATGGTATTACCTGACCAGAGAATGAACCATGAAGGTCAATGGCCTTCTCATGTGAACCAGCGTCAGCCTTCATACATGTCTTCAGCTTCCATGCCTCCTATCTCACGGCCTCCTCAGTCCTCCTACCAGACTACTCCTTCAATGCCAAACCACATTTCCAGAGCACCAAGTCCAGCTCCCTTTCAGCGATCTTTAGAAAACCGAATGTCTCCCAACAAATCTCCCTATATGTCGTCCATGAAGATGCAGAAGGTTGGCCCTCCAGTTCCAGCCTCACAGGTTGTTGTTCCACAACAACAGCAACCTCCATTAAGGCGGGAAATTACATTCCCTCCCGGTTCAGTGGAAGCATCACAACCAGTCTTAAAAGCAAGACGAAAGCTTACCTCAAAAGATACTGGTAGGCAGATTGAAAATTTGTCCATTTGAATTAGTTTGGAATTCGGGCTTAATTATGTTGGTACCGATATATTATCAGTACTTTTCATAGATTGAATGTTAAAACAAATGCACTTTTTATGAGTTTGGATAGTTTGTAAGTGATATAATGTGATGGGATTTATTTTAAGCAGCATTTGTAATTAATATTTTATTGTTAAATGCTGCCGTGCCAGATTTTTTTTTTATGCAAAAGGTTGCATCCTGTGAATGCTGAAATATTTTTTAACCCCAGATGAAATTCTTGGAATGCTTAAAAGTAAAATATTTGAGCAAGGTTACCCAAAACTGAAAAAAGTAGATTTTCTGCTGGTCAGACAGTTTTTTTTTGTGAATATATGTGTAATTTGTGCAAAGGAATCCTGCAGAATTCTCATCATAACTCCAAAGCAATTACGTGAGAAATTAAACTTCCCACAGTACAACCTCACTATGCCTGGAACCTCACAAAAGGCTCATAAAACGTTTGAGACTTTGGATAGCTCTGATGAAGTTAAATAAAAGTTACACAGGAAAAGTTAGATTGTTAAATACATAGTCTTGGTCCTGAGTAGCTATTAAACAGACCCCATACTTAGTTGCTTCAAGATTCCATGCATTGCAATTGGTGATGGCCTCCCAGCTGCAGCAATTACTCGCTGTTCCAGAAGTCGCTGCTGAACGTGGGCTTCAGGGCCACGCACTTGCAAAGAAAATTAGAGGAAATGCTACCTAGCAACCCTGTCCCAAACCCATTCAATATTTTCCCTGTTGCATGCTGGACTACATTCAACTCAACCTTCCCCCCCCCCCTCCCCCACAAACTTGAACAGTTTCCTCATAGCTGAGCTTCCCAACCCACCACCAGACTTGATTTTTCTAGACCACCCAAGCTACCCTAAACACACAACTGCCCCCTTACACCCTGGCTCCCTTCCCAGCTGTCACCCTGCCTCCTCTCCTGCTGGCAGCTACCCAATTGACACCATTCCCATCTGACATCCTACGTAGCTGTCACCCTACCAGCTTAGCACCCTACTGGCTTGGCTGACACCTTTACCCCTGACTGATCTGGCATCCCACACTCTAACATAACAGTTACCTTGTGTACTTACCCTTTGACAGCAGCTGTCAAAAAGGCCGCCTGAATCTTTAAGTTTCAACAACTGACTGCTTTAAAAAGGGAGCATGGTTTGTCTTCCTCTGACAGCTGTATGCTATGAAAGAACTGTCAGAATAAATGTACAGTTCTGCATTTCTGAGGGAGCCCTGAACAGAATCTCCTCAGAAAAGTGGAGCACGCTTTTTTGTGTTAAATTGTCAGTCACCAAAATGTCATAACATGTCTGAACAGGTTGTTTACAAGATATTTATATGATATGTGAAAAGGCCAGTCGGTGCACGGATAAGGATGGATGAACTGACTGGCCTTTTCACATATAGATATTTTCTAACCAACTTGTTCAGACATTTTCAGACACATCTGCAGTGGATATGATTTGAACCTGGGCCTCCAGGCCCATGGGTAGACTCATTATCACTGCGCCATGTTGTGAGTACTCAGCTGGTCTAGCAGCTTCGCTGGAGAGAGAAGCAGGGTTAATGACTTATGTTGAATAAGACTGTTCTTTAGACTTTATCAATCCTTGCTTTTCTTTTACTCTAATTTTGACTGCTAACATAATTTCATGCAAATTTTCTTGTTTTGAGAGCCATGTTGAAATTCTTAGGAATTCATTGTTTAAAATAATGTAAATGCATCATTTTATCATTTTGCCATTTGTTCGCAAGAAGTTAAGGCTTTCAAAGAAATGCTTAGTGCTTTCGGACCCATATTGACCTTCACTAATATGAAAAAGGCATATGTTTAATGTATGCATCAGAGGAGAATACTTCTCAATTGTGGGTTTGCTGCAGTCAATGATTTTATTCTTTCACTATAACTGTCAGAATCGCCCTCCAGTTACGAGAATCATGCATCGACTTGTCATTTCAGTTTGATTTTCTGTCACTTCTCCATCAAGGGTTTGTGACGTTGACATGTCATGCTGAAGTTCTCAGCAAATAATCGAAGTTGACTTTTGTTGTTGTCCTTTGGAGGAAATGTAAAAGAAGAGTCCTCATTTGCCTTTGCTGATGCTAAACATTTCAAGATATATTATGAAAAAAAGCAGAAGATTGTCTGACATAGAAAAATAGGCAATAGAAGCAAGACTAGGTCATTCAGACCATCAAGCCTGCTTAGCCATACATGTTGATCATGGCTGATCCTCTAACTCAACGCGACATTCCCAACCCCCACCCTGTGACACCACACCTCTGGGCTTTGAGCATAACCCCCGCCCTGCATTACTGGGCCTTCACACCAAGTCACCATGCCTCGGGGATTGTGCTGCTGGCCTCTATCCTGCAATGGCTGAGACCGGGGTTTCAGGGCTGGAAACTAGCACTCCCCTCCCTTCTCCCGGACACGATATTGATAAAAATGAAAGTGTTCAGAAAAGATTTACAAGGATGTTGCTAGGTATTGAGCTATAGGTAAGATGCTGAACAGGCTGGAGCTATTTTCCTGGAGCATCGGAGGTTGAGGGGTGACCTTATAGAGGTTTATAAAATCATGAGGGGCATAGATAGGATAAATAGACAAAGTCTTTTCCTTGGGGTGGGAGAGTCCAAAACTAGAAGGATAGGTTTAAGGTGAGAGAGGAAAAATTTAAAAGGGACCTAAGAACATGGGGAAGCATTATTAATTAAGAAGAGCAGTGCAGTGCTGGAAATGGAGGATGTCTCTCAGGATTCAAGCACAGTCAGTTTGGCAAGAGCTAAGAAATAAATTGGATACAACTACATTGCTTTGTATAGTCTATAGACCACCACCTAGTGGAAATGATGTAGAGGAACAAATCTACAGGAAATTAGAGTTAACGGTCAACATTAAAATTATAACATTAGTTATAATGGCGGTCTAAGTATGGACTGGGATACTGGTAGTGCAAGGGTCAACAATGAGTGAGTGTTCCTAGATTGTGTTCAGGAATGTTTCCTATAGCAAGATGTGTCCATCCCAACAAAAGTAGATGCATTCTTGGACTAGAACCTTAGAAAGAGGTGGATGAAGTGGATCAAGTGTCAGTAGGGGAACAATTAAGAGACAATGATCAGTGTATCATAAGGTACAGGATGGCGGTGAAGGATGACGTGCAACAAACCAGAGTGAGCAAAATCAATTGGCAAGACCTGAATTCAAAGGAACAAGAATAGAGCTAGTCAGGATTGACTGAAGCAAGACTTTGGCAAGATAAACAGTGACTGAAGTATGGGTTACCTTCAAAGAATGGAAGACTCAGGTATAGACAAGATATATTCCCCCTAAGAGAAAACAATCCAGTGAAAAAAGAGGTAGAAATTAATATTAGAAAGAAAAGTGTATTTATGGCAGCAAAGCAGATAAAACAATTGAGAATCAACAGGAAAACTGAAGGTTTAGCGAGCAGGTGAGAAAGCAAATAAGAGAAATTAAGGAAGTGAAATCGCCAAAGTCCCAAAAGACCATTGGGCTGCTCTCTTATAGAGACAGCTGGATGCTGAGTTTAACCTGAGGGTTAGGCTCAGGCAAGGGGCGAGCTTGAGAAGGCAGTACCTATATGGTAACTCCAGCCAGTTCTGTATTATAAACCAACCATCCAGCTAATTGAGCTAACAGACAATCCAAAGAAAACAAGATGTGCACAAGAACATGAACATTTGCCACCATAGCTGTCTACTGATTTCCTCCTCTGGACAGCAAAAAACCCACCAATTTGAATAGGGGAAGAGAAATGTTGAGAAAGGTAGAATGGCAGTCAGAATATAGCAGAGCCACCTTGAGGTTAGATTTTAATCAGATTTGTTTTCACAAGGCAACACATCAGGTATATGACTGAAACATGAGCATGTAGGTATTACTACACTGATTATTTCAGTATTGCAGTATTTTGGCCACATGGTGGCTCAGTGGTTAGCACTGCTGCTCAAAGCACCAGGAACCTGGGTTCGATTCCATCTTTGGGTGACTGTCTGTGCGGAGTTTGCACATTCTCCCTGAGTGTTTGGGTTTCCTCCTACAATCCAACATGTGCAGATTAGGTGGATTGGGAATGCCAAATTACCCATACTGTCCTGGGATATGCAGGTTAGGTGGATTAGCCATGGGAAATGCATGGTTACAAGGATAGGGTGGGGGCAGGGGTCTCGATGGGATGCTGTTCAGAGCATTGGTGGCAACTCAATGACCGAATGGCCTGCTTCCACACTGTAGGGATTCTACGGTATGAGGAAGTATTGGGAAGGGCCTGTGACCTCTGTTAACATCACTTAATAATTCTGTAAAACTAAGACCATATCTGAAACAAAGAAAAACAGAAATTGCTAGAGAAACCGAGCAGGTCTGGCAGCCTCTGTGGAGCAAGAGACGGTGTCCACATTTCAAGTCTAGTGACCCCTCTTCAGACTGTTCTTCAGGGTCACTGGATTCAATGTTAGCTCTGTTTCTCTCCACTTAATAATTTAGGTTTCATTGTAAGGTATTTTTCTATCAATATTCACTTTCTTTTCCTTATATACGTATTTAGCATCTACTGTGCACACTTACTGTCAGGTTTTCTCAAATGTTTATATTCATGTTAATAGTAATCGCACTCTTACCGCTTGGGTCTGAGCAGGTTCTGTGCTCCCGTCCCACTCCAGAAATTTGAACACAATCCAAGTTGACAGTCCAATTCAGTTTAGAGAGAGTGCTCTAATGTCATTTGTATGGCCTCCACAGAAGTATAGAATACAAAAGTGCAGATATAGAGTTGAAACCATACAACACCGGTGAAGCCACAATTAGAGTATTGTATGCATTCTGGTCACCACCTTACAGGAAGGAAATAATTGATCTGGAGAGAGTGCAGAGAAGATTTATTAGACTGTTGCCAGGGCTGGAGAACTGTAACAACAAGGAGAGACTGGAGAGGTTAGAGTTGTTTCCCTTGATAGAGAGTTCAAAAACCAGTGGTCATAGATTCAAGCTCAGTGGCAGAAGGATTAGAGGTGATGTGAGGAAATCCCTTTCATGCAGAGGGTGGTAAGTTTCTGGAATTCGCTGTCCAAGTTGGTGGTAGAGGCATAGACCCTAACCTCTCTTAAAAAGTACCTGATCTGCTCCTTAAGTGTTGTAAACTGCAGGGCTATGGGTTGTCGGCAGGAAGATGGAATTAGAAAGGGTAACCAGGTGTTTTCGGGTGGGCCAAATGGACAACTTCTGTGCTTATTATTTCTATGGTTCTTGTTGAATGAAGTGTCCATCTGCCTACTTGGGAAGTCATAAAAGATCAGCTGGCACTATTTGAAAAGAAATCCCAGCATCACAAGTAAATGGTCTTATCATGCATCTTATTGTTGTAGATGGTATCTTGCAATACACAAATTGTTGTCAGCGTTTCCCAACATTGCAACATTGATAACACTTTAAAAGTCCTGCATTAACTGTGAAGCACTTAGAGAAGGACTGAGATCAAGGTCGATGCCATTTAATGAAAATTCCATCTTTTATGAGAAACCTCCCTCTTAAATTTGTTGCATTGGAATTCTACTGTCCAACAAATAAAGGTGCTGCAATGTTATTACTGGCCAAAGGATCTAATTACATCTTGACTACTTTATGTGAGCAGTACTATTATAATCGGGGAAGTAGGAATTTATAATGACAATGCAAAAAAAAAGGACTGCATGCATAGCTTTAAAACAGTTATTACAAATTGCTGATTTATATTATTATGTAAGAGCTTACCCCCCCACAATGCAAATATTAATGCTTTCTTTTGATTTTGTACCAAGCTAAGTGTTTATTTATAAATTTGCACAGTGCTTCAGCACCTTCCAGACACATTACTACAGGTTCTGCATTAAAATTCAATTATAGCTGATTTGTGAAATTCTGCACATTATATTATTCCATGTCTGATAAAACTGAGTCATTGAAATCATATTATGCATAAAGTTATAAGGAAAATAAAAAATCTGTTCAGCAAACATCTGTATTTCTCATCTTCCCTCCAGCCCTGACCCACCCAGAAACATGGGTACAGCATACAATACTGTGTTGACAGAAACCTGAGACAGGGATGAGAAAAAGAAGGTTAATGCATCAGAGGTCCAACTATTGGTTATGCCCATACCTTATTTGGTTTGCCATAGCTATCTGTACAGTCTATCGTTGGTTTATGTCAGCTGTCCTTTTTGTACAATGAGTATTGTTGTTCTTTGCTCTTTAAAGCCCATAAAAGTAAAATTGGCTTCAACATATGAGCTCTGCTGCATAACTGCAACATTGTACATACAGTAATATTCAGCGTAGTGAAAATGTTTCATTAAAATATGTTGTTAGTCTATTCTATTTCTCAGCAAATGTAGATGTTATTCTACAGGTTGCACAAGGGTGAAAGCGTCAGGTAGCTTCTTAAAAATGTACTAAATTCCTACTTCCCTATTTTTGTGGTCATTAGGGTCTGAATTCTATGCTGGAATACCTGCTGTTAAAGAGCTGTATCCTATCAGGCTTGTTTCTGGTCATTGGTATGGAGCCATGTAGTGACATGCAATTAATGCCAACTTTGAAAAGCCACTCGTATGCCGCTGATCTGATGGTGCACAAATCATAATATTGCTTCAAGGTCTCTGAATTGGCTGCGAGCAGCCAAGCACCATCTTCAGTGGACACAGTTTCCAAATGTTATTTGCCTTCTCTGTCAACTTATGTCAATGTTTTCTCGTTTCAGGATAAAGCTGCCTATGTGCATTATTATAAGCATGCTAGTTGTATGGATAGATATTTGATTTAGTAACTGAATGGGAAGTTTAGATAATTATGCAGTCTGTATAGTGAGTATACAAAGTGCCATAACAATCTTCCTTTGTAAAGTCCTCCCATAGGATTGCATGGAGTATATGGTGCAGAAAAAGGCCATTCTGCCCATTCTATCCAGCCCAATGTTGATCTGTCACTCAAGCCTCCATTCATTTTTTCTCACCTAAATCTATCTATGCAGTGCTCAATGCCCAGTATCTGCCTCGTTGTCTCTCCCATGATAGATGATACAATATTTTCCTTCCTTGCTGAACTGCTATCATAGAAAAGCCTTTCCTCTTGCTATTTCATTTTGCAGTAACACAATATTTCGAGTTTGTTTATTTGTGGTTGATGTGAGACATGTTCTTAAATGTAGCCAGTATCCATTTTACCCCCAAATGTCACTCGATCACTAGAAGTTGTGTATCACTGAATATAACTGAAAGGGCAACATGAAAATTCTTACACGATCTTTTTAACTGCTACAAATTTAATGGAGCCCTTCCAAGCATAGGTATTGTCAAAATAATTGTATTTATCAAGACGTTAGGTGGTGCTGTTTGTCCTAGGTACAAAAACATTGAGAAATTTGCAGTAATGTTGTTTTGTTAACCCTCAAAATTTTACATTAAAAAATCCCCTCAACTTCATCCCAGTGCATGATGCCACTTTATTATTAACTGCCATGCTTAACATATTTGCTGTTTGTAGATATCTTATTCCAATTTGAGATGAATTCACTACTTCCCTCCAACTAGAAGGGCTAGGAGGATATCATCTCCAAATCTCATATTCTTTTTCAAAGTGATTTTCTCATGTTGTAGATTTTCTTCTGTCTTAGATTATCAGGAAATTTGTTTTAAAGTGATTCAACATAATGGTGCAATATGATATCCTTAATTATATAACATACCCTATCTTACCTCAGAACTGTCAATAATCCCCTGACTGGGTGTTTTAAAAAATCAAAATGAGAAAGATGACACATAGTTGAAGTATAGAATAAGTTTGAATACCATTGCCCAAACAAATCTGAGCAATAAAACTCTCAATTTTTTTTGTATTAACAGATACTGCCACTCACAGCTTTAAAGACTGTTCACAAAGCTATTTCATTAGTAGGTCTCATAGGAAATGGAATTTAATGTCAAGTGGTCATGGACCAAATAACCTTGCTTAAACAAAAGCATTAATCGGTCTTGCTTTATTTCTCATCTATCCATTTCTGCAAATAGCAGAGATGTTATACACACGTGCCTTAACTAGGGTTAGCCAAATTGATTTGCCTTAGGTGCTAGAGTCTTGTGAAGACCTAATTTTAACAGCCTGTTTGGACCTATAATCTAATTCTAAATTGTCTAACTGAGTGATTTAACTGCTTAGTCTAAGTAAAATTACTCCCATTTGGTCAATATATTCATTTATCCGTATATTTTACAGAGTTGGTTCGAACAACACGCTTGTCAATAGAATTAATACAGAAAACAAAATGATACTAGTAACATCAGTAAAATGACAATCGTTTTGTTCACTTATCTTTGGATCAACTAACAAATATTGATGATTGCCATGACCAGACTGGTATCTGAGCCTGATTAGCATGCTAACAGTGTAATAGCAGACTTGTACAATCTTTATTGGAATGAGAGTATGCAAGTCAATCCCTTGAACCTTTATGCCATTCAAAAAGATGGTTTCACTCTATCCTAACCCCATTTGCCAACCTTAGTTCCATATCCTGTATATGGTTTGCTAACAAAAAATCCATAGATCTGAGATACCAATTGTTGTTTCTGCAGATATTTCCAGAAGCAGTTTTGCTATTAAGAAAGAGCTTTTTTTTTTATTTCTGCAATGATTTTGCCTGTCCACACTGACTAGTATCTCCATAAGGTCATCCCTCAGTCTCTGATGCTCCAGCGAAAATAGCCCCAGCCTATTCAGCTGAAACTCCCCCCAATTCCTGCAATATCCTTGTAAATCTTTTTTCTGCACCCTTTCAAGTTTCATGACATCCACCCTGTAGCAGGGAGGCCAGAATTGAACACAGTATTCCAAAAGAGGCCTAACCAATGTCCTCTACAGCCGCAAGGTGACATCACAATTCCTATACTCAATGCACCAACCTATAAAGGCAGACATGCCAAATGCCACCTTCACTACCCTGTCTACGTGCGACTCCATTTTCAAGGAATTATGAACCTGCATCCTAAGGTCTCTTTGTTTGGCAACACTCCCCACTCCAGTCCAATTGAAGGTAGGAGACACGGTGGTGTGGAGAGTTGTTTATCAAACTGGAGGCCTGTGACCAATGTTATGCCAAAAGGATCTGTACTGGGTCCAGTGCTTTTTGTCATTTATATAAGGTACTTGGATGTGAATATAGGAGGAATAGTTAGTAAGTTTGCAGATGACACCAAAATTGGTGATGGGGTAGACAGAGAAAAAGGTTATCTCAGAGTACAATGGAACCTTGATCAGATAGGCCGATGGGCCCACAAGTAGCTGATGGAGTTTAATTCAAATAAATATGAGTTGCATTTTGGTAAAGCAAATCAGAGCAGGACTTAAACATTTGATGGTAAGGAGTGTTGGAGGAGTATTGAGCAAAGAGACCTTGGGGTGCAGGTAGACAGACAGGTGAAGAAGGATTTTGGCACACTAAATAAAAACAGAACTATGAATGCTGGGCTTCAGAAGCAAAAACAGAAATTGTTGGAGCACCTCAGGAGGTCAGGCAGCATCTGTGGAGAGAAATTCGAGTTAACATTTTGGGCCTAGTGACCATTCCTCACTTTCGAGTTCTCAGGAGGGGTCACTGGACCCAAAATGTTAACTCTGATTGCTGTCCACAGATACTGTCTGACCTGCTGAGCTTTTCCAGCAATTTCTGTTTTTGTAGATGTTTGGTACACTTGTCTTTGTGCATTGGTCAGTACATTGTGTATTAGAATTGGAATGTCATGTTTTGGCTGTACAAGGCATTGGTTAGGCAAGTTTGGGAATACTGCATTCAGTTCTGGTCTCCCTGCTATCGGAAGGATGCAGAAAAAATTTACAAGTATGTGGCTGAAGTTTTACCTGCACATCCACGAATATCACTTATTGTATCCGTTGCTCCCAATGCGGTCTTCTCTACAATGGGAAGACTGGATGCCTCCACGCAGAGCGCATCAGGGAACATCTCTGGGATACCCGCACCAATCAACCCCACCGCCCTGTGGCCCAACATTTCAACTCCCCCTCCCACTCTGCCGAGGACATGCAGGTCCTGGGCCTCCTCCACCACCGCTGCCTTACCACCCGACACCTGGAGGAAGAACGCCTTAGCTTCTGCCTCAGAACACTTCAACCCCAGGGCATCAATGTGGACTTCACCAGTTTCCTCATTTCCCCTTCCCCCACCTTACCCCAGTTCCAAACTTCCAGCTCAGCACTGTCCTCATGACCTGTCCTACCTGCAAATCTCCCTTCCCACCTCTCCGCTCCACCCTCCCCTCTGACCTATCACCTCCATCCCCAACCCCATTCACCTAATTGTACTCTTTGCTATCATCTCCCCAGCCTTCCCCCCCCTCCCGCCATCCCATTTATCTCTCCACCCTGGAGGCTTTCTGCCTGTATTCCTGAAGAAGGGCTTTTGCATGAAACGTCGATTTTCCTGCTCCTCGTGCTTTTCCAGCACCACTCTGATCTAAACTCTGATTTCCAGCATCTGCAGTCTTCACTTCTGCCTAAGAGGCTGAGGCTATTTTCCTGCAGCATTGAAGCCTGAGGGGTGACCTTATAGAGGTTTATAAAATCATCAGGGCATGGATAGAGTAAATAGCCACGATCTTTTTTTCCCAGGGGCGGGCAGCCCAAAGCTAGAGAGCATACGTTTAAGGTGAGGGGGGAAAGATTTAAAGGAGACTTAAGGAGCATTTTTTTTTAGTGCAGTAGGTGGTGCGTGTATGGAATGAACTACCAAAGGAAGTTGTGGAGGCTAGTACAGTTACAACATTTAAATGGCATCTGAAGGGGTATATGAATAGGAAGGGTTTAGAGGGAAATGGGACTAGATTAATTTAGAATATCTGGTCAGAATGGACAATTTAGACCGAAGAGCCTGTTTCCGTTTTGTACCGCTCCGTGACTCTATGACACAAGATTTTTAAACTTTAGACAGAATTAAATTTATCAATCATAATGCAAAATTTGAGCATGCTCATTTATGTTTCTGATCTGCAAACAATGGATTTGCTCCACAGTTTGATAAAGTGTTTCTGCTTTACACATTTAAGATAACATTGCACAAGAATTGCTGAAGTGATTCTGAAATCTGAAAATGCCAACAGAGCTTCTGCAACCAAGATAGGTCTTCCACTAGAATGAAAGTTCAAACTCCAAAAGCCTCTGTGAATCCCATGTTAAGAAAATAAGGTATTGTTTGTAACCCACTGAAAAGAAAATTATCATATTAGGCCTGCCTAATAAGAGTTACAAGCACATATTTAAAGGGACCAATAAGCTGCATTTCCTTTAAATTAAAGGGCTTTGTTGATCTGTGTCCTTTTGTTTAAAGAAACTTTGAGTCATAGAATTCTATATTTCTGAACATAGAAACAGGAGTAGGCTATTCAACCTGTCACAAAGTAGATTGATTGTCCACTTCAGTGTTTTTTTCCCCATGGAATGTCTACATCCCTTTATGTTATCGGTATTTAAACATCTGCCAATCTCTATTCTGAATATACTCAGTGACTAAGCTTCTGCAGCTCCTGGGATAGAGAGTGTTCTAAAGATTCACGATTTTGAAATGCCGGTGTTTGACTGGAGTGTACAAAGTTAAAAATCACACAACACCAAGTTATAGCCCAATAGGTTCATTTGGAAGCACTAGCTTTTGGAGCACTGCTTCTTCATCAGATGGTTGTCTAAAGATTCACAACGGCCAAACAAACAAAGCTCCTCATTGCTGATTCGAGACACCCCAACTGGGGAAACATCTTACCTTCACCTAAGACCATAAGTAATAGGAACAGGAGTAGGCTGTTCGACCCTTCAAGCCTACTCCATCATTTCAATCCATCCATTTTCTCTGTTTTTCCCCATTACCTTTGATTCTTCTATTGATAAAGATTGTATCTATCTCAGCCTTAAATATGCACAAGGACTCTGCCCCGACAACTAATGGAGTTCCAAAGACACTCAAACCTCTGAGAAACGAAATAACTCCTCGTCTCAGTCTTAATTTGGTGCACCTTTATTCAGAGATTATGCTCTCTGGTCCCAGATTCTCCCATGAGGGGAAACATCCTCTCAGTATTTACTCCATCAAGCCCTGAAGAATCCCAGTATGTTTCAGTGAGATCCCTCTCATTATTCTGAACACCAGTGAGTAGAGTCCCAACCTGTTTAGCCTTTGTTCATAAGACAGTGTTTCCATGCTGGGCATCATCTAGTGAACCTTCTCTGAACTACCTATTAAATTATACCTTTCCTTAAGGGAAGCAAACTGTTCACGTACTCCAGATGTGGTCTCAGCAGTATCTTGAACAGCTGCAATTAAATTTCCATACGCTTGTATTCTAATCTCCTTGAAATACGGGCCAACATTCCATTAACCTTCATGATTACTTGCTGCATTTATGTGCTAGCTTTCTGTGTTTCATATACAAGTACCTTTGTGTTGTAGCTTTCTGTCTATTCCTTTAAGTACTTTGTAGGTTTCAATGAGATTACCTCTCAATCTTCAAAATTCTAGAGAAAACAGACCTAATTTTCCCAAACTGTTTCATTGGGCAGTCCTGCTATCCCATGAAGTCTAGCAACCTTTTATTGCACTTCTTCTATGGTCATAATGTTCTTCTTTGAGGTAAGGGGACCAAAACTGCACTATTTCAGATGCTATATAATCAAGGGAATGGGACTGGGATCAGATTAGATTACTTACAGTGTGGAAACAGGCCCCTCAGCCCAACAAGTCCACACTGACCCGCCAAAGCGCAACCTACCCAGACCCATTCCCCTACATTTCACCCCTTCACCTAACCTGCACATTTTTGGACTGTGGAAGGAAAGATTAGATTACATTACAGTGTGGAAACAGGCCCTTCGGCCCAACAAGTCCACACCGACCCGCCGAAGCGCAACCCACCCATATCCCTACATTTACCCCTTACCTAACACTACGGGCAGTTTAGCATGGCCAAATCACCTTACCTGCACATCTTTGGACTGTGGGAGAAAACCGGAGCACCCGGAGGAAACCCACGCAGACACGGGGAGAACGTGCAAACTCCACACAGTCAGTCGCCTGAGACGGGAATTGAACCCGGGTCTCTGGCGCTGTGAGGCAGCAGTGCTAACCACTGTGCCACCGTGCCGCCACAGAAACGTGGCTTAGGGATGGGCAGGACTGGCAGCTTAATGTTTCAGGATAGAAATGCTACAGCTACAGGAAGAATAGAAAGGGAGGAGGGGGAGTGGCATTTTTGATAAGGGATAGTTTTCGAGCTGTGCTGAGGGAGGATATTCCAGGAAATACATCCAGGGAAGTTATTTGGGTGGAACTGAGAAATAAGAAAGGGATGATCACCTTATTGGGATTGTATTATAGACTCCATAATAGTCAGGTGGAAATTGAGAAACAAACTTGTAAGGAGCTGTCCGCTATCTGCAAGAATAATAGGGTGGTTATGGTAGGAATTTTAACTTTGCAAACATAGACTGGGACTGCCATAGTGTTGAGGGTTTAGATGGAGAGGAATTTGTTAAGTGTGTACAAGACAATTTTCTGATTCAGTATGTGGATGTTCCTACGAGAGAAGGTGTAAAACTTGACCTACTCTTGGGAAATAGGGCAGGACAGGTGACTGAGGTGTCAGTGGGGGAGCACTTTGGGGCCAGCGACCATAATTCTATTCGTTTTAAAATAGTGATGGGAAAGGATAGACCAGATCTAAAATTTGAAGTTCTAAATTGGAGAAAGGCTAATTTTGATGGTATTAGGGTGGCACGGTGGATCAGTGGTTAGCACTGCTGCCTCACAGCACCAGGGTCCCGGGTTCGATTCCAGCCTCGGGCAACTGTCTGTGTGGAGTTTGCACATTCTCCCCGTGTCTGCGTGGGATTCCTCTGGGTGCTCCGGTTTCCTCCCACAGTCTAAAAATTTGCAGGTTAGGTGGATTGGCCATGCTAAATTGTCCAAAGTGTTAGGTACATTCGTCAGAGGGAAATGGGTCTGAGTGGGTTACTCTTCGGAGGGTAGGTGTGGACTTGTTGGGCCAAAAGGCTGTCAGGAATCTAACTTTTGAAAGTTGATTGGAGGCAGTTGTTCGCAGGTAAAGGGACGGCTGGAAAATGGGAAGCCTTCAGGAATGAGATAACGAGAATCCAGAGAAAGTATATTCCTGTCAGGGTGAAAGGGAAGGCTGGTAGGTATAGGGAATGCTGGATGACTAAAGAAATTGAGGGTTTGGTTAAGAAAAAGAAGGAAGCATATGTAAGTTATAGACAGGATAGATCTAGTGAATCCTTAGAAGAATATAAAGTAAGTAGGAGTATACTTAAGAGGGAACTCGAGAGCAAAAAGGGGACATGCGATAGCTTTGGCAAATAAAATTAAGGAGAATCCAAAGGGTTTTTACAAACACATTAAGGACAAAAGGATAATGGGGGAGATACTAAACAAATATTTTACATCAGTATTTACTGTGGAAAAGGATATGGAAGGAAAATAGATGGTGACCTCTTGCAAAATGTCCAGATTACAGAGGAGGAAGTGCTGGATGTCTTGAAACGGGTAAAGGTGGATAAATCCCTAGGACCTGATCAGGTGTACCCGAGAACTCTGGGAAGCTAGAGAAGTGATTGCTGGGCCTCTTGCTGAGATATTTGTATCATCGATAGTCACGGGCGAGGTGCCGAAAGACTGGAGGTTGGCAAACCTGGTGCCATTGTTTAAGAAGAGCGAGAAGGACAAGCCAGGGAACCAGTGAGCCTGACCTCGGTGGTGGGCAAGTTGTTGGAGGGAATCCTGAAGGACAGGATGTACATGTATTTGGGGAAAGGCAAGGTCTTATTAGGGATAGTCAACATGGCTTTGTGCATGGGAAATCATGTCTCACAAACTTGATTGAGTTTTTTGAAGAAGTAACAAAGAGGATCGATGAGGGCAGAGCGGTAGATGTGATCTATATGGACTTCAGTAAGGCGTTCGACAAGGTTCCCCATGGGAGACTGATTAGCAAGGTTAGATCTCATGGAATACAGGGAGAACTAGCCATTTGGATACAGAACTGGTTCAAAGGTAGAAGGCAGAGGGTGGTAGTAGTGGTGGTGGTGGTGGGTTGTTTTTCAGACTGGACATCTTTGACCAGTGGAGTGCCACAAGGATCGGTGCTGGGACCTCTCCTTTTTGTCATTTACATAAATGATTTGGATGCGAACGTAAGTGGTGCAGATGACGCCAAAATTGGAGGTGTAGTGGACAGTGAAGAGGGTTACCTCAGATTGCAACAGGGTCTTGACCAGATGGGCCAATGGGCTAGGAAGTGGCAGATGGAATTTAATTCAGATAAATGTGAGGTGCTGCATTTTAGGAAAGCAAATCTTAGCAGGTCTTATACACTTAATGGTAAAGTCCTAGGGAGTGTTGCTGAACACCGAGACCTTGGAATACAGGTTCATAGTTCCTTGAAAGTGGAGTCGCAGGTAGATAGGATAGTGAAGAAGGCATTTAGTATGCTTTCTTTTGTTGGTCAGAATATTGAGTACAGGAGTTGGGAGGTCATGCTGCAGCTGTACAGGACATTGGTTAGGCCATTGCTGGAATATTGCATGCAATTCTGGTCTCCTTTCTATTGGAAAGATGTTGTGAAACTTGAAAGAGTTCAGAAAAGATTTATAAGGATGTTGCCAGAGTTGGAGGATTTGAGCTATAGGGAGAGGCTGAACAGGCTAGGGCTGTTTTCCCTGGAGCGTCGGAGGCTGAGGGGTGACCTTACAGAGGTTTACAAAATTATGAGGGCCATAGATAGGAATAGGAAGGGTTTGGAGGGATATGGGCCAGGTCCTGGCAGGTGGGACTAGATTGGTTTGGGATATCTGGTTGGCATGGATGGGTTGGACCAAACAGTCTGTTTCCATGCTGTACATCTCTATGACTATATGTAATTGAAGCAAGGCTTCACTATTCCTGTACTCAAATCTTTTTGTGATAAAGGCTGACAAATAGGTAAACTTCCGACCTACTTGCTGCATTTGCATGTAACTTATTGATGAGGGAATTCATTTGCCTATGTACATCTATGCATTCTAGTCTCTTACCATTTAAGAAGTAGAGCTGAAAATGTGTTGCTGGAACAGCGCAGCAGGTCAGGCAGCATCCAGGGAACAGGAGAATCAACGTTTCGGGCACAAGCCCTTCTTCAGGAATGAAGAAAGTATGTCCAGTAGGCTAAGATAAAAGATAGGGAGGAGGGACTTTGGGGGGGGAGGCGTTGGAAATGCGATAGGTGGAAAGAGGTCAAGGTGAGGGTGATAGGTCAGACTGGGGTGGGGACGGAGAGGTCAGGAAGAAGATTGCAGGTTAGGAAGGCGGTGCTGAGTTCGATGGATTTGACTGAGACAAGGTGGGGAGAGGGGAAATGAGGAAACTGGTGAAATCCGAGTTCATCCCCTGTGGTTGGAGGGTTCCTAGGCGGAAGATGAGGCGCTCCTCCTCCAACCGTCATGTTGTTATGGTCTGGCGATGGAGGAGTCCAAAGACCTGCATATTCTTGGTGGAGTGGGAGGGGGAGTTGAAGTGTTGAGCCACGGGGTGGTTGGGTTGGTTGGTCCAGGTGTCCCAGAGGTGTTCCCATTTAAGAAGTACATTGCCATCTGTTTCACTTATTAAATGGATAACACCTCAATGATTTGGTCATTGAATCTTTTTGAAAGTGCTATCCAATTAATTCAACTTCTCTGTATTTTCCTCGTAACAATGCAATTTTCATTTGAGCAATTTTCTTTTCCTTTTCAAGTATTTCTCCAGTTCTTTTTTAAATGTTGCTATTGAATCTTCTCCCATCTCTGCTTGATGCTCTAATTTCTCTATCTTTTCCACATAATTGAAGTCTTTCAATTCAGTGTTGAATAAATTTTGTCTGTCACCCTTCTAAAGTATGGTGACCTGAATTTGACATTCCAACCAAAGGCTTATCTTAATTTTCTTGTCTCTGGGTTGTATGCTTCTATTTGTGAAGCCTCCCTGTTTAAAAAGGGAGTAAGGCAAAAGACAGAAAACTACAGGCACATTAGCCTAACCTCGTTCATAGGTAAGATTTTGGAGTCCAAAGTGAAGGATGAGATTTCTGATTACTCGGAAGTGTATGGTAAATTAGGGCAAAGTCAACATGGTTTCATCAAGGGGAGGTCATGCCTGACAAATCTGCTAGAATTCTTTGCGGAAGTAACAAGCAAGTTAAACCAAGGAGAGCCAATGGATGTTATCTACCTGGACTTCAAGAAGGCCTTTGATAAGTGCCGTACAGGAGGCTGCTGAATAAGATCAGGGTCCATGGTATTGGAGGCAAGGTGCTAACATGGATAGAAGATTGGCAGTCTGTCAAAAAGCAGAGAGTAGGGACACCCTTCTCAGGGTGGCAGCCAGTGACAAATGGTATTGGGAGCACAACTTTTCATTTCATACATTAATGATCTAGATGAAAGAACTGAGGGCATTCAGGTTATGTTTGCAGATGATACAAAGATAGGTAGAGGGGCGGGTAGTATTGAGGAGTTAGGGAGGCTGCAGAAGGATTTGATCAGGTTAGGAGAATGGGCAAAGAAGTGGCAGATGGGATACAACGTGGGAAAGTGTGAGGTCCTGCACTTTGGTAGGAAGAATAGAGGCATGGGCTATTTTCTAAATGGGGAGAACATTCAGATGTCTGAAGTACAATAGATTTGGGAGTTCTAGACCAGGATTCTCTCAAGGTAAACTTGCAGGTTGAATCAGTAGTTAGGAAGGCAAATGCAATGTTGGCATTTATCTTGAGAGGACTTGAATATAAAGTCCTTAAGGATCTGGCAAGACCAAATTTAGAGTATTGTGCACAGTTTTGCACCCTATATCTCAGGAAGGATTTTCTGGCCCTGGACCAAGTTCAGCAGGAGTTCATGAGAATAGTCCCAGAAATGAAAAACTTAACATATGAGGAGCGTTTGAGGACTCTGGGTCTATACTGAATGGAGCTTAGAAGGATGAGGAGGGATCTAATTGAAACATGCAGAATACCGAATGGCCTGGACAGAGTGAATGCTGGAAAGATGTTCCCATTAGTAGGAGAGACTGAGACCAGAGGGCACAGCTTTAGAATAAAGAGAAGACCTTTTAGAATGGAGATAAGGAGTGTGGTGAATCTATGGAATTCACTACCACAGAAGGCTGTGAAGGCCATAGCATTGATTACACTTAAGACAGAGATAGGTTCTTGTCTGTCAAGGGTTTCTGGAAGAAAGCGGGAGAATGGGATTGAGGTTCTGGATGTAGGTTTGCTCGCTGAGCTGAAAGGTGAAGCTTCATCCAGAGGCTGACTGAAGATGTTACCTAGTATGGTGACGAAACATCTGAAAACAAACCTTCCAGCTCAGCGAACAAACCTACATCCAGAACCTCAACCTGAGATACAAATCTTTTCAAAACATGCTAATGGGATTGAGAAATTTATCAGCCATGATTGAATGGCGGAGCAGACTTGATGGGCTGAATGGCCTAATTTCTGCTCCTACCTGTTAAGGTCTTATGTTATGTATATTTATACATGCTTTTGTAACAGCTAAAGTTGAAACCCATGGAATTGAAGGCCTAATAATTGACCTGTTTTAGAAATCATTTGAGTGGAAGACAACAAAGATTAAGGTTAACATCAAGTTCTCAAGTTGGGTGGATGTATCATGTGGTATGCCATGATTCTGTAATGGGGCCTCAATTATTCCCCTTTTTGTTCTTTAGTGACATATGAGACAGGCAAAGCATGTGTTTATATATGTTTCCATAGCTTTCTGCTAGGTTTCCCATAACCGGTCGCCACCGTGTCATAGCTTGAAGGGTTCCGTGCTTGAAGGGTAAGCACGGTCATCTAGAATACTCTTCTACATATGTATTGAAAGATTTACAGATTGATAATCAACTTACTGGGCCACACTATAAATGCATCTTCCATGGCTGTCATTCCTGGAGTGGGACTTGCACCTGAATTTCAAAGTTGAAAAAAAATTAGGTCATCCATCATGGACCCTCCAAGTGTAGAACAGGGTACTTTCAAAATGGTGAACAGGTAGAAACACCAAAGATCCAAAGCGAATGAGGGGTGGGACCTAGCTTGTTAAAATCTCCTGAACTGGTGTAGAAAATAATAAAACAAGTTCAGTAAATGTTGGCCACTATACCTGGAGGACTAGAAATGAGGTTGTATAAGTTTTGTTTCACCTATGCATAGCCCTAATTTAGACCAGTGCTGAAGTGCTGTATGCAGTTCTGGGCATCACACTGCAAAAGATAATTTAAAACCAAGGAGGGAGTGCAGCATAGGTTTTCTAGGTTGAACTACAAGGTAAAATCAAACAAACTAGAACCATATTACATTTAGTTTAAATGGTTAACATGCAGTCTTATCAGTTTTCAAGGCATTTAACAGAATGAATTGAGATTGTAGAATTGGGGCCCATGATATAAAAATTAGAGCCAAACTCTTCAGGAATGAAATCAGGAAGCATTTGTTCACACAAAGATTAGTAGATATTTGAAACTGTCCCACAAATGAAAATCATCTGAGCAGCAAACAACAGTGATTAGGACTACTGGCAGGAACTGGCAGAGTTGGGTGGATGTCGTTTGGGGTATGCCATGGGCGAATTCAACTATATTTCTTCTTTGTTCTTTTCTCACACTAGATGCTCTCATGCTAGAACCAATTGTTAAATTTAAAATTGAGATTGAAAGGCTTTTGTTAACCAAAGGTATTAAGGGATTTATGGCAAAGTTTTGGAGTTATGTCTCGCAATAGCATTGGGCCAACTTCTGGGGGATAAGTGGACTTTTCTTGTTTCTAGGCTGTTAACAGCTTTCTCAAATTGACCTGCAAACCTTCAAAGGCCTATGTATGCACAGCCACAAATATTTCTTTACAGACCTTCTAAGAATTGTACTATTTAGTACATTAAAAGCAAAATACTGGGATGCTGGATAACTGAAATATAAACAAAGTTCTGGAGAAACTTAGCAGGTATGGCAGCATCTTGTGATGAGAGAAACAAAGTGAATATTTCAAGTCCAATCTGATTCATTTTCCAAAGAAAAGTCATTTTGAGTTCAAAACATTAACTCTTTCTCCAACTGCCATCCCTACTGAATTTCTATGACACTCAATATTTAGTTTGTTTTGACTCCTCATTCTTCAAAATACATCTCTTTTTTCTTGTTTATTGATTAAAAGAAAAATTCTAGTGTCATCTTACTGATGAATGACTCTTTTACTTTTTTTCAGGAACTCCAGAGGCATGGAGAGTTATGATGTCCCTCAAATCTGGTCTGTTGGCTGAAAGCACTTGGGCTCTGGACACCATCAACATCTTACTTTATGATGATAGCACTGTAGCCACATTCAACCTCTCCCAAGTAAGTGATTTTCCTGTAATTAAAATGTTCAGTTGTATAATTTAAAAATCCTGTGGTCTTAGACTTTGAATGAAATGGGATGTCTGATGTTCAGTATTATTGACTGGATTTATTTTCACCTGCAATACATCTTTTTTTCTCAAATCCTGTGCTTCCGCAACCTTAATAATAGCAAATTCTGTTCTATCAACAGAATCAGGGAAATCAGTGAGCTGATTTGCTTTTGCAGTGATATTTCATTTAATTACAGAGTTTCTTCTTTATTCTTACTCTTAGATGAACTGTATGTGTTACTGGCTAGCCCAGCATTGGATCCATAATTTCCCTTGCGAAGGTGGTATGGAGTCCCTGCCTTGAACTTACGTGGTTCATTGCTGTCAATACATGGACAGTACTGTTAAAAAGGGAATCAGTTTTCATATTTTTCATTCTCCTGTTAAGATACTGTGATCAAACCAATAAAGGGACAAGATGAAACAGAACAGTAGGGTCGTAAAATGAGTTGCCATAAATTCGATTATATTGTCAAGCTGTTTGTTAGGGTATCGTGTAATAATCTATGCATGTTTGACCTTAAACATTGAATATTATTTTGGGGATTTGATTTTTGACTAGGTATTGTATGTCTGTACTTTGGTTGGGATGCTGTTTGGAGAGTCGGTGCAAACTCGAGAAGCCAAATGGCTTGTTTTCACACCATAGAAATTCTATGATTATTAACCCTCCTTATAGTGGAAACTTTCTCTATGTTTGCTATATCAAAATGCCTAATTTTAAGCATTTCTATTCCACATCTCCTTAAACTTCTTTGCTCTAAGGAGTACAATCCCAATTTGTCCAGACATTCCATGTAACTGAATCCCTCATCCTATTCTAGTAATTATTCTCTAAACGACTTTGACATCCTTCCTAAGTGCAGTACTTAGAATTGGATGCACTGCTTCAACAGAGGCTTTACCAATGACGGTTAAAGGTTTTACATAACATCCTGGCTTTTGTACTCTATAAAGACACAGTTCCACATGTTTTCTTTTTAAAAAGAGCTTTCTGAAATTGTCGAGTACCTTTAACAGTGTGTGTATTTAAAAGATATAACACAGTAAAAGGCCTTTTGGCCCAGTATGCCAATGTCCATAAACATACAGACCTTTCTGTTCTTGCATCCCTTTGCAAAATGCCTCCCTTTATATATCTCTGTGTCAAAATATGTCTGCTGTGTCTCTGTCCATTTCAGTCGTCTGTCTTATTCTTACTGAATTTTCCAAAATTCTTCTCACTGCATTAATCAATTGAGCAATCATATTAATTGATTGCATTACAAACCCATGTAATGCTACTTGGCATAACTTAAAGTATTTTTTTCCTTTCATGTCATTTCCAGGCATTGTCTGGTTTTCTTCAACAGTCAGTAGTGTCCATGGACAATTGATCTTCCGAGTGAAAAATGCTTTCTGGTACATGAACAATTTTGTACCACAGATAAAGAAAAAGCTGCACACTGATTATTGGAAGATGTTCTAATGGATCCCACCCAAAATAACAATTTGTCTTTTACTTTTTTTCAGATACTCAGTGACATAATTTGCATTTCAGTACTTTGTATTCCAATTTAGTTTAATAGGACTTTAGCTACTAAAGTAAAAGAATTACTGCTGGAGATTTTGCATTTACAGGCATTCAAATGAAACTACAACAATTATCAGCAGTCTGAATTGTTGAATAGAAGCAAATTATTGCAGATGCTGGAGATCTGAAATAAAAACAAAGTGCGAGAGAAGTTCAGTAGATCTGGATGCATCTGTGGAGAGAGGAACAGTTAACACTTTTGAGTTTAATATGATTTTGAAACTGAAAAGTGAGTTGTAACAGTTGTAGATTAAAGACAGGCAACTTACCCAAATATAAAACAAAGAACTGTGAATGCTGAAGTTCTAAAACAAAAACAGAAATTGCTCAAGAAGCTTGGCAGGTCTGGCAGCATCTGTGGAGAGAAAGGAGAGTTAACATTTGAGTCCAGTGACCCTTCAACCATTTGTCCAGAATATGGATAACCTCTGACTGAAAGCAAAGCATAAAGCTGAGCTGTGGACACAAAATGTTGGTGGTGGTTAGAGGTGGAGGAAGGGTATTATCACAATGAAGGACAGAGTTCATGGTTTGAAGTCGTTAAACTCGGTGTTAAGTCCAAAAGACTGAAAAGGACCTAATCAGAAAGTGAAGTGCCAGTCCTCCAGCGTGTGATGTGCTTCACTGAATGTTAGCAGAGCTAAAACAGATATATATTATGCACCATGAGAGGAAGATAATGCATTAAAATGGCAAGTCACAGGAAGGTCGGGGTCATGTTTTCAGACTGACATAAGTGTTCCATAAAATATTCATATAGTCTGTGTTTGGTGTCCCCTGTATAGTGGAAACCACATCATCAAGAAGTGATGCGTGTTGGTGGTTGATGTGAGAAATGGGTGGTACAGATGTACAGTTTTGTGGATTGTTCTTGAAGTGGCTTCTCACCATAGTTGTGGACAATATGTTGTTGACTTCAAAAATCTGTCCTCCTTCTCATGCTTTCTATCAACTTGCAACTTTATCAGCAGCTTTTCGGATGTGAACTTGGCAAAACTTTGTGAAACTGATTGTTCAGTTATGAAAGACTAATAATTCTTCAAATTAGTTCTACATAGGAACCTCAATTAAACAAAGGCCACAAGTGGGGGGGTATTTCATTTGGTTAATCGAATGCTGGATAACATAGTTTAGCCATGCATTGGGACCTTGCGATCTTATTCAGGTAATCTAAAATTTGGATATTTGAATGCTGGATAATCGAGGTTCCTCTGTATATGCATAAACTCGGTTTAAAGAAAATTGTCTTGAGTAGTTTTTACTTTATTTCTGTTGCAGTAATTTTCTGTATTTGAATATGAAAAACTCAAGTAATTTTGATAAGTATTAATTCCTCACTTAACATTGTAACTGTAAACCTAAAAGATGCATGTTTTTAAATGAAATTTCTTTAACTAATCAGATTTTTCCATTATAACCAATGAAGACTAATGAAGAATTGAAGAACCTAACCAACAGTTAGGTTCTTTAGGGCATTTCTCATCAGAAAAATACATTAAAACATTGCACCCAAAAATTGAAATTCCAAAATCCCTTTACTCAAAAATTAAATAACTTTTCTAAAATAAAATAAATTTTAAAATCTTGAAGAAATATTCCAGTTTGAAAAGATACTAAAGCAGAATTCCCAAAAGGATTTGTATATGGCAGCAATCTTATTTTTGCAATGCTAAAAATGAATTTTCATTGATAAGATTTTATAGTCCCCAATTAAGGGTGAGATTGCGGAATACTTGGAAGTCCAAGGTAAAATAGGACAGAGTCAGCACAGCTTTGTCAAGTGGAAGTCATGCCTGACAAATCTGTTAGAACTTTTGAGACGGTAAGAAGTGAGTTAGACAAAGGAGAGCAAGTGGACATGATATGTTTGGATTTACAAAAGACTTTGACAAGCTGCCACACAGGAGGTACTAAATTAAATAAGAGACCATGGTGTGAGGGGCACGGTACTGGCATCGAAAGGGATTTGTTGACTAGCAGAAGTCAAAGGGTGGGGGTAAAGGGGTCTTTTCAGAATGGCCAGCCAGTTACAAGTGGAGTTTGACTGGGGTCGTTGGATTAACAGTTTGGATGAAGGAACTGTGAAGGCTTTGTTACTAAGTTTACAGATGACACAAAGATAGTTGGAGGGACAAGTAGTGTTGAGGAAGTGGGAAGGCTGTAGAAAGACTTGGACAGGCAAGGAGAGAAGGCAAAGTGTGAGATCATACATTTTAGTGGGAAGAATAGAGATGTAAATTGACTAGCATTTATTGCCAATGGCTGGTCTCCCTTGAAAAAGTGGTGGTGAGCTGCCACCTTGAACTTCTGCAGTCTGTCATGATATTCAAGGCTATGGGCATAGTACATGTAGATTTAGAGGAGTTATTTTGTTGATACAGACGTGATGGGCCAAAAGGCCTCTTCTATATTGTATGATTCATGTTCTATTCTGTGACTCTTTTCTAAATAGGGAAAGAGTTCAGAAATCTAAAGTGCAAAGGACCTGAGAGTCCAAGTTCATGATTTTCTTAAGGTTCACATGAAGGGTCAGTTGGCAGTTCGGAAGGTAAGTGTTGGCACTCATTTCAAGAGGGGTAGAAAACCCCTGAGGCTGTATAAGGCTCTAGTCAGAATGCATTCAGAATTTTGTGAGCAGTTTAGGGCCCTATGTCTTAAGAAACATGTTGGTATTGGAGGGAGTCCGGATGAGGTTAACAAGAATACAAGAATGATCCTAGGGGTGAAGGGCGTGGAGGAGTGGTTGAGGATGCTTGATCTTACTCAATGGAGTGTGGAAGGATGAAAGTGGGGCGGGGCAGCAGTGGGAGTTGGGGGGTTGGGGGGTAGATGGTGGAGGAGTGGTGGGATCTGGTTGAAAATTACAGGATGTGGACATGGCGAAGATGTTTCCACTAGTAAGAGAGACTAGGACATGTGAGCACAGTCTCACGGTGAAGGTATCACCATTTAGACCTAAGATGAGAATTTCTTCAGCCAGGGATAGGTGAATCTGTGAAACTCATTGTTGCAGAAGGAATTGGAGGCCAAGCCATTGAGTGAATCATTGAAGTCTTATGAATGACACTGAATGAGACAACTAAAAATGGAGATATACTATGTTCCTGTCCTAATTTTTGAAAGCCTGTATTGCCTATTCAGAAAGTGCAGTAAAGTGATTGGAGCAGCATAATAAAATGATAGTAATATCAAAATGTACAGAAACATAGAAAAGTCAAAACAATGTACAGACTGCACATGATATCTGGACCAGTAGGTAAAGCTAACATAGTCAGATCTAATGACCTTAAGAACATCCTTTTGGATCCCAAAGGCAACCTTGTAAGCTCATTGAAAGTCTGTATGATAAATAAATTGAATAACTGAAGACAATACGTTTGAAGTTTGAAAATCCTTTTATTTCTGTTTTTCTTACAGTTGTCTGGTTTCTTGGAACTTCTGGTGGAATATTTCCGAAAATGTTTGAGAGAAATATTTGGAATTTTAAAAGAATATGAGGTTGGAGATCCAGGTCAGAAGGCTCTCCTCGATCCAGATGCTTTTAAGAAAGATTATGTTAGCCATACTGTGGATGATATTAAGAAGGAGGAGGGTGAAGAACAGCTAGATTATGATGATGATTACAATGACTCTGATAGTGATGACACTGACGAAGAGGAAGATGGCCAGTCTGGAAGTGAAGACAGCCGAGTCAACTTTGCAACAAATGATTCACAGGTTGGTGGTGAGAAACCTAAACAAGCCAGTAAATTTGACAGACTGCCATTGAAGATTGTGAAGAAAAAGGATCTTTTTGTAGTTGATCGTACAAATAAACTTGGTAGAGTTCAAGAATTTGACAGTGGATTGCTCCATTGGAAGATTGGTGGAGGTGACACAACAGAGCACATTCAGACCCATTTTGAGAGTAAAATGAAAATGCTATCTCGCAAGAAGGTCCAGGCATGCTTAAGCGGTCCAAGTAAAGAGAAAAAAACAAAAGAACATGAGACCTTTGAAAACCTAAATACAGAAGAGCAGCCAGAAAAGAGTATCACAGCAACAATAGATGATGTATTGTCAGCACGGCCAGGAGCTCTACCAGAAGACAATTCTAATCGTTTGACTTCTGAAACAGGCAGCAGTAAGTTTCTATTTGGTATCCACCAAGCAAAAGCACACAGAAATATAAAGTTATTGGAGGATGAGCCTTGTAGCCGTGATGAGATTCCATTGTGCACAATCTCTGATTGGCGGGACTCTTTGGCAAAACGTTGCATATGTGTGTCAAATATAGTTCGTAGCTTGTCGTTTGTGCCTGGGAATGACGCTGAAATGTCAAAGCACTCAGGCCTAATACTTATTTTGGGGAAGCTAATTTTGCTTCATCATGAGCATCCTGAAAGAAAGAGAACACCACGAACTTATGAGAAAGAGGAAGAAGAGGACGAAGGGGTAGCCTGCAACAAAGATGAATGGTGGTGGGATTGCCTTGAGGTTTTACGGGAGAACACGTTAGTTACTTTAGCCAACATTTCCGGGCAGCTGGACCTGTCTGTATACCCAGAAAGCATTTGTTTGCCAATTTTGGATGGCTTGCTACACTGGATGGTCTGCCCTTCAGCGGAAGCGCAGGATCCTTTCCCAACAGTGGGACCTAATTCAGTGCTGTCACCACAGAGACTTGTGTTGGAGACTTTATGTAAACTCAGCATTCAGGACAATAATGTAGATCTCATTCTGGCAACACCCCCTTTCAGCCGTCAGGAGAAATTATATGCTACTTTGGTTAGGTACGTGGGAGACCGAAGAATTTCAGTGTGCCGAGAAATGTCCGTTGCTTTGTTGTCAAACTTTGCCCAGGGGGACACATTGGTGGCTAGAGCTATCGCTGTGCAAAAAGGAAGCATCAGCAATCTGATCAGCTTCCTTGAGGATGGCCTTACTGTGGCCCAACTTCAGCACAGTCAGCCGAATTTGATGCACATGCAGCCTCCACCTATTGAACCAACCAGTGTGCACATGATGTGTCGAGCAGCCAAGGCTTTGCTTGCCATGGCTAGGATAGAAGAGAATCGCTCAGAATTTGTTTTATATGAGGGCCGCTTGCTAGATATTTCTATATCATCTGTTCTGAACTCTATGGTTGCATCTGTCATTTGTGATACACTGTTCATGATTGGTCAATTATGACAGAAGTGGGAAGCCAAGCATGTGTGAGTGGAGACAAAAGAATTACATTTGATTGACCACTTCTGTTATTTATCCAACAACAAAAAGCATCTTTGCTCCTCTGCCCCATTTACTAAATTGGGCTTTAAAAAGGTAGTCAATTTGGTCAAATATAAGATGGAAATAAATATTTGCTGTCTATGTGTAAGTACTTTTTAAAACATTTTTTTAACCAAAGTTGCTGTCTAGTACAGTGGGGGTCATCTTTATCCCTAGATTCCCTTTGGGTGTTTCTTTCATGTTTGTATGATATTTTTGGAAGCGAAAAAGGTGAATTTTGAAATGTGGCAAACATTGTACAATTAAATATTCTTTACCACTTAAAAAAATATGAAAAAGTTAAAAAAAGCGCCAGAATAATTTTGATGTACACACCACAGAAAGCTCTGTGCAATAGAACTTAGTGATCTAGGTGTAGGGGATCAAAAAACAGGTGTGCATTAGTCCAAACACGGAAATCAAAATGCATTAGTCTAGCAGCAAATAAACTGTTGACCTGGGTTGCGGGGAGGGAGAGAAAGCGATACACTCAATTGCTTCCTCACAATACTGTCATTCATACCTTCCTTGACCTTCCACAGTATGACAGTCCTCAGCCATTTCTTGCTTCACTCAGTTCATCCTTTGATTTTTTTTTTCCACAGCCAAAAGGCTGTACTGTATATAGAAGTTGTACATTGCACATACCCTCAAACTATTTCTGTTGTGTTTGTTTTTTGTTTCTTTTAGGATGAGGTTTACAGTTTTTCTCTCTCCATGATGTGGTAAGGTTTAAAGAAAGTGGTAGATTTTAATTATTTTTTTTATTATATATTTTGGCCATATCTCCAATGAGGGTGATGTACAAGTTTCTGTATGTATAAAGTCATGCTCTATTTCAAGGAGAGCAGCTGATCACATTTTGCTTCATAATCAAGGTGTGGAAAAGGTTAAGTACAGGTATTGATCAGAAATTTTAAAAAAAATGAAGAAACACAATTTCAAAAATTTTTCAGTGCGAATCAGCATATTTGTATTTCAAGATAATGTAGTTAAAACTTGATGTAAATTCCTCCTTTTCCTCTGGCTTAATGAATATCATTTATTCAGTATAAAATCTTTATACTATATGTTCCACATGTTAAGAATAAATGTACATTAAATCTTAAGTGCTGTGATGATTGTTCTTGAATATTTTTTTAAATGATGTAAGTGCTTTGAAAGTTTCCATGAGCACTACTGGAATTGAATCTTATGGTGAAAAAAATGTATCAATGCTGCAGAGTAGTTACCAGAGCTTACTATCTGTCAGTGCTGTAACTCCCTGTAGATTATAATGCATCACAGGTTCCAGACAATGTGTATGCTTACCTTAAAATACAGGATAATGTAAAGAGAGATAAATAACTGTTTGTCTGACCTCAGTGTCTGGACTGTGATGCAGCCTTTCTTTCAATTGTTTTTATTTTACCTGGTGTACAGTTTTGCATTATTTATGGAAGTTTTTAATTTACAGTGACTTGCATCAGAAGTTTGACATTCAGAAGTGCTTCACCTTTCTGCTGTGCTTGAGTGCCTACGTCACAATCCTGTGCATATAACAAATGTTCATATTGATTATTCATTTAGTAGGAAAGTATTACCAAGTAATGGGAGATTGGGCTTTTAAGCAACATGTATATCATGTCAATAAAAGGACCAAACATTCCATTGGTAAGAGGGTTCACTAACAAGCAGGGATTGTTAAGATTCACTTGTACTTGCCAATCTTCATTATAATCAAAAATATTAGTGAGTTTAACTTTATATTAAGCAAGATTCCATGATGCGGGTTCATTGGCTGAGCAATTCTTTTTAATGAGCAACTAGAATTCTGTATTTCTCCCAGTTGTCCCATCAAGGACACCCACGAGATCTTGACTGTCCTTGGTAATCTTTTTATTCCAATTGGAAACATTAGGAGATCGGCTTTAAAGCCACAGGAAGTTTCTAAACGTAATCCACAAATAAATAAAACCTTACCAGCACACTCTCAATCCAGAATATTATCTGCAGCTTCAAGAAATACTTGATCCGAAGTGGTTAAAGTGGCATTGCCCATTGAACCTTTTAAAAAGTACTCAAAACAAATGGTGCTCAAGCATTTTTTTTTAAACTTGGTTTTTGGTCATGCTATGTACTTGATAAAGCAGGGGTTTTGAAAGATCAAATAACGAGCCTGTAAATATAATACTGCTGACATACTTATGCAGCAATGGTTTTGTTGGTTAGTGTTGGCTGTCTGACCCTGTGCTGGAGACAGTGGCAGTTCACATGTATCTAAAAGCCCCTTCAAGGAATCAAGTGAATGGCATTTTGATGGTACATATTAGTGGGGGGGCTGATTTGGTGCTGGCATGGCTGAGTCCCATGTTGCACTAGAGTAGGCAAGTGTTTTTTCTAAACAATATTAAAACTTAATGTTGCCTTTTAATATCAACATTTCATACTGTCTGTTTAATGTATGAATGCAGGACTGATGTAACATTTTATCAGTATAGAGCAGGATATGAATCCTGCTTGATCTGGTTCAGATTATAGAGCCTGTAAATAAAAGTACTTTTGTAGCACAAAAGATGTATCTTAAAATTGTTTATATTGAATTCTTAACATGCTTTCAAAATACTGCCCCAATACCATGAGTGTTTCTTTCTCTTCTAAAGCAGTGACTTATACTGGAGTGCTGCTTCACTCATCAAGCAGGTCCCCAGTACCTTCCCAGTCTTCATTTGTGAATTTAGTTTGGAACATATTTTCCATCAGGCATCTGTGCTGAGCCAAGTCTCTCACAATAGAACACAATTCTACTATGCACAATCCATCACTGTCATTTGCTGAAGTGCAACTGGAAATGATCACAGCTGGTGGAAAGTCAAAATTTGGAAGAGTCTAGAAGCATGGGAATTAGGGCATGGTAATGAGAATATTGGAGAGCGTATAGTTCAGCACAATGGGATTTGGGATCAGGCAGGCGTTTCTGTTTGATTTGGGAGGGAGTTAGGAGACTAGGATTGGGTCGGAGGTAAGTAGGAGATTTGAATTTGGCTGGGAGGAGGAATCGGAATATTGGGATTTGAGATGGGTAGTCAAGAGATTGCAAATAGGAGTGAGATTGAAATTCTGGGAGAAGGTCAGGAGATTTAAATTTTGGAGAGGAGGTTCAGGAGTTAGAAATGCAGGACACTTTTCATCTGAGAGGATGTAATTTGGATTCATGTGGGTGACCAAATTTGTTAGGATATTGGATTGGTAGAACATTTGAGTAATTTGAATTGATGAGAATGTACAGATTCTGGAACTATTCAGACAACTGTGGTTTGAGACTTTGCTCCTCAGGAGAATGAAATAGGAACAGGAATTGATAGGGTACAAGATATAATTTGAGGAGAAAGCTGATTGGGAATCACAGCCATTTAGATTTAGGCAGGGATGGACACAACTTCCAGTATTTTTCAGAGAGCCAGGAACAGCAACCTGGTGAGTGGGAAGTAAAAGAGTGAGTGAATGCTACTATGGGTGACACTGATGATTACATCCACTGATGGGCAAATGGGAAATAAAGAGACTATTCTGAAACAAAGTTCAGAAATAAATGAAAGTAGAAAACTCTGCAAATAGCCAACACACTGATCTGGAGTTATACTCAGAATTTTGATTGATTTTCCAGCTGCACATGAACCATGGGTTTATGGTTAAGGTCTAACAAAGGAGAATAGCTGGCAAGTGAGATTGGGCAACACGATAGCTCAGTGGTTAGCACTGCTGCCTGACAGGGACGTCAGTTCAATTCCAGCCTGGGGTCTGTGTGGAACTCGGACATGCTTCCTGTGCCTGTGTGAGTTTCCTCCCGGTGCTCCAATTTCCTCCCACAGACCAAAGATGTGCAGATTAGGTGGATTGGACATTCTAAATTGCCCATAGTATCCAGGGATATGCAGGCTAATTAGGTTACAGGGAGAGGGTGGGTCTGGGTGAACTGCTCTTTAGTTGATCATTGTACACTCGATGGGCTGAATGGCCTGCTTCCACACTGTAACAATTCTATGAAAAAAGAGAGATTAATTTTAATCACAGTTATTTTGCCTCAGCAAAACCAGTGTTGCCAATTCACTTGAGAGAAGCAATTGCTGTTACTTTTATTGTTTGTGTTACAAAAGCAAATTTTTTTATGCTCTGACAGTAGACTTCACGGTAACTTCTGTACTCTCCCTCTTCATATGCAGTTGGAAACCCAAAATATTTTTCGCACCAATTAAGTAAATTACCAGAACATTCACATGAATTTTATAGGCATGAGGTTTTGATTTGTAAACAACAAGTAGGTGTGGGAAAGGATTATGATATTCAAAGACACAATAAAGTAACTGGTGATAAGGTTAAATAATACAAAGTTACATTGAGATAAATTTTCTGGAAAAAATTGCTGTTTTAATTTGCCATCCTCCAATTTTATGCTATACATTTTTCTAGCAAATGATTAATGTGGTGATGCCTCTGTTATTGCTTTCCTTGATTATTTTAAAATATGTAGACGCATTCTAACCGGACCACAAATTTCATTTTTTTTTTAAAATAAGTTTGATTAATTTATTTGATCTACCTCTTTCTTTTAGTGTTGGATGTACTTATTGCGTATCTCATCATTGAATATCATGTGTACCAGTTCCATCTCCCGGGTAAATACTGAACAAAAATAACTATTTAGTACTTCAGCCTGTATCTCTAATACAGATGACATTATTCCATCTATCCCTTAACATCCTATTTCTGTCAGAACCTGCCTGTTTTATTGTTCTGTGAAATATTTTCTGTGTAGTTTTAAATTCCTGGACAACTTCATTTCATAGATTCTCTTTGCCTTCTTAATTGACTTCATGGGGTCTGTTAGCTCAGTTGACTGGATGGCTGGTTCGCAATAAAGAGTAATAACAACAGTGTGCGTTCAGATTCACATCAGCTGAGGTTACTGTGAAGGATTCTCCACCTCAACCCTCCCCTTGCTTGAGGTTTGATGACTCTTAGGTTAAATCACCATCGGTCATCTCTCTATAATGAGAGAGTAGCTCTATGGTCTGGTAGTTCTATGGTGACTTTACCTAATTTATTTATTGACTATTCTCCTAACCTCTTTGTATTCTCATATGTCATGCCCTCCACTATTGTTTGTGAGACATGACTGTGTGTAAAGTGGCTGCTACTTTTTGTTTTTAACTTGGGGGAAGACAAATTTTACAGCACTGAGAAGTGAGTTGACTGAAGTGAACTGGACAGGATGCTCAAGGCTAAGTAAGTGGTAAACCAGTGAGAGGCGCTAAAATGTGAGCTCCATGGGGAACAAAGAAGACATGTGCCCTCCAAAAATAAGAATGGTTCTGCAAAATCTACACTCCTGTGGTTGTTTAGAAAAATGCAGAGAAAGATTAAACAGAAAAGGAAAGCTTATGATAGACAAAAAACTCAACACTGCAGCTAGCTGAGAAGAGTATAAAAAGCACAGGGATCAAGTTGAAAAGACATTAGCAAGCAATATCTAGGAAAACACAAAGATGCTTTGCCAGTATATAAAAAGCAAAAGGATAATACGGAAAAAGGGGATGTATCAGAGGTGGAGAGAGGAACTTGCAGAGGATATGGGAAGAATTTTCAATAAATTTTTTGCCTCTGTATTCAGAAAGGGAAAGAGTGATATAATAATCCAAGAGGAGCAGTGTGAAATATTGGACAAAATAATTATAGTGAGAGTCATACAGCACAAAAAGCTTTGGTCCAAATCGTCCATGCTGACTAGGTTCCCCAAACTAAACTAGTCCCATTTGCCTGCATTTGGTCTATATCCCTCTAAACCTTTCTATTCACATACCTGTTCAAATGTTGTAACTGTACCTGCCTCTACCACTTCCTCTGGCAGTTCAGTCCACATATGGACCACCCTCTGTTTGAAAAATTTGTCCCTCAGGTCCCTTTTAAGTTTATCCCCCTACCTTAAATCCATGCCCACTAGTTTTGAACTCCCCTATCCTAGGGTAACGACCTTTGCTATTCACATTATCTATGCCCCTCATAACTTTATAAACTTCCATAAGGTCACATCTTAACCTCCTACACTGCAAGGGGAACAAAGTACCAGCCTGAAGTGTTAGAGGAGTTGGAAGTTTTGAAAGTGGATAAGTCACTCAGGCCAGATGGATTGTTTCCTATTAATGTTGAAAAAGGTCATGAAAGAAATGGCTGATGTTCTTTGGATTATTTTCCAAAATTCACTGGACACGAGTGAGGTACCAGAGGACTGAAGGAATGTAAATCTGGCTCCATTGTTTAAAAAAGGTACAAAGGAATACTAAATAATTAGAGGTCAATTAGTCTTTACTTCAGTAGTGACAAGTTGTTAGAATCAACCCTGAGAGATTGAATAAATTGTCACTTGGAAAGGCATGGACTGATCAGGATAATATAGCTCATCTAAGGGAAGGCCATGCCTTACAAATTTGATTGAATTCTTGAGTGTTAAAACTGATTGGTCCTCCTTGTCACTCAATGAAGGTAGTGCAGTGGATGTCATCCGCATGGATTTTACTAAGGTTCCACATGGCAGACTGATCAAAAAAGTAAAAAAAACTCACGATATACAGAGTAATGTGTAAAATTGGACCACACGCTGGGACGACACAACAATTAAGATTGGTGGAGTGGGCAGGAATTTCTTCTCGGAGTCTGTGGAGCTCTTTATCACAGCGGAGTCATTAAATGTAGTCAAAGCTGAAATAGATTTTTAGTAAGTAAGAAAATTGATGGTTATGAGGATAAGGCAGAAGAGTAGAGTTAAGAATTATTAGATCAGCTATAATGTCTTTGAATAGTGGATCAGAATGATTGGCTGAATGGCCTACTTCTGCACCAGTATCGTATGGCTGCACCAGTATTGTGTGAAGCTCAATGTGTCTCACAACTCTAGCTTTTTCCAGAGTTCAAGCACTCTTCATCCCACAAGATCTGATTCTCAATTAGCCTCTAACAACAACTTTATTCCACTTGAGATCCACAGATATAGTTGCAAACAACAAGGCAAATTTCAAGGGACTTACTTCACTAGGGTCATGAACGTCCTGATGCTGTGGTTTTCCCCAGGTCCCTTTAATCTTTCCACTTTATACTTCATGGTTGATTCTGGTGAAAACTACCCAGATCTTCAGCTTACCTGGACAGTTCATACAGTAATTTAAGCTTTGGATCACAACGTCACCTGCTCCAAGGTCTGGTCTCTTTCTGATGAAAAGAATTAACTTTTGAGGACTCTGCTTGTCCTGATCATATGTTAAAATTGAATCTCTCAGTCTGTTTATTATTTTCAATTAGCTTACAAATCCTTAGCTACTAAAGAGAAAGATTTATTTCCTAGAAGTTCAATGTTGCAGCCGGGGAATCCATTTAAGGAACCCTCCCAGCAAGTTAGTCTTTGAGTCTGTATTTCAGCTCAGGACAATCAGAGTAAAAACCAAAGTTGAAAATAATTTAATCGTGCGTGGATATATTCAGGTTATAGGAGTATGCAGACAAAAGTGGTGTTGAGAACATTTTCAGGTTGGACATTACCTTACTGAATGGTGGGGATAACCACCTGCAGCTGCTCCAATTTCTTAAAGAATTCTGAAGAATGGTCACTGGACCTGAAACATTAACTCTGCTTTCTCTCCAGAGATGATGTCTATTGAGTTTCTCCAGCAATATCTTTTTTTCCTCTTTACAGCATCCTGGTCTTTGTTTTATCTTTCTTTCTTACGTTTGGCACTGCAGCAGACTTTGCCCTTAAGGTTAATGGTAACCATAGTGATGGTTGCTATGCAGTGTCAAAATCAGTCCCATCCCACACTACACTTCTTTTGACCTGCTGTCATCACCTTTACTGGCTCCAGTTGGGCAGGGACACATCTCTACACCAGTTCTGAGGAAGGGTCATATAAAGTGTGTCTGTTTCAATGCAAAGAGTGTAAGGAATAAGAGTTAGCGCATGGATCAGTGCTTTGAACTACGATGTGGTGGCCATAACAAAGACTTGGATTTCACAGGGGCAGGAATGGTTGCTGGATGCTCAAGGGTTTAGATCTTTTAAAAAGAACGCGGAGGGGGAATGGTGGTCAAAGAGGAGGGGAGTAGCATTGCTAATTAGAGAGTACATCACAGCATCAGAAAAGGAGGTTGTTGAAGAGGGTTTGCCTACTGAGTCAGAATGGGTTTATTGGGTGTTTCTATATATACCCCCCCCCCCCGGAAGAACATTGGTGCAGATGTAATAGAGTTGTTGTTATGGGTGAATTCAACTTCCCCAATATTGATTGAAACGTCCTTAGTGCAGATAGTCCAGATGGAACCGATTCTGTTAGGTATGTCCAGGAAGGATTCCTACTCCTTATGTAGATAGGCCAACTAAGAGGGAGCCATATTGGTTTTGGTGCTAGGCAACTAGCCAGACCAGGTGTCGGATCTCTTGATGGGAGAGCATTGCCGTGACAGTGACCACAACTGCCTCACCTGTACCATAGCTATGGAGAGGGATAAGAACAGACAGTATAGGAAGGTATTTAATTGGGGGAGGGGAAATTATACTGCTATTAGACAGGAGCTGTGGCGTATAAATTGGGAACAATTGTTCTATGGGCAATGCACAACAGGAATGTGGAGGCTGTTTAAGGAGCACTTGTTGCGAGTGTTGAATAACTTTGTCCCACTGAGACAGGCAAGAAATGGTAAGGTGAAGGAGCCTTGGATGACCAGAGAAGAGGAGCTTTTCGTCAAGAGGAAGAAGGCATCTTAGTTAAGGTTGAGGAAGCAAGAATCTGGCACAGCTTTAGAGGATTACACGGTAGCTAGGAAAGAAAATGGACTGAGGAGAGCTAGGAGGGGGCATGAAAAAGCCTTGGCAGGAAGGATTAGGGAAAACCCAAATGTGTACACTTAAGTGAGGAATAAGAGAATGACCAGAGAGGATAGGGCTGATCAGGGGTAATGGAGGGAGCTTACGCCTGGAGTCTGAAGAGCTATGGGAAGCCCTATGAGTTTTTTGCTTCAGTATTCACTAGAGAGAGGGACCTTGCTGATAGAATACCATGGACCAAGTTAATAGGCTTGAACAGATTGCTAATAAGAAAGTGGATGTGGTGGAAATTCTGGGAAGCATCAAGATAAATAAGACCCCAGATAATATCCAAGGTCACTACTGGAAATGACGAATGAGATTGCTGCGCCTCTGGCAAAGATCCTTCCATCCTCACTCTCACGGGAGTAGTACCAGATAATTGGAGGGAGGCGAATATTGTTACTCTGTTCAAGAAAGGGAATAGGGAAACCCCTGGGAATTACAGACTAGTCAGTCTTACATCTGCGGTAAGCAAGGTACTGAAAAGGATTCTGAGAGATAGGATTTATGACTACAAGAGGAACTTTGATTGTTCAGCTAATTAAATTCCAGATAATCGAATGCTGGATAACATAGTTTAGCTGAGCCTCTGGACATTACGATCTTGCTGGATAATCCGATATTCAGATAATTGAATGCCGGATAATTGAGGTTTCTCTGTATTTGGAAAAACATTGTTTGATTAAAGATAACGTGGTTTTGCGAGGGCAGGTCATACCTAACAAGCCTTATTGAGTTGTTTGAGGATGTGACAAGTCAAGTTGACAAAGATTGAGCAGTGGATGTGTTGTATGTGGATTTCAGTAAGGCATTTGATAAGGTTCCCACGGTAGGCTCATTCAGAAAGTTAGGAGGTATGGGATACAGGGAAATGTGGCTGTCTGGATACAGAATTGGCTGGCCAAAAGAAGACAGTGAGTGGTAGTGGATGGAAAGTATTCCGCTTGGAGGTCGGTGACCATGGTGTCATGGTAATGAGATCTGTTCTTGGGCTTCTGCACTTTGTAGTTTTTGTAAATGACTTGGATGAAGAAGTGGAAGGGTTGATTAGCAAGTTTGCAGATGACGCAATGGTATTGTAGATAGTGTCAAGGCTGTTGCAGGCTACAACAAGACGTTGACAGGATGCAGAGCTGGGCTGAGAAGTGGTAGATGGAGTTCAACCTGGATAAATGCAATTGATTCACTTTGGAAGGTCAAATTTGAATGCTGAATACAGGGTTAAAGACAAGATTCTTGGCAGTGTGGAGGAACAGTGGGATCTTGCAGTCCATGTACATAGATCCCTCAAAATTGCCACCCAAGTTGATAGGGTTGTTAAGAAGGTGTATGGTGTTTTGGCTTTCGTGAACAGGGAAATTGAGTTTAAGAGCTGCAAGGTTTTGCTGCAGCTCTATAAAACCCTGGTTCAACCATATTTGGAATATTGTGTCCAGATCTGGTCGTCTCATTTATAGGAAGGGTGTAGATGCTTTAGAAAGCATGCAGAGAAGATTTACCAGGATGCTGCCCGGATTGGATGGCTTTTCTTATGAAGAGAAGTTGAGAGAGCTAGGGATTTTCACACTGGAGAAAAGAAGGAAGAGAGATGACTTGATGGAGGTATACAAGGTAATGAGAGGCAGAGACTTTTCCCCAGGGCAGAAATGGCTGTCACGAGGGGTCATAATTTTAAGGTAGTGGAATCTGGAGTTGAGTTCAGTCCAAATCCTTGTGCTGAAAGACATTAACAGTGAGAGCATGCAAAATACTTTAGGATAGTATCAATCAACTTCTCATCATAGGTATATTGCACAAAGCTGCTTTGAGGTTGATGCAAAGGATTAAAATGTAATTCTTTGACCTACTCAGAGTTACTCGCAACTTGTCATAAGCCAGTACTTTTTTGAGGCTTTTTAACTGAGCTGTGGGACTTGCATCTAACCTCCGTTTTCTGACCAATTAGTGTCTGTACAAGATAAGGTTTAGCTGCAGTCTCTTTTAGCTGCATTGGTTAAACAGATCTGTTTATGGTTAGAGGTCAACAGCAAGTGTGGTTCCTCATTCTTTGATTCAGTGCTGCAAGAGCTGATTGGGACAGAAGTGTGGAAAAATTCTTCATTGAAGTGCTTGTGTGCTCACACTTGTCAGAGCAGTGCACCTATGAGTGACCCTCTGATGAAGATGCTCCTTTTAACCGCTTGCAATCAGTCACTCCTTGTTATTGTATCATCACACCCATCCCTCTCAGTCACCCTTCACAAGTGTTACCCTTCTCTACTCAGAATATTCCACTCCTCATTTGTCTGCTCTTGCTGTCATGTCTGAAAGGATGGAGAGAACTCCAGGTAGAGACAAAGAACCAGACATAACCACTCTGACAGCCATGACGTGGATGTGCCAGTGTTGGACTGGGGTGGACAAGGTCAGAAGTCACACAACACCAGGTTATAGTCCAACAGGTTTACTGTGAAATCACAAGTTTTCTGAGCACTGCTGCTTCGTCAGATGAAGAACTTCACCTGACAAAGGAGCAACACTCAAAAAGCTTGTGATTTCACAATAAACCTGTTGGATTATAACCTGGTTGTTGTGTGACTTCTGGTCTTGTCCTGGCAGCAGCAGAGGAGTTAAACCGCTGTGTACATGATCATTGGCCAAAGATAGACATGATGCTTTCCCACTGGGATAGGATTGAAAATCACAAACACATTGTATTCAGGACTCATCAAATTAGCTGTCACATCCAATGGAATAGGTTGACCATCAGTTCATGAGTTGGAGGCACCTTCACCTTTGCCAATCGAATTGACAATCTTCTCTGGAGTTAGCACAAGCTTTTGTCAACTTTCACATGTGGTGTACTTGGTTGGAGAATGATTGAATTGTTGCACACAAGTGCCACATTCCCTCAGAACTTTGCACTGTTCTATTCACCCATCTATAGAAAGAATGGCTAGCAGGCTGGCACATTAGGCGTGACAGGTAGTCAATGCCCTTGATCAATTGCTACTACACTCAGGCTGCCACATGAAATAGAATTGAGGAAAGCCTCACTTTGGTTGTTAAGCATCTCACTAAAAATAGCAAAGTACTGTTCAGCTCCTTGTTAGCAGGGAAGCATAGGGGGGCCGTGAAAGGGAAGGTGGAAAAGGGAGACACAAACACAGGTGCACTCAGATCCCTGCACACTCAGATATCCACACAGATACTGATACATGCGAGCACACATTGAAACACACATGCACACAAGCACAGACGTACAGATGCAATCTCACAAATATGCACTTAAAGACATGCACACATCAGTGTGCTATATTTTGCATCGTATTCTGATGGGAGGAGTCTGTCCTTAAACTGATGCACATGGGACAGTCTGTATCAGTACAAGTTCTGAAACTCAGAGGACATCAGCCAAGAGCAGTCAGATAGAAAAACAAACAGTGAGCTTCTGTTGAAGCCAGAAAGATTGTGCCATATACGTGTACTAGAAAGGGGAAGATAATTAATAGCTGTACAAGGATTTGGGCATTAAGATTGTTGAATTGACATGTTTCTTATCAATGTTTATCAATCTGACACTAATTTCAAGGCTTCAGTACCTCATCCTTTCCAATGCTAACAGATACCTTGTGAAGAATGTTAAAGGCACAGTGGAGATTAGCAATGGTATAATAAAAAAAAAGTAAGGAATGGGCATGGAAACCAACAATGGCAAACATAACCCTGTTGACCCTGAGAAATTCATTTCTTTAATATTTGGGAGCTTTTGCCAAAGTAGAGATTGTTTGGCATCAAGGCGCTCTAACAAAGCTGCAGTCAGAGAATTGGGGGCAGTCAGCTGGTTGGAGTCACAAAGGAAGATAGTTGTGGTTGTTGGAGCTCAATCATCTCAGCTTGAGGACATCTATGCAGAAGTTCCTCAGGGTAGCACCAAAGCAATTTAGCTGCTTCATCAACAACCTTCCCTGCATCAGAAGTGAAGATGTATGCTGATGATTGCTCAACTTTCAGCAGCATTCATTACTCCACAGATACTAAAGCACTCCATGTCATAATACAGCTAGATTTGGGCCAACAAGTTGAAAGTAACATTCACATCATGCAAGTATCAGGCAATGACCATCTCCAACAAGAGACAATAACCATCTCCCCTTGACATTTAATTCCATTGCTATCACTGAATCCCCTACTACCAATATCCTGGGCATTACCACTGACAAGCACTTGAACTGGACCAGCTATATTTAGCAATGGTTAGCAGTGGTGCCTCACAACGCCAGGGACTCGTGTTCGATTCCACCCCCAGGCAATTGTATGGAGGTTGCACATTCTCCCTGTGTCTGCGTGGGTTCCTCTGAGAGCTCTGGTTTCCCCTCTCAGTCCAAAGATGTGCAGGCTAGGTGGGTTGGCTATGAGAGGCGAAGGATTACAAGGATAGGATGAGGTTGTGGGTCTGGATGGGATGCTTTTCAGAGGATTGGTGTGGACTTGATGGGTTAAATGGCCTGTTTCCACACTGTAGGGATTCTATGAATCTGTGATATAAATACTGTGGCCACAACAGCGGGTCAGTGGCTGAGAATTCTGAATAGGCTAACATCCCTCCTAACTGCCAGAGTTTGTTCTTCATCTACTCTGCCAATTTTCTTTTCAATTTTCTAAAAACTCCTATTTGGGAATCTAAGATGGTGGCAATCTGAGAGGTCTGCTTTGCTGAGCTCTGCGTCTCAGTTCAGGCAAAATAGCTCTTTCACCTCCCCAGTTAAATTACTTCTTTAAAAATTTGGTATTTAAAGAGCTTTTGAACTTGTAGAACTTATACAAGTTATGTTATAAAGTCTGCTTGATTAAAGAAACATGACAAAAGGTAAAGGATCCATCAAGTCCCAACACATGGGACACTCACCTGAGCAGCAGGACACTTCCGCGGCCGCAGTTAGCCTATTGGAGTCGTTCACTCACCAGGCCCTGGCTACGGAGCTTGCGAAACTGCGAGAGATAATCGAGTTGTCAGTTGAAGGTAAGTTCTGGGCCAGACTGAACCCGGTCACGGCCATGCTCCACAAGGATGAGGAGCAGCTGGGAGGCTTAGGGTGCCGAACAGAGGAAGTTGAAAGAAGGCTCGCGGCTTTGGAAACCGAGATTGATTATTCAAAAGAACAAATTTGAATACTGGAGAAGCAAATACTTACCTTACAGGAGCAAATTGATGACCTTGAAAACAGGTAGCCAGAAGAACATTCATGTTGTGGGGCTGCCAGACGGTGTAGAAGGCAGTCAGCCAGTAAGCTTCTTTGAAACCTGGCTGCCGTGATTCCTGGGCCTGGAGGATGTGTCGGGCCAGGTGAAAGTTGAAAGGGCCCATCGAGTCGCGATGCGCAGGCCTTGCTCGGACGGACGCCCTCACGTGGTCCTAATGCAACTACACAGCTCAGGGACAAAGTGAAAGTTATGGAGACCTCCAGAATAAAGTGACAGGATTCCCAGGTTTTAACTTACCAAGGTTCCAAGATTATGTTCTTCAGGACCTCTCTGCAGTTGTAAAATTGTAAAAGGAAAACCTTTTAATGAAGCCAAGAAAAGGCTGACAGGCCTTGGTAATCAGTATTCCCTCAGGTACCCGGCTGTGCTTCGCTTTCCATATGATCGGTCTCTGTATTCTTTTGACTCTTCAGAAAAAGTGAAAAAGGATTTTGGGCACTCTAAAATAGGTCAGATAACTTAAAGGATGTGCACATTAAGTGTTTCTTTTTTCCTTCTATCCCTTTTTTTTAAAGAAGATTTTGCTGAACACCTTTTTTTCCCCTGATATTAATGAGTGATAATGTATATTTAGGGATGGGTAAAGTGTCTACTTTTAGTTTCCTTATTAAGTTTTTTTTATTCTTTCTCCTTTTTTTGGCCTGACTCTGGGATGTAGTCAAGCTGAAAGGAGATATAAAGGTGTTTTTGGGCTATGTAAGTTCCCCCTGTGGGGAGAAGGTAGAGTCCCTTGTTAAGTGTTTTGTATTTGGTTTAGTCTTTTTTTTTGTATATGTAGTTATTAGGGTGTTAGATGTAGTAGTTTTAGCTTGTGTATTTTTTAGGTGGTGTGAACTTTTTTTTGTCTATGGTCAGCAGTTGATAAGTTGAATTCTTCCTTTTTGGAGATTAAATGATGTCATGGCTAATTGTAACTGTGTCCTCAAATGGCGTACTTAGAATGTCAGAGGGATCCATTCACCAGTTAGAAGGAAAAAGTGCTTTCTACTCTTAGAAATGAGAGGGTGGACATCACCCTTTTATAGGAGACTCATCTCAATGATAAAGATCATTTGAAATTGCAACAGGGTGGATTTGATCAGGTGTACTTTTCTTCCTTCAATGCGAGGAGCAGGGGATTGGCCATACTAATGAGGAAGAACCTTTCATTTAAGTTGCTAGAACAGATTAAAGATGATTATAGGTAGCTTATGTTTCTTAGGGCCTCCGTACATGGAGAAGAGTATGGTATGTTGAATGTTTCTTGTCCCCCAGCGCACCCCCTTAAGTTTTTGATGGCTCTTGCACCACAGCAGATTATTATAGGGGGAGACTTTAATTGCCTCATGCATCCCGCGGTGGATAGAATGCGTAAAGGCCCCTTAACATGTTCTTCACAATTAATGGACTTGTGTGCAGAATTGGGATTGGTGGATGTCTGGAGGTGTCTCCGCCCCATGGGCAGGGACATTATGTTCTTTTCTAATCAGTGCAAGTGTCATATCAGGATTGATTTTTCCTAACCCCTGTATTACCTTTGGATTCCATAATGTCCTGTATAATTGGAAATGTTACTATTTCGGATCATGCAGCAGTTTATTTAGAGACCGAGTTTGAGGGCAATGTTGCAGGCTCTCGGCACTGGCGAATGGATCCCTTTATTCTTAGGGACAGTAAGTTCATTGAATACTTCCTTAATGAATTTAAGGTATGCTTAGCCATCAATTTGATATGGTCAGTAACTCGGAGCATCGACGTTTCGGGCATGAGCCCTTCTCATGCCCGAAGGGCTCATGCCCGAAATGTCGATTCTCCTGCTCCTTGGATGCTGCCTGACCTGCTGTGCTTTTCCATCAACACATTTTCAGCTCTGATCTCCAGCATCTGCAGTCCTCACTTTCTCCATAATCAGTAACTCGTCTAGTCTTTCAGAGACGGCTAAGGCTCATGCCAGGGGGGTGATCATTTCTTACTCTGCCAGTCAGAAACGACAGAAGGGGGAGCAACAACGCCTGCTCAAGATGCAATTAAAGGAAAGATGGATTTTGACAAGCCATCAGTTGTTAAGCTGCAGCGGCTTACATCTCTTCAGTCCACCTTGAATTCCTTGCTTACAAAGCAGCAAGGAAGGAACTTTCCTTCACGAAACAAAGACTGTTTGAACATGGCGACCAGCCGGGCAGGTATCTTGCATATCGAGCCAAGGGAAAGATGGGACTAGGGTGGTCATTTGCGACTCTAAGAAGATCAATGCAGCATTTCAGAAATTCTATTTTAAATTATACCAGTCTGAGCATTGTGAGGGTGGATCAGCTAAGATGGAGTCTTTAAAAACCTAGATCTTCCAAGTGTAACTTCTGAACGGGAGTCTTTTCTTAATGCCCCTTTAACAGGACAAGCGATATAGGAGACTATGAAACAGATGCAGCATGGGAAGACACCTAGCCCTGACAGTCTCCCTAGCGAGTTTTACAAGGAATTTAGAAGTATATTGTCGGGACTACCGTTAGACGGAAAATGATTCATATGGTCATGACCGTGTCCTGCCATCCCTAAGAGAGGCTAACATTTCTCTCTTTCTCAAGAAAGGGAAAATTCCAGAAGAATGTGCATCCTATAGGCCCATCTCACTTTTGAACACAGATTTTAACATATTGTCTGAGGTTCTTGCATTAAGATTGGAAACTGTGCTGCCTTCTGTTGTTAAGGACAATCAGACTGGCTTCATAAAAAGCCGTTGATCCTCCAATAAATGTCAGGAGGATGCTGAACGTGATTTAAGCTTGTCAGCAGCATTCAGTTCAGGGATTAGTGGTCTCCTTAGATGTAGAAAAGGCATTTGATTGGGTCGAGTGGCCATACCTTTTTTATATCCTTGAATGATTTGGATTGTGGGAGGTTTTTATTAGGCGGGTGAGGGTCCTTTATACTGATCCTCTGGCAATGGTTCTCACCAATGGTGTGAGGTCTAGTAATTTTAATATCTGTAGGGGCAGTTGGTAAGGCCATTACTTTTCACACTGGCGACTGAGCTGCTGGCAGAGGCAACCCGTAAGGATCCTAATATAGCCGCCCCGAAAGTAGAGTCTAAATCACATCAGATCACATTATACACAGGTGATGTTCTTGTTTTTCTATTGAATCCAGTGGTCTCTGGATCCCATCTGATGCAATGTATCAATTCATTTGGCTCCTTTTCAGGTTATAAGATTCATTTCTCAAAATATTTGAGGTGGACCGTGAATCACAGTTCCCCATCAAATGGTCACCGGAGGGTTTTCTTTCTTTAGGCATCTTTGTTACTCCTATTTTTGGTTGGTTGTTTAAGGCTAATTTTGCCCATTTACTCGACAAGAGTAATCAAGATCTTCAGCGATGGGAGGCTCTTCCAATATCCTGGCTAGGCTGAGTAGCTCTTATCAAAATGAATGTTCTCCCCTGTTTGTTATATCCTATAAAGGGAGCATTCATATTTTTCCTAGGCAAACATTCCAGAGATTTAGTGGATGGTTTAGCTCCATTATTTGGTGCACAGGCAACCTCTTTTCAAACTGTCTAAATTGCAGTTGTCTCAGGAGTGGGGTGGTGGGGGGGGTGGTGGAGGGGTAGTGGGAGTGGATTTCCCAGGCATTAGAAAATGCCAATTAGTTCTCTTCTATCTTTTGCCAGTGACTGGGCTTGTAAAGACCCAGTGTCAATATGGCTGGATGTTGAGGCCTCCCAGGCAAAATTAGTCTGCTGTTTTTAGATAAATTGAAGATGGTCACAGAATATTGCCATAATCCAATAATTAGTAATGCTGTTAAGGCATGGGGGGCAATGCATCCAAAATGTCCTTTCTTGCCCCTATAGCTGATATGCCAGGTTTTCAGCCAGGTATAATGGAACCCAGATTTCAGCTCTGGGCAGCGAGAGAAATCTCCTGTTTGAGTGATTTATTTGAAGGTGAAATAATGATGTCCTTTGACCAAATAATCCGTAAATTTGGTTTAACTAGTAGAGACTTTTTTTCGCTTTTTTCAGTTCAAGGATTTTATTCAAAAAAGGGACAACGCTTTTAACCGACCCCTGCAGATCTGTTATGGAGAAGAGGGTGCTTTATGCTAAAAGTACTCTGTCTATTAGTATCCTTTGTCATATGTTAGGGTGTTTTTTAGATTAGATTAGATTACTTACAGTGTGGAAACAGGCCCTTCGGCCCAACAAGTCCACACCGCCCCGCCGAAGCGCAACCCACCCATACCCCTACATTAACCCTTACCTAACACTACGGGCAATTTAGCATGGCCAATTCACCTGA
>NC_057718.1:68205743-68208735 GCF_004010195.1 Chiloscyllium plagiosum
CAGTCACCTGAGGCGGGAATTGAACCCGGGTCTCTAGCGCTGTGAGGCAGCAGTGCTAACCACTGTGCCACCGTGTGATCTTTCAGAGGATATTGAGCAGCTTTGTGGGGTCTGGGAGAGAGAATTAGGGGTTGGGATCTCTATGGGGGACACTTGGGAGAATGCGAGGAAGATTTCGATCAGTAATAGGATCCATGCCATGCAGCTAAAGATTTTGCATAGGGTCCATCTGTCCCCAGACCATCTCTCAAAAATTAAGGTGGCAGTATCTTCATTGTGTCCTCAGTGTAAAACAAGCAATGGCACTCACTCATTGTTTATGGTCTTGCCGCAAGCTCTGTACAAACTGGGGTGCTGTGGCAGGAGATATAGAGAGGGACTTGGGGGGGCCAATGTTAAGATGGACCTATCTCTCTTCTCCCAGGCCTACCCAATATATCTTCTCTGGACTCTCATGGGGAAAAAAGCTTTTTAATGTTCTTTCTTACTGTGCAAGGTAAAATATTCTAATGTGTTGGATCTCTGAAACTCTCTGGGTCTGTTGGGTTGGCCATGGGCTTATCGTGGAGCATATTACTCTGGGCATTTTTACGAATATGGTAAATCAGAAAACTGAATTTTTTTATTGGATATGGCAACCCTTTCTGGAGTATTTGGATGGAGATTTATCTGCCATTTTAACTCGGGCTTTTGTGTAGCCATGACGGCCTGATCTAGTGTACTTGATGTCCTCAAAGGAAGAATTTTGAATAAATTCACATGTAAAATTTCAGGATCTCTGAGATCGGGGACTAATGTTTTGTTGAGCTGAGCTGTTTTATTTATTTATTAATTACTTTTATTGATCTGCTTATTTTGCACATAAGTAATGTTGTGGTTTGTTTGGTTTTTTTTCTCTTTTGCTGTTATACACATATAATGTTTTCTTTCGTTGGTGTTGTAATTTTTTTTGTAATTTTATAAAAAAAATCTCTTTCAATAAAAATATCTATATAAAAAACAAGCTTCTTTTCAAAAGCCATGATTGAATCTGCCTCCACCACAGTCAGTGCATTCTATACTCTAACCACCAACGACATAGCAAGTTATTCTTCATGCCACCATTGCTTCTTTTGCTGGTCACTTTAAACCCATGCACTCTAGGTCTTGACTATTAAAGTAATTGAAACAGTTTATCTTTATCTATTCTGCCAAGACTACTTTTAATTCTGCAATGACAACACTCTCAGCTTTGACAAACTATCTTTGCGGCTGAGGACTGTCATCCTTAAAACCATTCTCTTCTGCATCCTTATTATTGTTTTCTCATCCTTCCCAAAGGCACGGTGTCCAGAATTGTTCATTATGAGCTGAATTTACCTAAAATTTGGCTAAGTGTCAATGTTAAGGAGTTTCATGGAAGGTATCTCTCTATGAGCTCCAGCAAGTTTTCTTATGCAACTTTACATTATTACCTCATCAACTGTGTACCATGGAGACACTCACATTATCCTTTGCTCACTGGTGGCACAGTGCTTGCCATTGCTGAGTCCTCTCAAGACTTTGAGCACCACAGCCGAAGCCCAGCTGTGCACCACTTCAAACTCTGCAGAACTCTAATTGGACTTCACTGTTTCAGTGTAATAAGAACTGTCCTTGAGATGACCAATCAAAGAAAATTGCTATCTTGCTTTGTTGACAGGGTCCTAGAGGTTCTGGTGGAGGTGCTGGTGGATAGGTAGGCTGTCCTCTTCTCTCAGGACCATGGAAGGAGATCATGCCACCAGACACTGTGAGCCAATTCTGAAGCGACCACCCAGGTCAGTGTGGCGTCCACAGTCCGAAGAAGCACCCAGTTCTGCAGAAAGGTGTTTAGTGATGCATTGTAGTTCACACCTCCTCTCTACTACCTTGCACTCTGTCATTGCTCACTTCCCATTAAGGTTCATTGTCCACCATTCTCACTATTGCATCTTTGCTCTATTGCCCTTAACTATCCTGTTCCCCTCAACTACTTATCTTTCCTGCCCTCTGCACTTCCCACTCACTTATTCAGTACACCTCACCACCTTCCCTCAACCTGCACAAACATTAACAGTTGCACCAGCAACCGTTTCATCCCAAGAGAAAACTCTGCATAATGGGTCAGAGAGGGATAAGGGGGATGGTGATGGTGGAGAGCCTGACAGTTATCTGCTTAGTCCCCATGAGGAACAAATCTTTGCTTTATTGGGAAAAGACCATAGCCACATCATGTGAAGAATGTGTAATGATTAATGCCATGGTCAAAATTGCTTATGGTCAGAATTTTTATTCAACATAGTTGGTCACTGCAGGAGGTACACATGCAGAATTCGGTGATTACAGATGTTTTTAATACTTTGTAAAGTAACTGATCAAAGCAACTACCCCCAAAGGGCCTCAAGAACAACTCAATTCCCCAGACAAAAAAAACACTTCATCAAGGTATGGTTGCAGTCATTTTCTATTTGCATTCTTGATTTGGAGGACAATGGAAATCAACTCTTATAGAACATTGAACAATACAGTACAGAACAGGCCCTTCGGCCCACAATGTTGTGCTGAACATTTGTCCTAGCTTATAAGCACCCATCCATGTACCTATCCAATTGCCGCTTAAAAGTCACCAATGATTCTGACTCTGCCATTTCCACAGGCAGCGTATTCCATGCCCCCACCACTCTCTGGGTAAAGAACCTACCCCTGACATCTCCCCTATACCTTCCACCCTTCACCTTAAATTTATGTCCCCTTGTAACACTCTGTTGTACCCGGGGAAAAAGTCTCTGACTGTCTACTCTATCTATTCCCCTGATCATCTTATAAACCTCTATCAAGTCACCCCTCATCCTTCGCCGTTCCAATGAGAAAAGGCCTAGCACTCTCAACCTATCCTCATACGACTTATTCTCCATTCCAGGCAACATCCTGGTAAATCTCCTCTGCACCCTCTCCAAAGCCTCCACATCTTTCCTAAACTGAGGCGACCAGA
>NC_057718.1:68211713-68217708 GCF_004010195.1 Chiloscyllium plagiosum
CTCAGAGCTGGACCTCGTGCCAGAGACCCGGTCACTGAGCTTACCCCTGCTAGGCTGTCCCCCCCACCAGTATCCAAAGCGGTATACCTATTGTTTAGGGGAATGACTACAGAGGATCCCTGCACTGCCTGCTTCCTCCCCTTCCCACCTCTATCTGTTACCCAGCTACCTCTGTTCTCTGGCGTAACTATGTCCCTGTAGCTTCTATCTATCACCTTCTCAGCCTCTCGAATAATCCTCAGTTCATCCAGCTCCAGTTCCCTAACGCGGTCTATGAGGAGCTGGAGCTGGCTGCACTTCCTGCAGGTGAAGTCGGCAGGAGCATCGGTGGTCACCCCTACCTCAAACATCCTGCAGGAGGAACGCTCCACTGCCTGTGCTGCCAGAACTCCACACTTAGTCTTCAAAACAAGAACACTAAGTAGCTTACCTGTTCAGCCGACTGAGTCCTTGTTTTTTTTAGGTTAGAGGAGGAGGGAGGGTGGGAGACACTACACGTGTAGTGTCTCGGGTTCCTTCTCCACTCAAATAACAATCACTTACCTTCCTGACTGGCTTTGCACTCAGACTTCACTTCCGCCCAGCTCCCGCCCTGTTACTGAGTTCAGACTATAGCGAGCATAGTCTGAATATTCAGGCTAGATTGCTCAGGAGAGATGTTAGGAAGCACTTTTAAACCCAGAGAATTGGAACTCTTCCCTGTGCCCCCCCTCCCCAACCAATGGCAGTAGATGCTGGATTAGTTGTTAATTTTAAATCTGAGATAGAAAACTTTTTGTTAAGCAAAGACATCAAGGGATTGGCCAAAGGCAGATACATGGAATTAGATCATAGACTAAATATGAACTCATTGAATAGCAGAACAGGCTCAAGGGACTCTAAGTTCTTAGCATCCGATAATGTTATTGACTGACTGTGGCAGGTCCCCTAACTGACAACAGTCCTGCTGGCTTTGAACAAGGACTACTCCCTTTTGACTTTGAGACAATTGTATGTGATTAAGTACATTCAGTGAGTTTTCTGCATCCACTGCTACCAAGTGGTTCAAGAGTGATATTGAGATAGCATGGTGAAGTGCACTATGTCTGACCCTTGACTATTCATTGTTAGTGAATGTGACAAGCTGCCTTACTTTCTGCCTGTGCTAAAAAGCAAGGCAGAAGAGATGTACAGTGAGCCTGTAAACTCTCAGTGAGGCAGCAATGGTCAAAAGGTAAAGTAAGGCAGAGAAGCTGTGAGCATCCGAGCAGGTGCAAAATGAGTGTGCACTATGAAAGCAGGCTAAGAACCCTGAACTTCACCCAGTTCCAATACATAAGATGAGTGCCTATTCCTGCATACAAAACAGTCTGGCAGCAGCATTACAATGAAGATCAGCTCCAAGGTGTTGCATTGAAATGGAGAACTGTATTGTAAATGAATCCAAGAAGTGGCATGATGTGGTGAGGCTGGTGCTTTGCTTATGTCAGCCTTCATGGAAGGAAGGAGCAGGCATGTGATGCCCATAAATTGTACCTGAGGATGTTGGTGAACGCTGACAACACAATGGCCTGGAGAAGACAACAGTGAGCTGCAGCCACCACCAAACTGCTCTGACTTTCATGTCAGGGATTGCGTTGTCTAGTTTCTCTCTGCTGCCTGGGAAAATAGCAAGGTGCAAAAAATTGAGGCAAGCTGAGGTAGTAATGAAACATTGTTGTGTGCTAATAGGACTCTTGATATTCGCTAGTGAAGTTCTCACCAAGATGATAAAACCTTTTTGGAAAATTGGACTTGTTTCCTCAACTTCAAGAGTCTCATTTGTCTGTTCTCACTATATCTTCCCATTAAACCATAAGAAATAAGAACAGGAGTCGGCTGTTCAGCCCTCTCAATCTTGCTCCACCATTCAGTAGGATCATGGCTGATCCGACATTCCTCACATCCACTTTTCTACCCTTTCCCAATAATCCTTGATTTCCCTACTGATCAAGAACCTATCTATCTCAGCCTTAAATGTGCACAAAGACTCTGCTCCCACAGCCCATTGGCAAAGAGTTCCAAAGGCACTCAACCTTCAGAGAAGAAATTCCTCCACATCTTAGTCTTAAAATGGTGCCCATTAGTTCTGACCATGCCTTCTAGTTCTAAACTTTCCAATTCAGGGAACATCCTCTCTGCATTTGCCCTGTCAAGCCCCTTAAAAATCCTATATTGTTCAATGAGATCACCTTTCATTTTTCTAAATTCCAATTAGTAGAATCTTGACCTGTTTAGCATTTACTCAGACAATCTCCCCATGCTAGGGATCACTCTAGTGAACCTTCTCTGAATTGTTCCAATGAAATGATATCTTTCTTTAAATAAAGGGAGAAAATGGTTCATAGTACTCCAGATGTCATCTCATCAGTACCTTGCAGAGCTGCAATAAGGTTTTCTACTCTTATTCTCCAACCCCCTGGAATCAGGGCCAACATTTCATTAGCCTTCTCAATTACCTGCTGCACCCATGTGCGAATTTTCTCATTGAACAATGTAGGATTCTTAGGGGGCTTGACAGGGCAAATGCAGAGAGGATGTTCGTGTACAAATAGCCCCAAGTACATCTGTGTTGCAGCTTTCTACATTTTTTACTACTTAAATAATCCACTCTTTTGTTTTCCCTTCCAAAGTGAACAACTTCACATTTCCCCAGATTATACTGCATTTGCCAACTTTTTGACTGTTACTTAACCTATCAATATTTTTCCAAGAACTTTTTGTATCCTTCACACAACCTGCCTTTCCACCTATTTTTGTGTTGTCTGCAAATGTGGCGACAGTACATTAGCTTCCTTTCTCCAAGACCTTACTACATATTGTAATTATCGGCAGTCCTAGCACTGATACCTGCGGAGCCCCACTGTTTCCTGTCCAACAACCAATTCTCTCTTCCTGCCAATATATTTCCTCCAAAACTGTTGATTCTTTGCATGCGACAACATTTTGTGAGGTATCCTGTCGAATGATTTGTGGAAGTCTAAGTACATCACTTTTACTGGTTCCTCTCTCATTGAGACTTCCTCAAAAACTCTTAATAAAGAAGTCAGACACAGCATTTCCTCCATGAATCCAAGATGACATGGATTATGATTTTCCGGTGTTCTGCTATTACAGAGGGACCTCAATTATCTGGCATTCGATTAACTGAACTTTGGATCATCTGAACAAGATCGCAAGGCCTGGCCAACTATGTTATCTGACATCGATTAACCAAACGAAATACTCTCCAACAATGTCCTTTGGATAATCGAGCTTCCTCTGTACTTCCTTACCTTTTTTAATTCACTTGTGAGATGTGCACATCGCTGACTGGCCAGCATTTATTGCCCCTCCCTAATTGCCCTTTGGCACACATTGCCCACATTGCCCCTCCCTAATTGCCCACATGCACACATATATTTTGTGGGGTGAATTTGTACTTTCAGGGTTACATTGTACTTTGCTCAAAAACTGCATGCATTCATGTAGAACTCTTAGCTCAAACACTGCATGAATTTATGTAAAACTCTGTTATCTCACTTTTTAGATTAGAATCAATCTAAACATCATGGCATAGACAGAGAACACAGGGGGCCAACACCGTCAACATATTCTGGATTAGTGGTGCTGGAAGAGCACAGCAGTTCAGGCAGCATCTGAGGAGCAGGAAAATCGACATTTCAGGCAAAAGCCCTTCATCAGGAATAAAGGCAGACAGCCTGAAGCATGGAGAGATAAGCTAGAGGAGGGTGGGGGTGGGGAGAAAGTAGCATAGAGTACAATAGGTGCACGGGGCAGTGTGGTTGATTGGTGCGGGTGTTCCGGAGATGTTCCCTAAAGTGCTCTGCTAGGACGTGTCCAGTCTCCCCAATGTAGAGGAGACTGCATCAGGAGCAACAGATGCAATAAATGATATTAGTGGATGTGCAGATAAATGTTTGGATGTGGAAGGCTCCTTTAGGGCCTTGGATGGAGGTGAGGGAGGAGGTGTGGGCGCAGGTTTTGCAGTTCCTGCGGTGGCAGGGGAAGGTGCCCTTCAACATATTGTCTAGCTATCACCATTGTTAACAGCTAACCCGAGAATGCAACTTTTTAAAAAAAAGGTTTTGTGATTTACACATGAAAGAAGTGAAACTATCACTGTATTCTTACAATTGAAAGGCTTAGCAGACAATCAATTTTTTAGTGTATAATTTCAGTTATATCACACTGTAAATTTTTGCTATAAATTCTGTGTGATAAGATTGATCCACTACCACCTGATGAAGGAGCGTCGCTCCGAAAGCTAGTGTGCTTCCAACTAAACCTGTTGGACTATAACCTGGTGTTGTGTGATGTTTAACTTTGTACACCCCAGTCCAGCACCAGCATCTCCAAATCTTAACCCCATTAGTTGTCTAATACTACTTCTCTAGTGATGATGATGGTACTTAATTCTTCCCATGTATTCTTTAGTATTAATGAGATGTTCAAAGTATATTCCATCATAAACACTAATGCAAAATGCCTGTCTAACTCTTCTGCCATTTCCTTGTTCTCCATTACTGTCTCCCTAGATTCATTTACTCAGGAGTCATTATTCACTTTGCCCTCTGTCTCTTCCCTTTTATATATTTAAACAAGCTCTTATTGTCAGTGGTTTATCTTCCTCACTAATTTACCCTTGTGGTTTATATTCTCTGTCTTAATGATCTTTTTAGTACTCCTTTGCTGGATTCTAAATTTATCCCAGACTTCAAAGCTGTCTCTGATTTTTGCCTCTTTAAAAGCTTTTTCTTTCTACTGTACTGTTGAGAAGTGACTGAGGAGGATTCTGGGAAGAGTCGGCTCACTCACCGCGACCAAGGAGGGGAGCGGAGAAAAGCTGGAGTCAGAGAACAATGCAAGAGCACCCAAAAGAGGTACTGCTAAGGAGTAACTGAGGAGGATCTTGGGAGAGGTTGGCTCAGTCACGAGTGACCACCCAAGGGCAAATACAAATGAGGCACGCTATAGAGAAGCGGCCATTTTGAAAAGCACTGCTTTGCAGTTGAAGTGCCGCTGGAGGTTTAAATGTGGGCTTCAGTGAGGAGGGCGATAAGCAATGAGGTAAGGTAAGGTTCTTTGCTTTACTGTGAAGGGTCAGAGATGGCAGTTAGGACAGTGGTATGCTCCTCCTGCTAATTGTGGGAGATCAGGGAGCAGTCTAGTGTCCAAAATGACACTGTCTGCAGAGATTATGACTGGCTGCAGCTCCTTACAGACTGTATGGTTCAGTTGGAGAGGCAGACACACTGAGCAGCATATGGGGGCAGAGAGTGTGATGGACACTAGTTACAGTGATGTGGTCACATCACAAGTTCAGTCAGGTAGATGGGTGACCGCCAGGAGAGGTAGGCCCATGGTACAAGGGTCTCCTGCAGCCATTCCCCCTCTTCATTGAATAAATTTGGAAACTGTTCGGCAGGATTGCCTCTCGGGAGTACAAGAGCAGCAGGCAGGCTGTGGCATCATGACTGGCTCTGCTGTGGACCAGAGTCCACCAAAGTCCAAGGGAGCAATAGAAGTAGGCGACTCACTAGTCAGGGGCACAGACAGGCATTTCTGTCACCACATTCGAGACTCTAGGATGGTGTGTTGCCTGCGTGGTGCCCAGGTTGAGGGTGTTTCTGAGCAGTTGCGTGAAATTTTCAAGGGGGATGGTGAGCAGCTATGCACATCAGTAATAACAACATAGGAAAAGGGATGAGGTCCTGAAGAGTCATTGTAAGGAGTTAGGCAGAAGGTTAAAATGCAACCTCAAGGGTACTATTTTCTGGACTACTTTGGATGCGATGTGTTGGAGAGAATAGGAAATGGAGGATTTGGCAGGTGAGTGCATGGCTTGACAGCTGGTGCTGGGTTCTAGATTAGAGTGGTGCTGGAAAAGCACAGCAGGTCAGGCAGCATCCGAGGAGCAGGAAAATCGACATTTCGGGGAAAAGCCCTTCATCAGGAATAGAGACAGAGTGCCTGC
>NC_057718.1:68220433-68246337 GCF_004010195.1 Chiloscyllium plagiosum
ACCTATCGACTCCACCCTCCTCTCTGACCTATCGCCTTCATCCCCACCCCCATTCACCCATTGTACTCTTTGCTACCTTCTCCCCAGCCCCACCCTCCTCTCATTTATCTCTCCACCCTGCAGGCACTCTGCCTATATTCCTGATGAAGGGCTTTTGCCTGAAATGTTGGTTTTCCTGCTCCTCGGATGCTGCCTGACCTGCTGTGCTTTTCCAGCACCACTCTAATCTAGAACCTGCATCTGCAGTCCTTGTTTTTACCTATCTGGTGCTGGGGGCAGGGATTCAGATTGTTTGGATCATTGGGATCTCTTCTAGAGTAGATGTGACCTGTGCAAGAAAAACGGGTTGCATTTGAGCAGGAGAGGGACCAGCTTCCTGACGGGGAGATTTGCTGGAGCAACTCGGAAGGGTTTAAACTAGTCTGGCAGGGGGGGTGGGATCCGAAGCAGGAGGGAGATAAAAGAGATGGCCAGGACAGTTCAGAAGTTAATGAGAGCAAGTTCAATGGTAAAGTCAGTGTTGGTAATCCTAATACTAGAAAGGGCAGGCGAGAGTATGGCAGGAAGCAAAGGAACTATGGGTAAAACTATTTATTTACATTGTGTAAGAAGCCTGGCAGGTAAGGCAAATGAACTGGGAGCATAGAGGGGTCCATAGATATTGCTGAAACATGGCTGAGGGACGGACAGATCTGGCAGCTCACTGTTCTGAGGTACAGATGCTATATTAAGGAAAGAAGGGGAGGCAAGAGAGGATACGGAGTTGTGTTTTTGATTCAGGAGAACATCACAATGGTACTGAGAGAAGACATTCTTGAGAGTTTTCTGCTGAGTCATATGGATAGAAGTGAGAAATTAAGAATATGACTTTTGTCATATTGTACTGTGCGCTCCCCCCCATAGACAGCAGGATGTTGAGGAGCAAATATATGAGGAGGTTATAGATAGCTACAAGAATAGAGTTTAAGAGGATTTTAACATTCCTAACATCAACTTGGACTGCCAAAATGTTAAGGGCTTAGGTGGAGAGAAATTTGTTAAGAATGTTCAGGAAGAATTTCTCATGCAGTATATAGATGGTCCACTACAGAAGGGGCAAAACTGACCTCCTCTTGTGAAATAAGGCAGGGCAAGTGATAGAAGTGTTTGTGAGGGAGCACTTTGGGACCAGTGACCATAACTGCATTAGTTTTGAAATAGCAATGAGAAAGGATGGATCTGGTTCACAGGTTCTAAATTGGGGCAAAGCCAAAATGTTAAGGGCTTAGGTGGAGAGAAATTTGTTAAGAATGTCTAAAGTTGTTTGGAGGAAGCTGTTTGCAGGCAAAGAGACATCTGGTAAGTGGGAGACTTTCAAAAGTGAGTTAATGAGGGGGTTCAAGACCAACTTGTTCCTAATAGAATGAACAGTAATTTTGACAGGAGTAGAGAACCCTAGATGACTCGTTATTAAATCCCTGGTGAAGAAAAAGGAGGAGACATGTGATATGTTTAGGCATTGGGATCAATATGAATTCCTTGAGGAGTACAGAGGCTGTCAGAGAGAAATCAGGAGGGCTAAAAGGGGACATGAGATGGCTTTGGCAGATAAGGCAAAGAAGAATCCAAAGAGATTCTACAAGTACATGAAGGGCAAAAGAGTAACTGGGGAGAGAATAGAGCCCCTTAAATATTAACAATGTTGTTTATGTGTGGAGCCACAGGAGATGAGTGAGATCCAAAATAAATATTTCTTGTTGGTATTTACCATTGAGAAAGACAAGGATGCTAGAAAACTTAGGGAAATAGTAATGTCTTGAACAGAGTCCACATTACAGAAGAAGAGGTGCTGCAAGTCTTAAAATACATTTAAAGTAGATAAATCCCTGGGACCTGATGAAGGGTATCCCAGGACTTTGTGGGAGGCTAGGGAGGAAATTGCAGAGCACTGACCGGATAAATTTGTATCATTGACAGCCACAGGTGAAATGCTGAAGAGTGGAGGGTGGCTGAAGTTGTGCCATTATTTCAGAAAGGCTGCAGGGAAATGCCTGGGAACTGCAGACTAATGAGCCTAGCTTCTGTGGTGGCTAAGTTGTTAAAGGAGATTCTGAGAGATAGAATCTACAGGCATTTCGATAGACAAATTTGGGATAGTCAGCATGGATTTGTGTGTGGCAAATCATGTCTCATGAACCTGATTGAGTTTTTTGAAGGTGTATGAGGCCCCTTTCAGTCATGGCTGACCATGGATTACATCCTCGTTGTACTAGCTTTCTGCTTCTCTGAATTAACATCACTGGAGTGACAGTCCCAGTCACAGAGGTCATATCGGTATGTGGTCGTTGACCTGTTAGAGCTGCTGCACTCCTTCCTGTGTGCCAGCTTCTCTGCTGCAGTGGTCATCAGCTTCTTTTCCCCTCTTTTGAGCTGTTGGTTCAGGGTGCTTTTCCATCTCATGCAGTCAGCTGCAAGCCTTTCCCAGGACTCCGTAACGATATCAAACGTCTTCACGTCCCTCATTCAGATGTCCTTGTAGTGCAGCTGGGGATACCTGTGGGTGTCTTCCCAGTTGCGAGCCCTCCATAGAAGGTATCCTTTGGGATACGGCCATCCTTCGTGCAGTGGACATGGCAGTCTCCGCTGCCTGAGCAGTGTACATGCTGGGAAAGCCAGCGCAAGATAGGACTGCTGTGTTGGACACTCTGTCTTGCCAGGGTATGGCTGATTGTCCTCAAGTCTTCTCTCCTGTCCGGCATAAGTAGTCCACGTTTTACTGCCATACAGCAGTGTGCTTATGATGGAGGTCTTGTAGACTGACATTTTGTCTTCACCATCAGCTTGGGATTTGCCCATGCTCAAGTCCTGTGGCAAGCAAGAGTTGAGGCTGCTTTCCCGATCCTCTTGTCGATCTCTGTGTCCAAGGAGAGGTTGTCAGTGATGGTAGATCCAAGGTATGTAAGCTGATGGATGACATTGATTTGCAGTCATCAATGGTGATGACTGGTGGTGACCAAGGCTGCTTATCTTCAGACTGATAGCCTGAAATCCTTGCAAGTGTGGGAGAGGCGATCTGTTGGTGACTGGAGTTCCTGCTAGGTGTGTGTTGCAACTGCAGCATCATCGGCAAACACCATGTCCCTGATGAGTGCCGCACACTTTTGTCTTGTCTCTGAGGTGGGTCAGGTTGAAGAGCCTGCCATCTGATCTAGTGCGTAGGTAAATCCCCTCTGTTGCGGTGCCAAAGGCATGTTTCAGGAGCGCAGCAAAAGCAAATCCCAAAGAGTGTGGGAGTTAGGACGCAGCTTTGTTTGATGCCGCTGCGGATGTTGAAGGGCTCAGAAGAACTGCTGTTGAACTGCACTGTCCCCTTGGTGTTACTGTGGAAGGATTCGATCATGCTCAGCAGTTTCAGTGGGCAGCCGGTCTTCAGGAGAATCTTGAAAAGGCCGTTTCTGCTGACCAGGTCGAACACTGGTCAGGTTGATGAAAGGGACATACAGGGGCATTTTCTGTTCTCTGCACTTCTTCCGCAGTTGGTGAAGGGAGAAGATAACGTCTACTGTTGACCTTTTAAATCGGAAGCTGCACTGTGACTCTGGGTATATACATTCTGCCAGTTTCTGCAGGTGAGTCAAGATGACCCGAGCAAAGGCTCTGCCATCAGTGTTGAGGAGAAAGATGCCTCTGTAGTTGTTGCAGTCATGTCTCTCACCCTTGTTCTTGTCGAGGGCAATGATCTTTGCATACCTCATGGCCTGTGGTACAGCTCCTTCTTGCCAGCACTGGCAGAGGACTTAATGCAATGGGAGCAGTAAGCTAGTCTTGCAGCACTTGATCTGCTCAGGAGGAATCCCATGGCTACCTGGGGCCTTACCTGAGGTCAGTCTGTCAATGGACTTGCTAAGCTATTCTAATGATGGCTCTGCGTCTAGCTCGTCTACGGTCAGCAAGCATGTGATGGCATCAAGTGCTGACGTGGACATGGTATGCTCTCTGGAGTAGTGATCAGAGTAGTGTTCAACCCACCTCTCCATCTGCTGGCCTTTGTCTATGATTACTTCCCCAGTAGAGGATTTGAGGGGAGCTGTCTTGCTCTGTGTTGGTCCTGGTGCCTTCTTGATGCCTTCGTATATTCCCCTAATGTTCCCCATTATAGCAGCCATCTGAATTTCCTCGCTTAGCTGTGTTCAGTACTCGTTAGCGCAACGTCTGGCAGTCTGCTGAACCTAGTTCCTGGCAGCCCTGAGAATCTGCAGGTTCTTCCAGCTAACAGACCACTTATGCTTAGCTAGAGCGACACGCTTGGCTTCAACGATAGGGGTCATTTCGGTTGCTTTAGCCTCAAACCAATCATGTGTCTTACAGAGCATCTTCCCAAAGATAGCCAGGGATGTACAGTGCATGGTATCCTACAAGGTAGGAGAGACACAAGTCATGGTCTGCACCCATTCTGGGGTTGAAGTTGCCCAGAAGAACAAGTTGCTCCTTTCTAGGGATGCTGCTAATGAGGGATGCAAGATTGTTGTAGAACTCATCCTTTGTGTCTGACGTGGAGGACAGAGTCAGGCCATACATGCAGACAAGGGTAACTAGAACTGCGGTAGTATTGAGGTGAAGAGTCATGAGTCACTCTGAGCCATTGCTGCCAGACCCCGTGTTCTCTGGGCTCATCAGAGCCCTTTCCCAGCCAATAAAACATGCAGTCCTGCTCTTTCAGTGAGCCTGCCTCTGCCAGCCTTGTTTCCTGGAGGGCGGCTATGTCCACATTGAGTCTCTGGAGCTCCTTGTTTATGACAGCTACATCCTGGACTCGCTGATGTCCTGGAGATTTTCTGAGAGGCTGGTCATCATTGTCTGGATGTTCCAAATTCCCACTTTTAGAGCTGGTCTCTTTTGTTGTTTTCTTTTGTTGCTTGGTGCGGTGATTGCAATCTGCTGTTTGGATGCATGGGGATTAGGAATTATCCAATGTGGATAGCAGATTGTGGCAGGACAGCACTTTACTGGCTGGGGCTGCCCAGTCTAAGGTGGGTGATAGCTGTCCAGTGGGATCTGAAAATCCCTCCCACTGTCGGGGACAATCTTTTTGAGAGAGTGACCAAGAAAATAGATGAGGGCAGTGTGGTAGATGTTCTCCACATGGACTCTAGCAAGGCCTTTGACAAGGTACAGCATGGAAGGTATTGAGTAAGGTTAAATCTCTCAGGATCCAGGGAGAGCAAAATTGGCATGTCGATAGAAGACAGAGGATGGTAGTAGAGGATGGTTTTTCAGATTGAAGGCCTGTGACCAGTGGTGTGCGGGGTGTTGTCAGGAGCAGCCTTTTAAAGCATGCTTTTGATAACTACAAAATGGCTTCTTAATGCAATTAACATAAAATAACACAACAAAATGGCTTCTGGGAGCAATGGCATCTAACATGAATGGGATAGGTACAGAGGGATATGGACAAAATGCAGGAAAGTGGGATTAGTTTAATTGTGAAAGCGGGGCAGCATGAACAATTGGGCTGAAGGGCCTGTTTCCATACTCTAAGACTCTATTAACACTGTCCTTAATCCATGGAAGTCATAGTGTAGAAACAGGCCATTTGGCCCAACCAGTCAACACCAACCGTCCAAAGAGCATCCCATCCTGACCCACTGTGTGCAAGTCTGAGATCTTATAACAGTGTAAACTGAATTCCTGAACTAACTGAAAGAGATTAGCAAACAATGCCCTGTTCATAGTATGAATTAACTAAGCAAGATATGACATTATTAAAGTATCCTAATTGACCCTGGAAACCAGGTGTCCCGGAGATAAAGATGAGCAAAACAAGTCAGTTCCCAGAAAATATCATTGGCTTAATTTTATGTCTATTTGTCATATCATTTCATTCTATTGGATTAATTTTGCAATTAAGGCTGTTCTGTTTGTTAAGCAATCTATAACGGTTGTCTGTACTTTAAGATTGTGTGCAGCTTTTCCAGAGTAGACAGAGGTGCTTAATCCCTGCATTGCTGGATAACCTATGCCTGACCTCATAATAAATTGTTAAAACTTGCTAAAAGAGACCAAGTTGCTAGTGTTTATTTGACCGATCGCGGAACCAAGAGACCCCTCCCAGGGGTCCAGATCTTCAGGTGTACTGTTTCATCATTTATATAATTAATTTGAATGAGAATTTAGGAGGTATGATTGGTAAGTTTGCAGAGCACACTAAGATTATGGTAGACAGTGAAGAAGGTTATCTGTGAATGCCAGGAGATTTTGATCAACTGGGCTAGTGGGCTGAGCAATGGCAGATAGAGTTTAATTTAGATAAATACAAGGTGTTACATTTTGATGGGTCAAACCAAGGCAGTCAAATGGTAGGACCCTGGGAAGTGGTATAGAACAAAGAAATCTAGGGATACAGGCTCATAGCTCCTTGAAAGTGAATTCATAGTTAGACAGGATGGTGAAGAAAGTTTTCAGCATGCTTGCTTTCATGGGTCAGAGCATTGAGTATAGGATTGGAATGTCTTGTTGCAGCTGTACATTTGGAGTACTGCATGCATTTCTGATAATCCTACAATAGAAATAATATTATTCAACTAGAAAGAGTGCAGAAAATATTTATTAGGATGCTACCGGAAGGTTTGAGATATAAGGAGAGGTTGGATGGATTGGGACTTTTTTCCCTTGGAGCGTAGGAGACAGAGGTTTATAAAATTATGAGAAAAACAGATAAGGTAGATAGCTAACAGCTTTTCCCCATGGTACGGAAGTCTAAAACTAGAGGGCAATTTCATCATTTAAGAAACATTTAGACGGGTACATGAATGGGATAGGTACGGAAGGATATGGACAAAATGCAGGAAAGTGGGATTAGTTTAATTGTGAAAGCGGGGCAGCATGAACAATTGGGCTGAAGGGCCTGTGGCCATACTCTTATAACAGTGTAAGTAGTTAGCATTGTTAATGAATCTCAAGACATCTGTCTTGTCAAGAACTTTGGTACATGTTATGAGGGCTAACATGAAGGAAATCCTCATACTGGTAGAAACACACTATAGTAGCAGTTAGTTGGTACCAAAAAGTGATAACAGCCATGACAGAAGTGAAGACTTTTCCAAATTGTGAACTTAAAAACGGCAAGTAACATTCACACCACACAAATACCAAAAAATGAACATCTCCAATAAGACACAATCTAACATTTAATGGCATTACCAACATAAATCTATCTGAGTTCTGAGCTAACATTTACACCCAACAACCAGGACCAAGTGTGGACAGTGATCCTTAGGCAAAGTACAAGCAGTATTATAGAATAAGAAAAAAGTCAGTATGCTTTTGTCTGTTCACAAAACAAGCAATCTCACTTCTCAAAAAAGGCACATATGTCATAAATATCTCACAGTGAGACTATATTTGGGTTACTGTGCACAATATTGGTCACCATATCTAAAGAAGGATGTACATAGGCCTTTAAAAGTGAGATAGCTAGAGTTCAAGTTCTATATGTTCCTCTGAGGGTGAAAGGCAGGGTTGACAGGAATAGGAAACTTGGATGACAAGAGATATAGAGGCTTTGACCAGAAGAAAGGATGTTTGACTCAGGTACAAGCAGTCCAGAATCACTGGAGGTTTATAGAGGATACCGGACTTTACTGAAGAAGGAAATCAGGAGGCGAAAATGGGGCACGACATAGCCTTGGCGAAGAAGATTACGGTGAATCCAAGAGGTTCTTTAAGTATATCAAAGGAAAAAGAATAATTAGAGAGAGAATAAGACTCCTCAAAGACCCCTCAAAGTGGACATGTATGTGTAGAACCACAAGAGATGAGCAAGGTCCTCAATGAATATTTCTCCTCCGTGTTTACCATGGAGAAAGACATGAAGACTTGGGAACTTGGGGAAGTTCATGATCATATCTTGGGTACAGTCCAATCACAGTTGGATGTATTTGAATGTATGAAGGTGGATAAATTTCCTGGTCATGACCAATCTATCCAAGAACACTTGCAGAATTACATTCTACTTTGCTCAAAAACTGCATGAATCCATGTGAGATTCTATAAATCTGTTTTTTTAGATTAGAATCAGTCTGACCATTGTGGCACAGACAGCTTCACAGGAAGCTAACACCTTCAATATCTTATCTGGGCCGACATGACAACAATTGTTAAAGTTCACTTGAGAATACAACCCTTAAAAAAAATGTTGCAGTTTACATATAAAAGAACTGAAACCAACATGGTCATTCTAAAAGATGAGAGGCTTTACAAATCAGATCTTTTGCTGTAAACTTTTGCTATAAATTCTGTGTCTTACAATCTTATTCTCCACAATCACCTGATGAAGGAGCAGCACTCCGAAAGCTAGTGCTTCCAAATAAACCTGTTGGACTATAGCCTGGTGTTGTGTGATTTTTAACTTTGTACACCCCAGTCCAACACCAGCATCTCTAAATCATATCTGTGGTAGGTAAGCCACTTGAGAAGGCTGTGAGAGATAAGAGATACATGCATTTGGAAAGACAGGGTTTCACTGGGAGTAGTCAGCATGGCTTTCTGTGTGGGAAATCATGTCTCACAAATTTGTTAGAGTACATTGATGAGGTGACCTGGAAGGTTAATGAGGGCAGGGCAGTTGACATAGTTTATGTGGATTTCAGTAAGACCTTTGATAAGTTTTCACATGGTCGGTTGCTTGGAAAGTTAAGTTGCATGGAATTCAGGAGGAGCTGGTAAATTGGATACCTAATTGGCTTAATGGTAGGAAGCAGACTGTAATAGTAGAAGGAAGCTTGTTGGACTGGAGGCATGTGTCTCGTGGAGTGCCTCAAGGGTCTGTGCTGGGCCCATTGCTGTTTGATATCTATATCAATGATTTGGATGTGAATGTACAAGACATGATTAGTAAGTTTGCAGATGACATTAAAATAGGAGGTACTGTGGGCAGTGAGGAAGGTGATCAGAAATTGCAGCAGGACCGGCCCATTGCTGTTTGATATCTATATCAATGATTTGGATGAGAATGTTAAGACATGATTAGTAAGTTTGCAGATGACATTAAAATAGGAGGTACTGTGGGCAGTGAGGAAGGTGATCAGAAATTGCAGCAGGACCTTGATCAGCTGGGGAAGTGGGCCGAGAGATGGAAAATGGAGTTTAATATAGATAAATGTGAGGTCTTACATTTTGGAAAATCAAATCAAGGTAGGACTTTAAGGTAAGGCCTTAAGGAGAGTTGTGGAAGAGAGGACCTCGGAATTCAGGTGCACGGTTCTCTGAAAGTGGAGTCACAAGTAGACAGGGCAGTGAAAAAGGCTTTTGGCACATTGGCCTTCATCAGTCAAGGCATTGACTATAGAAGGATGGAAGTTATCTTGCTGTTGTACGAGACATTGATGAGACCGCACTTGGAGCATTGTGTTCAGTTTTGGTCATCTTGTTAGAGGAAGGATGTTATTAAACTGGAAAGAGTACAGAAGAAATGTACAAGGTTGTTGCCAGGCCTGGACGGTCTGAGTTATAGGGAGAGGTTGGACAAGCTAGGACATTTTTCTTTAGAGTGTAGGAGACTGAGGGGGGAGTCTTCTAGAAGTGAATGCAGTCAGTTCTTTTCCCAGGGTTGGGAAATCAAGGACTAGAGGGGATTAACTTAAGGTGAGAGGGGAAACAATAAAAGGGAACCTGAAGGGCAATATTTTTACACAGAAGATGGCACACATATGGAATAAGCTGCTGGCGAAAGCAGTTGAAGTGGGTACATTACCAACATTTTAAAATCATTTGGTTAAATATATTGGATAGGAAAGGTTTAGAAGATTATGGCAAGTGCAGGGAAATGAGGTTAGTGTGGATTTTGGTCGACATGGATTAGTTTGGGCCAAAGGACCTGTCTCCTTGCTGTAGGGCTCAATGACTCTATTTGCTGGAGGCACTTAAGAGAAGGTTTAGTGATTACTATCTGGAACAGGGTAGGTTGGGGTCCGGGGTGAAGGAAATGTTGAACAAACTAGGCTTGTACATGCTGAAGTTTAGAAGTGAAAGAGGCAACTTGATTGAAACATACAAGATCCTGGGCTTCTTGACAGATGAGACATGAAGAATCTAGAAGTAGGGTTCACTTTAAAAATCAACTGCCTTCTATTTACAATGCAGAGGGGACAGAAGTCTTCTGTAAAGTGGGTGTAAGTAATTAGACACTTTTAAAACAGAAATAGATTCATGTGAAGCAAAAGAATGAAAGGTTGTCAGGAGTAATGGGAATTTGAGGTTACAATCAGATCAGCCGTGACCTTATTGAAATGGTGGTGCAGGTTTGAAGAGGTGAATGGCCTACTCCTGCTGTGAATTCCTATGTTCAAGCATCCCAACTTTGCAGGCATCGGTAGGCTCAGTAAAACATCCAACTCTTGTATGAAGCCTGGCTTGTCACATCCACCAAAACAGTGTACATCATTTTGCAACAAGTGCAAACTATGTTCCACAAGAGAACATTGGATTCAAATTTGCCAGACGTGCAATTGCCCAGAGAGACTCAGGACTCAACAATGCTCCATGGCATCATGTGAAGAGGAGTCAACAAAGGAACAAGGTTAATGTCACATCAACACCCTCTCTCATTTACACCTTGATCTCTCACACACTCTTCATCTAATTCTCTTGTATATTACCACTTATTCTGTATTGTACTCTCTTTTACAATTTGTTCACACACACTTTGGGGAGGTATGGCTACTGGAGTCAGAAAGTCCCAGCCCAGGGTACATACCATTAAAAGGGAGGAGATCAGGAAGGGCCTAGTGGGGATAGAGCTGGGGCACTGGGCTTTGCTTTAATTTACATGGTGCTCTATCAATTTCCAGCTGAATCTGAAGTGAACTCCAACAGAATAGTCCTCACACAAGTTCCAGGTCATAAATTTGGAGGGACTGGGGAATCTGAAAAATCCTACTGGGTCAATAAATACAGTTATTCAGAGCAACAGGAATTCTTGGCCAAGTTGCTTGTCAATCGTGATGATCTGTACTTCTGACAGGCTGCTTGAGATACTGGCCATAGATTGGCTCATCTCTACTTTATATACTTTTCTCTCTTGCCCTGGGCAAGGTCGTATTGTGTCCTCCGGGTGATGTATTACAATCACTAATAACTCATAGCAAGACTACTGATTGAGGTTAGTCAAGATCTCAATGGCATTACTACTAGACTAAGTCTCAGCAGGTGGAGAAAGAACACACAGGACAGAAAGATTTACCCAACCTCATCATCTAGCTGCCTATGACCACATTAATAAGTGTGAACCCTGCACAATCTTTGTGGAGAAAAATCCCTACCTTCATATTGAGGTAACACTCTCTTAATTTGTGCAGAACTGTACTAAATTGAACTTGAACTAGACTTTGAACAGATCTAGGAACACAAATTCAATAATACACTGTGAACCATTTCCTCGGGAATGTCATCTAAGGAACTATCGGACAATAGATGAATGGCCAAAAAGGACATGCACACAGTCTAAGCAAAAATTTGAATGCTTTAAAGATTGTGTGCCCAATGTAAAGACAGATAAAATTGGAATAGCCTAGAAATAAGTTTTTTAATCATGCACAGCAATTTACTGGCTATGTAGGCGGGTGTAACATTTGGATGATAGTTTCTGAAAGGGAGCTAATTGCATAATTGTCTTTGTACACAATGACCAGCCACAGTCAGGTGATGTCGGATGTTATGATGTCTAAATAAAGCTTTTATGGCAATAGTTATTTTACCCACCATATGAAAGAATCATAATGCTTATTTGATAATGAAAGGCCAGCCATTGTTACTGGGAAAATTTACGGTATTGAAAGATTGCGAGCAATGAATAATGGGCTAAGTATGGTCAATATATTTTAATATTAATAAATAGAAGACAATGAACTGTGGTCTATAATTATCAATATTCAAAAATCGGTTTACTTTCCTAAAAGCAATAATTTATGTAATTTCTACAAACATTAAGTGCTATTACTAATGTGCAGACTCTGCAGGTTAAACCAATTATTGTCTTGATATCTTCAGGGACTTCCACTCAGTCAACCAGAGAAAATTAATTTGCAGCAAAACTGGAACTTTGGATACTCCTAATGAATCATTGAAACTATAGGTTAATTTAAAATTAGTATCAATTGTGCTATTGAATATTGATACATGTTGTTGGTATATTTGACTTTATGTCAGAAGTAACTTCTTCAGAATACCTTGGTGACGCTGCATTTTAAAGAGAGTTGAGAAAAGAACAGTGATGGTACTAGCAGTGAAATCTACATGGAGGATAAAGGAAAGTTATAGGAATTTTTGTTCCAAGAATCCATCTCTTACAGGTAGCAGAACTCCCTTGATTTTTCTTTTTTGCAGGGATGCGCTGAGGAGGAACTTTATTAGAGTAATTCTCCTTTACAGACAATGAGCTGAATGTTTCTGGGTCCACTCGTGTGTTTGGGGGAATAGGGTTAGGGAAAGCTTTTAAAATGGATAGGCTTTGAACTCCTCCCTGATCAGTCTCCCATTTTACATTAGGCAAGGGGGCATCAGGCAGCCCACCAAACTTGGGCCTGATGATGAATGATTAATAACCATTTCACTGCTTTAATCCACCTGCACTGCCATATTATTTGTGGCAGGGGAGGACCACATCACATTTATCCCAGCAGCTTTTGCTGCATGGGCTGACATTAGTAATGGGAGAGGAACTAGATGGAGGAATCCCTGTTCCCATTGGAGTCATCCCCCGTAAAGTCATACCCATCCTTCTAGCCATGATCCCTGGCCTCCTTAACCCAACCTCTCATTCCATTCTCTGGGGTCTACCAGTTAGGTCCCACTGATACCCGAGGCTTAAATTGAAGTCTGGCTCCACAACACCTCTTCTTTACAGCTAACTGTAGTCCCAGCAGTGGCTGATGCTACACAGTTCACAAAATCCAACCCAATGTCAAACCAAAGTACTAACTACTCATCAAAATTCCCATGGCATTATTTGAAATAAAACTGACATTCCTCCCTTCACTGACATTCATACATTCACAGGATGCTGATTTCACTAGCCAGGGCAGTATTTATTACCAAACCCTAATTGCCCAGAGTGCAATTGAGAATCAACCACATTGCATGTAATTCAGACCAGGTAAGAATAGCCAATTTCCTTCCCTCAAGGCCTTTAGTGAACCAGATGGGCTTTTCCAACAACCTAAATTCGAAATACTAGAGTCATACAGCATGGAAACAGACCCTTCAGTCCAAACAGTTCATGCCGACCATTCTGCCAAACTAAACTAGTCCCACCCGCCTGCACTTAGCGCATATCCCTTCAAACATTCCTTATTCATACACTTACTTAAAAGACATCTAAATGTTATAACTGTACTCTCATCCACCACTTCCTCTGGACATACATTCAACCCATGAATCACACTCTAATAAAAACTGTTCCTCATGGTCTTTCATAAACTCTTTCACCTCTCACCTTAAAAATATGTCCACTAATCTTGAAATCCTCCAGTGGAGGAGGGGCGGGGTGGGGAAGACACCAACCATTCACCTTATCTATATCCTTCATGATTTTATAAACCTCTGAAAGGTCACCTCTCAATCTCCTATGCTCGAGTGAAAGAGGTCCCAGCCTATCCAGCCTCCTTATAATTCAAACTCTCCACTCCCAGCAACATCCTGGTAAATCTCTTATGAATCGTCTCCAGCCTTCTTGTAACAGGACAACCAGAACTACACACAGTACTCCAGAAGAAGTTTCAACAACATCCTGTACAATCTCAATAATGTCCCCACTCCTGTACTCAAAGATCTGAACAATGAAGGCAAGTGTGTTAAAAACCTTCTTAACCATGAAGCATGAGGAGACAGAGGATGTACAGGATGTATGAAGTGGCAAGAGTATCAAGTTATGCCATACATACAACTGGGCTACTGCCACAGTAAAAGGAGACTAGTCTTCTAACTTATCAGCCTCACCATCCACCCACCTCTGTTGCAACCTTAGGACAGAGATCTCAATTTTTCTTCTCAGGATAAAAGTACAGCAGGCAAATCTGCAGAATCAGGAACATTCTCAACTCTCGATTCCTGCTCTCTAAAGAAACAGAAAATGAAAACACAATTAATTTCCATCATAATTTCTCTTCCAGTCTCTCTACTCATCTGAAACTCCATAATTTCCAACATATACAGTTATGATCATTGATATTAAGGGCCAATTAATATTCAGCCTTTATCATTTAACTTAATACCAGAGACCGCATCAGTAACAATTTCTGGTCATCAGACCCTTAATCTTAGGGTTTTTTTTGTTATTGAATTCAAATCCAATTGTCTGCCATGAAGTGATATTAACTTGGATCCCCAGAATGTTACCTGGGATCAATAGTCTAGTGGTCATACCACAAGGCCCCGCCTCCCCTGAAAGCACACCAAAAAGGCAGATTTAATGGTACATAATCCCAGTGTTTTGTATGAAACATAAGCATAACTGCCTATGAACTCCAAAATAACTAATTATAATAGAAATCTCACATCTGTTCAATCTAGCAACAACCGATCATCTGAAGCAATCATTCATGGGAAAAAGATCTTTGAAAGACAAGCATATTAAACATTTACAAAAAAGAACATAAAAGTTTAAGATTTTGCTCTTGAAAAAAAAATCACTTTTGCACAAATAGTTTAGCAATTACGAGAACAACACTTAACTCAGTACAAAAAGTAAAATCTATTAATTTCCTCCAAAGCACAACAGAAAGGAAGGTTCAATCAATGCCATCCAGTTTGATGCCCTGGGCCAGCATGTTAGGGAAGTTATATACATAAGAACATAGAACATTACAGTGCAGTACAGGTTCTTCGGCCCTCAATGTTGCGCCATCCTGTGGAACCAATATGAAGCCCATCTAACCTACACTATTCGATTTTCATCCATATGTTTATCCAATGACCATTTAACTGCCCTTAAAGTTGGAGAGTCCACTACTGTTGCACACTCCTACTCTCTCTGAGTAAAGAAACTACCTCTGACATCTGTCCTATATCTATCATTCTTCAATTTAAAGCTTTGTCCCCTCGTGCTCGCCATCACTATCCAAGGAAAAAGGCTCTTAGTGTCCACCCTATCTAACCCTCTGATTATCTTACATGTCTCAATTAAGTCACCTCTCAACCTTCACTCTAATGAAAACAGTTTCAAGTCACTCGGCTTTTTCTCGTAAGATGTTCCCTCCATACCAGGCAACATCCGAGTAAATCTCCTCTTAAACCCGTTCCGAAGCTTCCGCATCCTTCCTATAATGGGGTGACCAGAACTGTACAGAATATTCCAAGTGTGGCTGCAACAGAGTTTTGTACAACTGCAGCATGATCGCACGTTTCCGAAACTCAATCTCTCTACCAATAAAAGTTAACACACCGTGTGCCTTCTTAACAATCCTATCAACCTGGGTGGCAACTTTCAGAGATCTATGTGCATGGACACCAATATCTCTCTGCTCATCTACACTACCAAGAATCTTACCATTCCTGTTGCTTCCTCCAAAATGAATCACCTCACATATTTCTGCATTAAACTCTATTTATCACCTCTCTAGCCAGCTCTGCTGCTTATCTATGTCCCTCTATAACCTACAACATCCTTCTGCACTATCCACAAGTCTACCAATCTTAGTGCCATCTGCAAATTTACTAACCCATCCTTCTACACCCTCATCTAAGTCATTTATAAAAATGGCAAACAGCAGTGGCCCCAAAACAGATTCTTGCAGTATACCACGAGTAACTGAACTTCAGGATGAACATTTCCCATCAACCACCACCGTCTGTCTTCTTTCAGCTAGCCAATTTCTGATCCAAACCACAAAATCACCCTCAATCCCATGCTTCCATATTTTGTGCAATAGCCTACCATGGGGAACTTTGTCAAACACCTTACGGAAATCCATATACACCACATCAACCACTTTACCCTCATCCATTTGTTTGGTCATCATCTCAAACAACTCGATAAGGTTTGGATATCTCTAATCAACTTATTCCCCTCTAGATGATTATAAATCCTATCTCTTATAGTATTTTCCAACACTTTACCCACAACCCAAGTAAGGGTTGTCTCTACTCCCCATCTTGAACAAGGGAACAACATTTGCTATCCTCCAGTGTTCTGGCACTTTTCCTGTAGACAATGATGACATAAAGATCAAAGCCAGAGGCTCTGCAATCTCCTCAGTGGGCGGCACGGTGGCACAGTTAGCACTGCTGCCTCACAGCGCCAGAGACCCAGGTTCAATTCCCGCCTCAGGCGACTGACTGTGTGGAGTTTGCACGTTCTGCCCGTGTCTGCGTGGGTTTCCTCCGGGTGCTCCGGTTTCCTCCCACAGTCCAAAGATGTGCAGGGTCAGGTGAATTGGCCATATTAAATTGCCTGTAGTGTTAGGTAAGGGGTAAATGTAGGGGTATGGGTGGGTTTCGCTTCGGCGGGTCGGTGTGGACTTGTTGGGTCGAAGGGCCTGTTTCCACACTGGAATCTAATCTAATCTAATCTAATCTAATCTAAATCTAAATCCTCCCTGGCTTCTCAGAGAATCCTAGGATAAATCCAATCCAGCCAGGGCACTTATCTATTTTCACACTTCCCAGAATTGCTGACACCTCCTCCTTGTGAACCTCAGTCCTGTCTAGTCTAATAGCCTGTATCTCAGTATTCTCCTCAACAACATTGTCTTTTTCCAGTGTGAATGCTGATGAAATGTATTCATTTAGTGCTTTCCCTATCTCCTTGGACTCCACGCACAATTTCCCACTACTATCCTAGTCTTTCTCTCATCATTCTTTTATCCCTGACATACCTATAGAAAGCTCTAGGGTTTTCCTTGATTCTATCTGCCAACAACTTCTCATGTCCCCTCTTGGCTCTTCTTAGCTCTCTCTTTAGGTCTTTCCTGGTTAGCCTGTAACTCTCAAGCACCCTTAACTGAGCCATCACATCTCATCGTAACATAGACCATCTTCTTCCTCTTGACAAGAGATTCAACTTCTTTAATAACCATGGTTACCTCGCTCAACTATTTCCTCCCTGTCTGACAGGTACATACTTAGCAAGGACCCGCAGTAGCTGTTCCTTGAATAAGCTGCACATTTTAATTGTGCCCATCCCCTGCAGTTTCCTTCCCCATCCTATGCATCTTAAAGCTTGCCTGATTGCCTTTACCCCAGCTACACATCTTGCCCTACGGTATATACCTATCTCTTTCCATCGCTAAAGTAAACATAACCAAATTGTGGTCACTATTACCAAAGTGCTCACCTACCTCCAAATCTAATACCTGGCTGGGTTCATTACTCAGCACCAAATCCAATGTGGCCTCTTCCCTTGTTGGCTTGTCTACATACTGTGTCAGGAAACCATCCTGCACACATTGGACAAAAACTGATCCATCTAAAGTAATTGAACTATAGCGTTATTAGTGAATACTTGGAAAGCTAAAGACCCCATAATAACTACCCAATTACCTCACTCTTATCCAGAGTTATCTTTGTTATCTTTTCCTCTACCTCTCTGGAACTATTCGGAGGCCTATAGAAAACTCCCAACAGGGTGACATCTCCTTTCCTGTTTCTAATCTCAGCCCATACTACCTCAGTTGACGAGCCCTCAAATGTCCTTTCTGCCACCGTGATACTGTCCTTGACTAACAACGCCACATCTCCCCCTCTTTTATTATCCACTCTGTTCTTACTGAAACATCTAAATCCGGAATAACCATTCCTGTCCCTGCTTTAACCATGTCTCTGAAATGGCCACAACATCAAAGTCCCAGGTACCAACCCATGCTGCAAGTTCATCCACCTTATTCTGGATGCTCTGGATGCTTCAAACCACCCTCCGGCTTGCTGATGAACTCTTCTGACTGTGAAACCTCACTTCTGACCTCATTGTTCTCAATCTCTTGGACACTGGAACTACAATTCTCATCCCCCCTGCTGAATTAGTTTAAACCCTCCCGAAGAGCATTAGCAAATTTCACCCTCCAGAATATTGGTACCCCTCTGGTTCAGGTGTAGACCATCCTCTTTGTTGAAATCCCACTTACCCCAGAATGAGCTCCAATTATCCAGGTATCCGAAACCCTCCCTCCTCCACCATCCCTGCAGCCATGTGTTCAACTCCTCTCTCTGCCTGTTCCTCACCTCGCTAGCACGTAGCATGGGCAACAAACCAGAGATAACAACTCTGTTTGTCCCAGTTCTCAGTTTCCACCCTAGTTCCCTGAGTTTCTACCTTAAATCCCCATCCCTTTCCTACCTATGTCATTGGTGCCTATGTGGAACATGATTTCGGGCTGCTCTTCCTACCCTTCCAGGATCCCGAAAACATGATCCAAGACGTTACGAACCCTGGCACGTGGGAGGCAGCACACCAACAATGAGTCTCTCTCATTCCCACAGAACTTCCTATCTGTCTCCCTAACTATGGAGACCCTAGTGACTAATGCCTCTCCCCCCTTTCCCTTCTGAGCAACAGGGACAGACTGTATGCCAGAGTCCAGTACCCCATGGCTTACCCCTGGTAAGTCTTCCCCCCCAACCTCCCAAAACGGTATACTTGTTATTGAGGGGAACGGCCACAGGGAATCCCTGCACCATCTGCCTATTCTCTTTCCATCCCCTGATTGTAAATCATCCGTCTTTCTTCTTGTACCTGAGGTGTGACTGCCTGCATGTAACTCCTCTCAATAATCCCCTCTGCTTCCCAATTGATCCGAAGTTCATCCAGCTCCAGCTCCAGTCCCATAATGCAGTTTTCGAGGAGCTGGAGTTGGGGGCAGTTCCCATAGATGCAGTCAGTGGGGACACTAGTGGTGACCCTTACCTCCCACATTCTGCAGGCGGAACATTTAACTGCCCTAACTGCCATTCCCACTCTTCTAAATTCCCAAAGAGACTGTAGAAAAATAAGGATTAAAAAAAAACTGGTTACCTTACCAATCTGGCGCACAGAACCTTTTCTTTGGTTAGAGGAGGAGGATGGGTGGGAGACACGACCTTAGCAGTGTTTCAGGTAACACAACAGCCCAAATACATTACTTCACTTACTCAGCAGTCCTGTGTCTGCTCCTGCTCAACGTGCACTCCACGTATTGACGAGGTAAATTTTTACATCAGTGATTCATCTTCCCATCAGCCCCTGGGCGATGCTCCTGGTCTTCCAGCTTCTGAGGCATACTGGTTGCAGTTATTGCATCTTTGCTCTATTACGACTGTAACTCCAACTTTTACTGCACATGAGCAGGTAAACTTTTACTGATGTGACATGATGAAACATGATGTGATGTCACCCAATTGTCTTAAAGGTATACCTGTCTACAAGATCTGGCCTCAGTCTTCTTTTGGAGGAAGGCACATGTCCAGGCACTCTGCTTATATTGAACACAAATTTAGTCCTAGAGCAATCTTCATAGGAACATCTTGACCAAACCAATTAGTACCTTTTTCTTATGCAGTATAAATTGTTGCTCCCTTTAAATTTGACATCCTTGTGTTGGTGATTACAAGACCAAAAGCTTTGACATCCCATTTCTTTTCTCAGCAAGTTATCTTTTAATTTAGTCACAAATTTTATTTAATTCATTCTTGATTTATGTCCTCTAACTGTGTTCAAACTTTGTCTACATCCTTTCTAGCAAAAATGATTGGCACTTCATTTTAAAGTCAATTTATGTTCCAGAACATGCATCCTTCATCACAGCTCTACAGTACCAGCGGAGCACTCAATTTTTTTCCATCCTCTTTCAAAGAATGTTTTCTTTCCACTATGATCCACTTTGCCTCATTTTGCTCATTCTTTTAGTGCATTTTCAATTCAGGAAAAAATAATAATTTCCAACTTCCAATCCTTTCTTTTCAATTCAATGCTTCAATGTCTGTTTGGAATTTGGCTGTGTCTCTGGCTTTTTGGACATATCTTTAGTTGAAACATTACTGCAGATTGCTTGATCCTGTACAAATTCAGTTTAGCAACCTCAATGAGTTTACCTGGAATCAATGGAGACAGTGACACCTTATCCCCAGTCAAGTTGTTTCCTAAAAAGAAATTAATACCTTCATTGGGTAAAGTAAGAATAATGCCCACTGAAACTGGACTGGTGACTAAGCCACATTTTAAATTAACTTCCCACAAAGGAGCAGATGGACTATTTCCATCAATTACCCAAATTAGTACCTTGTTGATTTTGAGAATTTTTGGAGAGGGCCTCATATCACATGGCAATGTCACTGACCATTCTGATTCAATATCTCTCTGAATAATAATTGATTTGCCTGCCTTATAAAATGAATATAGAGACTCTTTACCCTTGAGCAAAATAGCTTTTGATCACCCAATTCATCCTCTAGTGAATGTGGCAAAGACTGTTGTGAGCTTTGCCAGTAGGGACATTATCCTCTGGGGAAACACCCCTTGACTAAACCAATACAATAGGCTTCATTTTTAACTTCTAGCATTTAGCTTTCATGTGTCTTTTCTTTTGAAAATAGTAGCATGTTCTCTTGAATTGAATATGTCCTCCAAACCTTCACTTCTTCTAACATAAGAGAACGTACTCTTCCTTTATCAATTGGATCTGATTTCACCTCAATACTAATCACCCTTCAATTAGGATTTCTCTGGAAGGTTCCATAGTGGAGCCTATTAATATTCATCTTATGTACTGTCTGCCGCTGCCAAGGTTTCTCTCATTTCCTGAATTTTGTAGTCTTCCAGGAGAGACCTTATACTAATGTTGAATTCCCCAAAGATTATTGAAGCCCTGTTCTGTATTCATTGACCTTCAGCACATATCAAATGCCATTCTCCTCTTAGCATCCTGAGTTGTGTCAAGTCCTATTTACCCAGCATCCACATATGCTTTGACTTACACGTGATTTTGCCTCTCCCTAGTTATGTGATTTCTTCCAACCTCTGAGATTGTTGCCTGTTATGGATCTCTGATTTTCTATCATTCCACCACTAGTGAGTATGCCTTCAGCCATATAGATCCCAAGTTCTGGAATTCTCTTATCTTTCCAATTCTCCACCTTTTTCTACTCCTTTACGATGCACCTTAAACACTTTTTTTTCAACCAAGTTAATGATCCAAATATTTCCTCATCTGGCTCAGTATCAAACTTTGATTTATAATGCTCGGTGGAGTGCCTTGGGACATTTTACTCTGTTAACACAGATGTATAAATACAGGTATTATATTTGGTGTACTTCTTATACCTGATACAGGGGAAGGCAGTTGTAGTTGTTGGAAGTCAGTCATCTCAGCTCCAAGGCATTTCTGCAGGACTCCTCAGTGTAGTGCCCTCAGCCCAACCATCTTCAGCTGCTTCATCCATGACCTTCCCTCCAATATAACATCAGAAATGAGAATGTTCACTGATGATTGCAAAATGTTCAGCACCATTTGCAACTTCTCAGATCCTGAAGCAGGCCATGTCCAAATACAGCAAGACCCGGATAGTATCCAGGTTTGAACTGAAAAGTGGCAAGTAACATGTGTGCCACATGAATGCTAACCAAAGACCATCTCTAATAAGAGAAAATCTAACCAATGCTTCTTAACATTCAATGGCATTACCATAATTGATTTTTCCACTATCTACATCTAGGGGATTATCATTGACCAGAAACTGAATTGGACTCGTCATATAAATACAGTGACCATGAGATCAGTTCAGAGGTTAAGAATCCTGAAATGAGTAACTTGCCTCCTGACTCCCTAAAGCCTCTTTACTATCTACAAGTCAGAAGTCTGGAGTATGATTGAATAACCCCACTTGCCTGTGAGAGAGTTCATCCTAATCCTAACCCAAAACCTAAACCTAATCCTGGATAAGTGCAGCTCCAATATCACTCAGGAAGCTTAACACCAAGGAGAAAGCAGCCCAATTGATTGGCACCATGTCCACAAACATTCACACTGTCCAATAGTAGCAGTGAGTACGATCTACAAGGTGTACTGTAGAATTTCACCAAAGGTCTTTAGACAGCAATTTCCAAACCCACGACCACTTTCATCTAGAAGGACAAGGGCAGCAAATGCATGGGAACACTGCCTGCAAATTCCTCTTCAAGCAAGTCGTCATCCTTACTTAGAGCATAGAACAGTACAACCCTTCAGCCCTCAATGTTGTGCCAAACTTTTATCCTACTCTAAGATCAAACTAACCTACATACTCTTCATTTTACTATCATCTATGTGCCTATCCAAGAATCACTTAAATGTTCCTAATGTACCTGATTCTGCTCCCACCTGTGGCAGTGCATTCCACACACCGATCACTCTCTGAGTAATGGACCTTCCTCTGACATTTACTCTCGACATTCCTCCAATCACCTTAAAATTATTCCCCTTGTGATAGCTATTTCTGCCCTGGGAAACATTCTCTGACTATACTCTCTATCAATGCCTCTCATCATTGGGGTGGCACGGTGGCTCAGTGGTTAGCACTGCTGCCTCACACCACAAGGGTCCCAGATTCGATTCCAGCCTTTGGTGACTGTCTCTGTGGAATTTGCACATTCTCCCCGTGTCTGCGTGGGTTTCCTCTGGTGCTCTGGTTTCCTCCCACAATCCAAAGATGTGCAGGGCAGGTGAATTGGCCATGGTAAATTGCCCATAGTGTTAGGTGCAATAGTCAGAGAGGAAATGGGTCTGGGTGGGTTGCTTTTTGGAGGGTCAGTGTGGACTGGTTGGATCAAAGGGCCTATTTCCACACTGTAGGGAATCTAATCTAATCTAATCACGTTGTACACCTCTCATCCTTCTTTGCTCCAATGAGAAAAGCCCTAGCTTCCTTAACCTTGCTTCATCAGACTCTTTGGGAAGCCAGGGAGGAGATTGAAGAGCCTTTGTCTTTGATCTTTGTCGTCATTGTCTACAAGAATAATGCCAAATGTTGTCCCCTTGTTCAAGAAGGGAAGTAGAGACAACCCTGCTAACTATAGACCTTTGGTTTACTTTGATTGTGTATAAAGTGTTTAAAAAGGTTATTAAAAAGATGATTTATAATCATCTGGAGAGGAATAAGTTGATTAAGGATAGTCAATGTGGTTTTGTGAAGGTAGATCGTGTCTCACAAACCTTATCCTACTGTTTGAGATGATGACCAAACAGATGGATGAGGGTAAAGCAGTTGATGTGGTGTTTATGGATTTCAATAAGGCATTTGATAAGGTTCCCCATGGTAGAAGAAAAAGGCTCTCACTGTCCACCCTATCTAACCTATGATTATCTTATATGTCTCAATTAAGTCACCTCTCAATCTTCTTCTCTCTTACAAAATCAGCCTCAAGTCCCTCAGCCTTTCCTCATTAGACCTTCCTTCCATACCAGGAAACATCCGAGTAAATCTCCTCTAAATCCTTTCCAAAGCTTCCACATCCTTTCTATAATGCGGAGACCAGAACTGTTCTCAATATTTCCAAGTATGGCCGCACCAGGGTTTTGTACAGCTGCAGCATGACTTCATCACTCCAAAACTTAATTCCCCTACTAATAAAAGTTAACACACCGTATGCCTTCTTAACAATCCTATCACCCTTGCTGGCAACTTTCAGGGATCTATGGACACCGAGATCTCTAATCTCATCTACACTGCCAAGAATCTTATCATTTGCCCAATACTCTGCATTCCTGTTACTCCTTCCGAAGTGAATCACCTCACACTTTTCCGCATTAAACTCCATTTACCACCTCTCAGCTAAGCTCTGCAGTTTATCTATGTCCCTCTGTAACCTACAGCATCCTTTGGCACTGTACACAACTTTACTGACCTTAGTGTCATTCGCAAATTTACTAACTCATCCTTCTATGCCCTCATCCAGGTCATTTATAAAAATAACAAGCAGCAGTGGGTCCAAAACAGATCCTTGCAGTACTCCACTAGGAACTGAACTCCAGGATGAATTTTTCCCATCAACCACCATCCTCTGTCTTCTTTCAGCTTTTCCAATTTTGTATCCAAACCGCCAAATCACCTTCAATCCCATGCTTCTGTATTTTGTGCAATAGCCTACCATGGGGAACCTTATCAAATGCCTTACTGAAATCCATATACACCACATCAACCACTTTATCCTCATCCATCTGTTTGGTCATCATCTCAAAGAACTCAATAAGGTTTGTGAGGCACAACCTACGTTTCACAAAACCATGTTGACGATCCCTGATCAACTTATTCCTCTCTTGATGATTACAAATCCTATCTCTTATAACCTTTTCTCACATTTTACCCACAACCCAAGTAAGGCTAACCGGTCTATAATTACCAGGGTTGTCTCTACTCCCCTTCTTGAACAAATGAACAACATCTGCTATCCTCCAATCTTCTGGTACTATTCCTGTAGACGATGACAACATAAAGTGAAAGGCTCATCAATCTCCTCCCTTACTTCCCAGAGAATCCGAGGATAAGATTTTGAGTGCGAGCAGCAGCTGAGTTTAAACGAACCCGGAAGGCTACGGCTAAGGTGAGACAGTTGTTTTAAAATTACTTACCAGTAGCGGGCAGCGGTGTTTTTTTTCTCTTCACAGAAAGAGCGGGAGCAGCAGGGGGAAGTGACGAAGACCAGAGGGGCAGCCGGGAAGGAAAGCAGTGAGTATAAATACTCACCCTTCGACGCCAACGGTCATTTTGAGTGCGAGCAGCAGCTGAGTTTAAACGAACCCGGAAGGCTACAGCTAAGAAAGAGCGGGAGCAGCAGGGGGAAGTGACGACGACCAGAGGCTCAGCTGGAAGCTGGTGTAGTGCAAGCTTACCTGGGTAGGTTTTTTTTCGATAATAGCGGGCAGGAGAGGAACCTGAGACACTACAGAGGTAGTGCTCCCACCCTCCCTCCTCCTCTAACCTAATAATAAGACCCGTTGTGGTAAGTAGGTAAGTGCTGCATTTGCTTGTTCTATTCTTTAGACCTAGTTTTTTTTAAAAGGTTACTTTGAGAGGGATGGCAGTGAAGGCAGTGCAATGTTCCTCTTGCAACATGTTTGAGGTGAGGGATGCCATGGTCGTCCCTGCTGATTACACTTGCAGGAAGTGCACCCATCTCCAGCTCTTCCAAGACCATGTTAGGGAACTGGAGCTGGAGTTGGATGAACTTAGGATCATTCAGGAGGCAGAGGGGGTCATAGATCGGAGCTTTAGGGAAGTAATAACTCCAAAGATTGCAGACAGATGGGGGACTGGGAGGAAGCAGCCAGTGCAGGGACCCCTGCGGCTGTTCCCCTCAAGAACAAGTATACTGTTTTGGATACTTGTGGGGGGGAGCGACTTACCAGGGGTAAGCAATGGGGTTCAGGCCTCTGGCACGGAGCCTGTCCCCGTTGCTCAGAAGGGAAGGGTGGAGAAGAGCAGAGCAATAGTTATTGGGGACTCGATAGTTCGGGGCACAGATAGGAGAGACTCACGTTTGGTATGTTGCCTTCCAGGTGCAAGGGTACGTGATGTCTCTGATCGTGTTTTCCGGGTTCTTAAGGGGGAGGGGGAGCAGCCCGAAGTCGTGGTCCACATTGGCACCAACATAGGGAGGATGTTGGGTAGGCTTTCAGGGAGCAAGGTTGGAAGCTCAGAGTTAGAACGAACAGAGTTGTTGTCTCTGGTTTGTTACCCGTGCCACGTGATAGAGACTCGAGGAATAGGGAGAGCGAACGGTAAAATGCGTGGCTACAGGGATGGTGCAGGAGGGAGGGATTCCGGTATTTGGATAACTGGGGTTCTTTCTGGGGAAGGTGGGACCTCTATAAACAGGATGGTCTACACCTGAACCTGAGGGGCACCAGTACCCTTGGTGGGAGGTTTGCTAGTGCTCGTGGGAGATGGGTGGGGGGGGTTTAAACTAACTCTGCAGGGACATGGGAACC
>NC_057718.1:68248400-68254474 GCF_004010195.1 Chiloscyllium plagiosum
CCTGACCTGCTGTGCTGTTCCAGCAATAAAGTTTCAACTGTCATGTTCACAGACTTGTCTATAAAACCCAAAGTGTCTTTAAAATTATGCCAGCCCATAATTGCATCATTAAGTATATATTGCTTCCCCTCCTTATTCTTTTCAAGTTCCATTACCTTGCACTTCTGTGTTAAATTTCATCTGCCACATCTGCTTAATTTGTTGGTGTGTCCCTGTGCTCCTTTAAATAGTCTGCCGTTAACATCTTCATTGTTTAACACGTTTCACTTTTGCACCATCAGCAAAGTTTGAGATTGAGATTTCACCAAAAAGAATTTTGTTACTAATGTTGATCCCAGGCGACTCCATTGATTACTTCTCTCCAGTCTGGCAAAATAACCATTCACCACTGCTTTGTGTGTCTCGATCAATTTTGTCTTCACAGCCTTTTCTCTTTAATTCCTTTGGGCTTCTGGCGAATAGAGATTAAAATCAAATGGAGAAAAGGGTTTATGACCCGCAGCAAATCCAGAATCCAGTTGAAGTTGAGCCAAATACGACTGAGGTAGATGTTTAGTTGGCTAGTTTTTCAGTACCAGGTTTTATGTTTCTATGCTCAATCCTGCAATTCCTTGGCATAATTCCAGTATCTAAAGAGGGCAGACATTGTCACCATTTGGCCTCAGCAATTTCTGCCATTATGTAGTCCAAGACTACATCCTATTTGAGATGGACAACTTTTCTACTCAAAACTCTCAACCTTTTACATAGCTCCTCTACCTATCCTATCTAAATGGTCTCCTGTTTACTCCTTTGCTTCGCTTCACACAAATGCTAGACAGTGATCAACTCCAACAAGACAGCATTTAACCATCGGAAGATCGTATGAGGAAAGGCTGAGGCACTTGGGTTGTTTTCATTGGAGAAAAGAAGGTTTTTGGGGTGACTTGATAGAGGTGTACAAGATGATTAGGGGTTTAGATGGGGTTGACCATGAGAACCTTTTTCCACGTATGGACTCAGCTATTACGAGGGGGCATAGCTTTAAATTAAGGGGTGGTAGGTATAGGACAGATGTTAGGGGTAGGTTCTTTACTCAGCGAGTCATGAGTTCATGGAATGCCCTGCCAGTAGCAGTGGTGGACTCTCCCTCTTTATGGGCATTTAAACGGGCATTTCTTCAACAACCAGCACTGTGACTTTACGTGTCCCACCGTACCACAGTGGAAACACCTGAGGCCTTTTGCCTTTTTTTCACCTTCTTGGGCTTCTATTTTCACCTGTGGTAAACTATTAACAGGATGCTCTACTCATTGTTTTGTAGTGTAGGATCTCCCCTTCTCCAAATTTCGATTCCTCACTGATTAAAATTCTTGACGGAAGCTAAGATTCACTTTATGCACCAATAAATATCCATCGTCTATGTCTGCAATTCTTCTCACGTCTTGAACTTTCAGTTCACCCACATGAATTCATATCATATCCAAAAATGAGTTTTTAAACTCCTCCAGCATAATAATCTCTCTTAGAACCTCATAGAGCATATATTTTTCTAAGGCCCACAACCATCGATCAAAATTACTATGTTTAATTCTTTTGAATTCAACATAAGTCTGACCTGGTTCCTCCTTTATGTTTCTGAATCACCGTCTATACGCCTCTGGTACCACTTCACAAGCACTCAAAATAGCCTTTTTGACATCTTCATAATCTCTTGACTCCTTATCTAATTGTTTTAAGAAATAACCTAATCCCGTAACCTAATCCCACAATGTTTTAAGGAATAATCTAATCACACATTGCTTTTTGGAAGTAATCTAATCACTTGACATTGTTTTTGGGTGGCATGTGACTATGGGGGAGTGGCTGGGTGTTGTCTTGTGGGTATTACTGATGGTGATGCAAAGTCTTGTATAAAGGAAGAACTGGTCCCTTTGTTCACAAAGCTTTGCTTGGTATACTTTGCAAGCATTGTGAAGAGTGTTAAGTGATCCTCCAAAAGCTAGTACTTGCTGAAATAAATTTTGGCTGTTCTCAGAAGTTGGCATATTGCAGTTGCCTCAAGGATGTAAGAATCTCAAGAAAAATAACCTAACATTTGGTGGCAGCGGTGGGATTCTAACATACACATTATAGTTCTAACATTCTAGGTGGACTGAATAAGTGATCGTCTGAGTGCCAGTTGGAGAGAAGGATGGGCCCACGAGGTAAGATTTACCTTGATCTCTCTCCTTAACCTACCACTCTGTTGACTCCTTGACCCCTAGGTCTCTGTAGTGACAGAATCTCTGAGGTAACGTACACATCTGTATGCCAACGAATTCGCTTTCAGAACCATAAGTTCACTGGGAAGGGAAGTTAGAGACCCCCTCGAATTTGGAGGTTTGAGTCCTCAGAACCATAAGTTACTGGAAAGGGAGGTTAGAGACCCCTAGAATTCGGAGGTCAGAGACTTCTAATCGTGAGGTTTAAGGCTCTGGAGCATAGTACATAAGATAAAGGATAACTACTGTGTCTGTCTCAACCACCCTACTTTAGACCGGTTGTTAAGAGGGGATATACACCATGTGAAGGTCAGGACCCTGAAGTGGATGTGGAGTCTGAGGACACTGGACAAGTATATAGAGATAAGTTAGAAAGTTGAAACTTTAAAAATGTGACAAGGTTTCCTATTACAGGTTTTAAATGCAACAATCTTTTATTTGCGTAAGTCTAGTCAGAACTTTTGTTGAGCTTTGTTATTGTAGCTTAAACAATAAACTATAGATAGCTGACAGTAGATAGAAAGTTCACATGGAAAAGGTTGATTATTATGAGACCATGGGTCAATCAAAACCCAGATTTGTTTCTGAAATATTAAGTAATACCTCTTTGCTAGTTGAAGTTTTAATTGTCTGTGTTCACCGGGTATGGTCAATACTTGAAGATGCTTACAGCAACAGTCAAACTTGCAAGGGTTGAAGATTAGATTAGATTACTTACAGTGTGGAAACAGGCCCTTCAGCCCAACAAGTCCACACTGCTCCGCCGAAGCGCAACCCACCCATACTCGTGCAAACTCCACACAGTCAGTCGCCTGAGGCGGGAATTGAACCTGGGTCTCTGGCGCTGTGAGGCAGCAGTGCTAACCACTGTGCCACCGTGCCGCCCACAATGAAACTATTGAAACTATTGAAAAATGGAAGGGAAAGCCATGCTAAAGATTTCCAGCATTTTTTAAACCCCAATGGTGACCTGATACAACAGCAATGTCTTTATTCAGGAAGTAAGGAGTGAATTGGCAGAATATTAGTAATTACAGGGAACTGGTTTTATTTTGCAGGAATTGTGGGAGTGAAACCCAATATCATTTTAAGTAACTGTTTTGCCTTATTTGAATTAGGATCTCAATTCAGTGTGTTTTGTGGGATATGTAATAGGGCAGATTTTGTTTTTAAATAAATGTTATACAACATTAGGTCCTTTTTAAAATGATCAAACATAGAGTCATTGAGATGTACAGCAGGGAAACTGACCCTTCAGTCCAACTAGTCCATGCTGACCAGATATTCCGACCTAAGCTAGTCCCATTTGCCAGCACTTGGCCCATATCCCTCAAAACCCTTTCTATTCATATACCCATCCAGATGCCTCTTAAATGTTGCAATTGTACCAGCCTCCATCAATTCCTCTGGCAGCCCATTCCATGCACACACCACCCTCTGCATGAAAAAGTTGCCCCTTAGGTCCCTTTTATATCTTTCCCCTCTCACCCTAAACCTATGCCCTCTAGTTCTGGACTCTCCCACCCCAGGGAAAAGACCTTGTCTACTTTCAAGGAGATATGAACCTGCACTCCAAGGTCTCTTTGTTCAGCAATACACCCTAGGACCTTACCATTAAGTGTATAATTCCTGCTCTGATTTGCTTCTCCAAAATGCAGCACCTCACATTTATCTAAAGTATACTCCATCTGCCACTCCACAGTCCATTGGCCCATCTGATCAAGATCCTGTTGTAATCTGAGGTAACCTTCTTCACTGTCCACTACACCACCAATTTTGGTGTCATCTGCAAACTTGCTAACTAGTCATTTATAAATGATGAAAAGTAGTGGACCCAACACCAATCCTTGTGGCACACCACTGGTCACACACCTCCAGTCTGAAAAGCAACCCTCCACCACCTCCAAGCTAATTCCGTATCCAAATGGCTAGTTCTCCCTATAGTCCATGAGATCTAACTTTGCTAACCAGTCTCCCATGGGAAACCTTGTCGAATGCCTTACTGAAGTTCATATGGATCACTTCCACTGCTCTGCCCTCATCAATTTTCTTTATTACTTTTTTTAAACACTGCTCTGCCCTCATCAATTTTCTTTATTACTTTTTTTAAAAACTCAATCAAGTTCGTGAGACATGATTTCCAACAGACAAAGCCATGTTGATTATACCTATTCAGTCCTTGCCTTTCAAAATGTAATCTTAAAACAAATTGATTGAGAGCCATAAGCCCCTGATTTGTTTGAAATTCTACTATGCTGTTTCAGGAACAATTGTGTCACTGGTCATGCTTTAGCCAGATGAGAGTGTTGTATTGAAATATCTTTGCTGCTTTTTTTATTGCAGTGTATTCACAAAAAGAAGAGTGCATTTTAATTTTGATGTTTTAAGATTAGAACTCGAGGCTGAGCTGTTTAGGTTCTGTCAATTATTGTTAAGATTTCATTGGCCCCTTTCATATTGCAAATTCAAAGAATGCTAATCTCTAACAAAGTTGTACAATTACTGGTCTGTAACCACTGTCATTCTGACTGCTTTATTTGGGAAGTTAAATTTAAGATGTCAGTTTGTCAGTAATCACACGTTCTAATGAAAAACAATGATCATGAAACTTTCAAAAACAAATTAGGACCATTTTTCTCATTAATGTTAGGCCTTGGACAATCTCTGAAGTTAGATTTAATATGTATATATGTGGCAGTGGGTTATTGTTTGCTTTAACAGAGAAATTAGAGAGTTTTCATTTGAAGAAAATATTATAATACATTCTGCATTTGTTTCCATAAATCTTTGAGATTTAAATCTGAACTGAAACTGCCTCTTCAATGGCTAAAGCACAGGAAACATTTTGTTGTTTTCTTACTATTCCAGATTTTTGAAATACTTTTCCTGACAGCCTTCACATTAGCCAAGTATCAATTTGTCAAAGGAAAATAATTTTTGAATCACCTGAATTGGGTCCCCCAAGGGTTTGATTTTAGGACCACTGGTGGTTGTTTATAAATGACTGAATTGTTTATGCAATACAATTTAGAAGTTTATGGGTTATATAAAACATTTTGGGATTGTTAGACCTAAGGGGCAACGTGTTCATGCAGAGGGTGATGCATGTGTGAAATGAGCTGCCAGAGGAAGTGGTGGAGGCTGGTGCAATTGTAATATTTAAAAGGCATCTGCATGGGTATATGAATAGGAAAGGTTTGGAGGGATTTGGGCCAAGTGCTAGCAAGTGGTGGGCAAGTTGTTGGAGGGAATCCTGAAGGACAGGATGTACATGTATTTGGTAAGGCAAGGACTGATTAGGGATAGTCAACATGGCTTTGTGCATGGGAAATCATGTCTCACAAATTTGATTGAGTTTTTTGAAGAAGTAACAAAGAAGATTGATGAGGGCAGAGCGGTAGATGTGATCTATATGGACTTCAGTAAGGCGTTCGACAAGGCTCCCCATGGGAGATTGATTAGCAAGGTTAGATCTCATGGAATACAGGAAGAACTAGCCATTTGGGTACAGAACTGGCTCAAAGGTAGAAGACAAGAGGGTGATGGCGGAGGGTTATTTTTCAGACTGGAGCCCTGTGACCAGCAGAGTGCCATAGGGTTGTTGCTGGGTCCTCTACTTTTTGTCATTCACATAAATGATTTGGATGCGAGCATAACAGGTACAGTTAGTAAGTTTGCAGATGACACCAAAATTGGAGGTGTAGTGGACAGCGAAGAGGGGTACCTCAGATTACAACAGGATCTTGACCAGATGGGCCAATGGGCTGAGAAGTAGCAGATGGAGTTTAATTCAGATAAATGCGAGGTGCTGCATTTTGGGAAAGCAAATCT
>NC_057718.1:68254725-68255432 GCF_004010195.1 Chiloscyllium plagiosum
TGACATTATAGAGGTTTACAAAATTATGAGGGGCATGAATAGGATAAATAGACAAAGTCTTTTCCCTGGGGTCAGGGAGTCCAGAACTAGAGGGCATAGGTTTAGGGTGAGAGAGAAAAGATATAAAAGAGACCTAAGGGGCAACCTTTTCACACAGAGGGTGGTACGTGTATGGAATGAGCTGCCAGAAGAAGTGGTGGAGGCTGGTACAATTGCAACATTTAAAATGCATTTGGATGGGTATATGAATAGGAAGGGTTTGGAGAGATATGGTCCGGGTGCTGGCAGGTGGGACTGGATTGGGTTGGGATATCTGGTCGGCATGGGCAGGTTGGACCGAAGGGTCTGTATCCATGCTGCACATCTCTATGACTATGACAATGACATAAATAGTGAAACATCATCTCTAGAGTTTCTCCATTCACATCTTAAAAATGTGTTGCTGGAAAACGCAGCAGGTCAGGCAGCATCAAAGGAGAAGGAGAATCGACGTTTCGGGCATAAGCCCTTCTTCAGGTATGAGGAGGGTGTGCCAAGCAGGCTAAGATAAAAGGTAGGGAGGAGGGACTTGGGGGAGGGGCATTGGGAATGCGATAGGTGGAAGGAGGTTAAGGTGAGGGTGATAGGCCGGAGAGGGGTTGGGAAGAAGATTGCAGGTCAAGAAGGCGGTGCTGAGTCTGAGGGTTGGAACTGAGAAAAGGTTGGGG
>NC_057718.1:68255932-68372011 GCF_004010195.1 Chiloscyllium plagiosum
CTAATTTAGTATCCAGTTGACCAAATTTCCCAGTATCCCATGCCTCCTTACTTTCTGAATGAGCCTACCATGGGGAACCTTATCAAATGTCTTGCTAAACTCCACATACATCACATCCACTGCTCAAAGCACCATTCATCAATGTGTTTTGTCACATCTTCAATGAATTCAATAAGGCTTGTGAGGCATGACCTTCCCCTCACAAAGTCATGCTGACTATCTCTAATCAAACTATGGTTTTCAAAGTAATCATAAATCTTGTCTCTCAGACTTCTCTCCAATAATTTGCCCACCATGGACGTAAGACTGGCTGGTCTGTAATTCCTAGGATTATCCCTATTCCCTTTCTTGAACAAGGGGATAACATTTGCCACCCTCCAGTCATCTGGAACTACTCCAGTGGACAGTGAGGATGCAACGATCATTGCCAAAGACACAACAATCTCTTCCCTCTTTTCCTGTAGTAACCTTGGGTATAAAGAGCTTATGCCCGAAACGTCGATTCTCCTGTTCCTTGGATGCTGCCTGACCTGCTGCGCTTTTACAGCAACACATTTTCAGCTCTATATCCCATCTGGCCCGGGGATGTATCTATCCTTATGTTTTTCAAAATTTTCAGCACACCCTCTTTCTTAACATCAACCTGTTCAAGCATATCAGCTGTTTCACCCTTTCCTCACAAATGTCAAGGTCCCTCTCGATAGTGAATACTGAAGCAAAGTATTCATTAGGGACCTCCCCTACTTCCTCCAACTCCAGGAACAAGTTACCTCCACTATCCCTGATCGGCCCGACCCTCACTCTGGCCATCCTCTTGTTCCTCACATAATTCATAGAATCCTTACAGTATGGAAACAGGTGCTTTAGCCCAAGTCCACACCAACTCTCCAAAGAGTAACCCACCCAAACCCATTCCCCTACCCTATTATCCTATATTTATCCCTGACGAATGCACCTAACCTACACACACCTGAACTCTATGGACAATTTAGCATGGCCAATTCACCTAACCTGCATATTTTTGGATTGTGGGAGGAAATTGGAGCGTCTGGAGGAAACCCACACAGACATGGGAGAATGTGTAAACTCCATACAGACAGTCACCCGAGGCTGGAATGGAACCTGGGTCTCCAGCCATCTGAGGCAGCAGTGCTGACCACTGAGCCACCGTACCACCCATAAGTGTAGAAAACCCTCACTTGCAAATATATTGCTATTCCTTCTGTGTTTTTGGGTCGAAATCCTAGAACTGACTCTTGAGAGCATTGTGGATGTGCCTACACTCAATGAACCAGTTGAGGAAGGCAGCTCACCATATTCTTGAAAGAGATTAAGGGTGGGCAATAAATGCTGACCCAGCCAGGGGCACCCACATCCTATAAATTAATTTTTAAAAACCCTCTTCAGCTGTGATGAAGAGTCATCTAGACTCAATATTAGCTTGCTTTATCTCCATGGATGCTGCCTGACCCACTGTGATCTCCAGCATTTTTTGTTTTCAGCTAATATTCCCTTGATTGTCTTAACTTGTATTAAAATATACCTTGGGATGTTTCATTACATGAAAGTTGCTATATAAATGTAAGTTTTATTTTTGTGATCAATTATTACATTCTCAGGCACATTTAAGAATAGAATAGAATCTCAACAGTGTGGAAGCAGGCCATTTGGCCCATTCAAGTCCACACTGACCCTCCAAAGAGCATCCCACCCAGACATTGTACATTGTTCTATTCCATTATAAACCTAATAATTTTGTGATCAACTTTCATAAATGGCTTCCCCCAGCTGTGATCCATTTTCCTCTAGTTTCCTACCAGGTAATTACATGTTAATAAATTGTCTTTGCTGGTGTCCTGTAAATATAGATAAATAAGAAATTCATTAGCTCCATGGATAATTGATAAATATTTCTTACTTAGTGGAAAGGTTTTGATCCCATTTTGACCTTGAATGGGGCAGATATGGAGACTGAGAAAACCATTATTTTGCAATAGATCATTGAAAGGGGGTCAGATAATTTTAAAAGAGAAATCTGTGAAGGCTTTCATCAAAAACACAAAATTGGAAGACCATTCATTTCAGTGAGGTGAAGGGAAGTCTGGCATGGTGGATTGTAATCAAGGACTGGTAACTAACACAGAACACAGACATTCAAAACATTGACAGTTCAGATCCAGACAGGATACATACCCATGAAAGTGAAGGAATGTCATCCAAAGCTGGAATGACTCGCATTAATAAAAGGTATAGAGAAAATAAAAGTTAAAAGGGAAAAAATGATACATTTTGTGTATAAAATTCAGCAGAGAACAACGTTGAATCCAGAAATACCAGAGAAGTGAAAACAGGATGAAAGAGTGAGGATGCACGTCAAAACATATTGGCACAGTGGCTCAGTAGTTAGCACTGCTGCCTCACAGCGCCAGGGACCCAGGTTTGATTCCAGCTTCACGAGGCTGTCTTCCCATGTCTGCAAAAACACAAGCGGAACAGTTGGAAAGAATCTAGTTTATGTGCAGGACCATGGTGTGTTCTTTATTTTGGATCATTACACAAAGATTAACTGTTCTGTTTGATTAAAGGGAGTCTGATCTTAACTGTTTTCTCTAGATTCTGCTTTGTGTGGATTAAAGCAGATTATCAGCTCGTTTCAGGTTTTGTCACACCAAGTACTTGCTTCGTGTTCCTTCTGAGAAAATGAAGAAGCATTTGTACAAAGGTTAGAGCACCCAAGCCAGGTCTCTCTCTCATGCTATTATTGTGTCCCTGGGATACACTAGTAAGCTGTTATCAGGAAGTACATACAAAATTAGATGTTCAAGCTGCTTATGGAAGCAATTGACAAAATTGAACCAGTGAGGGTATCTTTTGCATTACATATCAATTTAAAAAGAGCTAACTCATCATGGAAAAGGCATTGAAACTAACGTCTGTTTTGGCTCTCAAAGTTAAAAGCCACATAACACTAGGTTATAGTCCAACAATGCTTTCGAGGCGCTGCCTCTCCATCGGGTGGTTGTGGAACATGACTATATGACACAGAATTTATAGCAAAAGGGTTACAGTGTCATGGAATTGTAATGATATATTAAACAACGTTAATTTTAAAAATCACACAACACCAGATTATAGTTCCTAAACAAATTTAGATTAAGTTTTTCAACTTTTAGAATGGGATATGGTGGTTTAGGTTCTTTAATATGTAAATCCCAGAATTACATTCTCAAAATGGTATCAGCTTATCTAATAATAAGTGATATCTGCGCTCTGACAATGTATTAAGTGTTTGAAGGTAAATACTGTACTAATGTTGAGTCAATTCTATTTCTAAGGTGAGTTTGCAGAATCTTACTGCATTTATGCAGTTTTTGAGCAAAATAAAATAGTATCACCTGGTGTTGTGTGATTTTTAACTTTGTCCACCCCAGTCCTACACTGGCACACCAAATCATGGCTATCAGAAGTTCACTTTAGCTGAGTTGAGAATTATCACTTGATGTTTTATTGAAGTTATTATAGTATTTGATGCAAAATGAAGGATTTTAAGGATTATGTTCATCTGTCTTGAACTTTTAATTCTTAGGCAGATGCTGTTCCACTGGTGCAGTTCATTTGGTCCCTAATATAACTTTAATACTAGGTTACACTTGACTTGTTATTTTTTTACTCTTAATTATCTAATATTTTCAGTGTAGAAATAGACTATTGGCCCATTTGAACTATGTCTGTTGATTTTGCTCCACCTGAGCTTTCTCCGATTTATTTTATCTTGTCTTATCTGCATATCTGTCTGTTCCATTCTCCTTGTGTTTATCTACCTTTCCCTTAAAAGCATTTATACTTTTCACTTCCATTGCTTTTTCCGGATGAGAATGTAAAAACAGATTCCAAACTGTTAGGGTGCAACCTCATTTGGCATCACTGAAGCAATTCCTTTGAGACTTTAACATACACAAGAACTGAGGTCCAATTAGTGTCCAGCACTTGAATTCTCTCTGTCTTCAGCCATGTATACCTATCTATGGCCACTTCACTGAGTCTTCAAGCACAGCACCAACCATGAATTCAGCAGTGCTTTCAAGTTGAAGAGTGGCCAGTTTGGATCCAACTGCAGAAATGACCTGGGCTCTAAAATCAGCAGCCTCAAGACTGTCAATGAATTTCAGCTCAGATGAAGTAATGGACTGGTGATAATTTTAATAATAAGCACTCACATCCAAATTCATTTGTTGTCATATGTTGATCTATAATATGCAAACTTCAATAATTATATGCCTATGTTCTATTTTTTATTAGCATTTAGGTTTTTGTGAATTCTCAAGTGTAGAATGGGACCACATTATAAAATATTTTGGGAAGTGCTGTTTAAGTAAATATATGAAACAATACTGCAATCTAAATAAATGGGATATAAAGGGGAAAAATGTTTTCAAAATAATTTCAAAAAAATAAAGTAATGGTGTGGATTTCTGTATGAGAGAGGACTTTCATAGATCCCATAGAAAGATTATGAAGATTAGTGAAGACAAGACTGAAATGAGATTTGATGGAGATACTCAAAATCACAAGGATTGGGACAGAATAGATAAACATAGAACATAGGATTGTACAGTACAGGAACGGGCCTTTTGTGCCGAACATAATGCCAAATTAAACTAATCCCTTCTACCTGCCCTTGGTCCATTATCTCTCCATTTCTTACATATTTATGTGCTTATCTAAAAGTCCTTTAAATGTCCCTATCATATCTGCCTTCACCAGCACCCCTGACAGTGTGTTCCAGACTCCTACCACACTCTGTGTAAAGAAACTTGCCCCTCATATCTCCTTGGAACTTGCCCCCCTATCATCTTAAATGCATGCCCCCTAGTATTAGACATTTCAACTCTGGGAATAAAATTCTGACTGGCAACCCTACTTATGCATCTTATAATTTTACAGACTTCTATCAAGTCTCCTCTTAGCCTCTGCCACTCCAGAGAAAACAACCCAAGTTTTTCTAGCCCCCCCTTATACCTCATACCCTCTAATCCAGGCAACAACCTGGTAAAACTCTTCTGCACCCTTGTCAAAACCTCCACATCCTTCCTGTAATGTGGTGACCAGAATTGAATGCAATGCTCTTAAGTATGGCCTAACCAAAGTCTTATGAGGCTGCAATATGACATCCTGACTCTTGTACTCAGTTCCCTGACCAATAAAGGCAAGCATGCCATATGCCTTCTTTACCACACTGTATATTTGTGTGGCCACTTTCAGGGAGCTATGGACTCGAACTCCATTAATTGTATACTTTTCCTTAACATTTAATCTTCCAAAGTGCAGCACCTCAAATTTACCCAGATTAAACTCTTCCTATCATTTCCCTGCCCATATTTACAACTGATTTATATCTTGCTGTATCCTTTGACAATCTTCCACATTAAGCACAACTCCACCAATCTTTGTATCATATGAAAACTTACTAAGCCACCCTTCTACATTTTCACTCAAATCATTTATGTATATCACATAGAGCAGAGGTCCCAGTACGGATCCCTGCGGGACACCACTAGTGACGGACCTTCAGCCTGAAAAACACGCTTTTGCCACTACTGTCTGGCAAGCCAATTCTGAATCCAAGCAGCTAGGTCACCATGGATTCCATGCATCTTAATCTTCTGGATGCGCTTACCATGAGGGACCTTGTCAAAAGCCTTACTAAACTCCATGTAAACAACATCCACTGCTCTACCCTCATTGATCACCTTTGTCACCTCCTCAAAAACATCAATCAAGTTAGTAAGGAGAAAGTGTTCCATTTGCGGAAAATCCAAGAATCAGACAGCACAGATTTAAAGAAATTAGCAAAAAAAAACAAAGGTGATATGAGGAATTGTTTTTAATGGTTTGAGTAATTAGATTCCAGGATACAGTGACTTACTATTTGATGTCAATTGAGCCTTTCAAAATTGGAATTTGGTTAGTATCTAAAAAGGAAATTAGTTCAGGGTTGTGGGGAAAAGGTGTGTGCTACTAGGTGAATAGAGAACCAGGATAGAAATGCTGAATGAACACCACCTGTGAATTATAGATTTCCACAGTGTGGGAGCAGGCCATTCAGCCCATTGACTTCACACCAGCCCTCCAAATAGTATCCTACCCAGATCGACCCCCTTACCCTCCCCCCACCCCCGCATTTTTCATGGCTAATCCACCTAGCCTGCTCATGTTTGGACTGCGGGAGGAAACCAGAGCAGACACGGGGAGAATGTGCAAACTCCACACAGACAGTTGCCGGAGGCTGGAATTGAACCCTGGTGCTGTGAGGCAGCAAAGAACCACTGAAACACCATGCAGCCCCTGTGCCGTTATCATTTGTGATTCTATGGGCCACAGCTAGCCGTGAGCTGCTTCTGACAATGTAGGCAAGAATATTGACTTCTAACAGCTCAACAGCACCACCAGAAGGTGACTAAGGTCACTGTCATTTGTGACAAGCATCTCCTTTCATTCAAATATAATTCAGGGGTCCACACTTTATGAATATCCAACTTATGAATGCTCATACTTACAAAAGCAACTCCAAACAGGTTATAATTTTAAAGATCTGATATACAACCATTTCCTATACTTATGAATGGCTACTTTATGTTGTCCTGCATTGTGTTTTGACTTGCATACAAATTGACATGCGAACAGAGTTAAGAACGAAACCATCACATTGGAAGACACTGCATTCCAGAATTTAATTATTCAATCTGTCAAAAAGTTTTCCTCATGCCACCTTTGTTTCTTTTGCTAATTGCTTTAAGTCTGTGCTCTCTGGTTCTTGATTTTTCCACAAATACAACACCAGGTTATATAAACCTGGTGGCACGGTGGCACAGTGGTTAGCACTGCTGCCTCACAGCGCGAGAGACCCGGGTTCAATTCCTGCCTCAGGCGAATGACTGTGTGGAGTTTGCATGTTCTCCCCGTGTCTGTGTGGGTTTCCTCCGGGTGCTCCGGTTTCCTCCCACCATCCAAAGATGTGCAGGGTCAGGTGAATTGGCCATACTAAATTGCCCGTAGTGTTAGGTAAGGGGTAAATGTAGGGGTATGGGTGGGTTGCGCTTCGGTGGGTCGGTGTGGACTTGTTGGGCTGAAGGGCCTGTTTCCACACTGTAATCTAATCTAATCTAATCTAAATCTAATCTTGTGTGATTTTTAACTTTGTCCACCCCAGTCCAACTCCGGCACCTCCACATCATGGTTTTCACAAATAGGAACACTTTCTCCCTATTTATTTTATTGCGACCTCGTGTGATTTTGAATATCTTCATTAAGTCCCATTTCATCCACGAGTTAATGTCAGAAAATGTAGTGGGTAAGATTGACAGCCCTGGAATCAGCCCTGGTTATGATAGCAAGATCAAGTTCCATTTTCTCAACCTACTTGTAGGTCATGTAAGAAACAGAAAATGTTCCATAAAATGTATTGTATCATTTCTCACTTTTTGCATGCTCTGCATGCCAAAAGAAAACTGCTTGAATAAGGAATGAATCCTTAGGAGACTATAAAGGCAGGAGGAGTGCAGTTAACAAGGAAATCAGGAGGGCAAAAATGGGACGTGAGATAGCTTTGGCAAATAGGGTTAAGGAGAATCCAAAGGGTTTTTACAAATACATTAAGGACAAAAGGGTAACCAAGGAGAGAATAAGGCCCTTGTGTGGAGCTGCAGGAGATGGGGAGATACTAAACGAGTATTTTGCACCAGTGTTTACTGTGGAGAAGGACATGGAAGATATAGAATGTGGGAAAATAGATGGTGACATCTTGAAAAGTGTTAACATTACAGAGGAGGAGGTACTGGATGTCTTGTAGCGCATAAAAGTGGAAAATTCCCCAGGACCTGATCAGGCATACCCTAGAACTCTGTGGGAAGTTAGGGAAGTGATTGCTGGGCCCCTTGCCGAGATATTTGTATCATCAATAACACATGTGAGGTGCCAGAAGACTGGAGGTTGGCTAACATGGTACCACTATTTAAGAAAGGTGGTAAAGACAAGCCAGGGAACTATAGACTGGTGAGCCTGACATCGGTGGTGGGCAAATTGTTGGATGGAATCCTGAGGGACAAGATTTACACATATTTGGAAAGGCAAGGATTGATTAGGGGTAGTCAACATGGCTTTGTGCATAGAAGATCATGTCTCACAAAGTTGATTGAATTTTTTGAAGAAATAACAAAGAGGATTGATGAGGGCAGATCCGTGGATGTGATCTATATGGACTTCAGTAAGGTGTTCGACAAGGTTCCCCATGGGAGACTGGTTAGCAAGGTTAGATCTCATGGAATACAGGGAGAACTAGCCATTTGGATACAGAACTGGCTCAAAGGTAGAAGACAGAGAGTGGTGGTGGAGGGTTGTTTTTCAGACTGGAGGTCTGTGACCTGTGGAGTGCCATAAGAATTGGTGTTGGGTCCACTACTTTTCATAATTTATATAAATGATTGGAGGTATAGTAAGTTTGCAGGTAACACCAAAATTGGAGGTGTAGGGAACAGCGAAGAAGGTTACCTCAGATTACAATGGGATCTTGATCAGCTGAGTCAATGGGCTAAGGAGTGGCTGATGGAGTTCAATTTAGATAAATGTGAGGTTTTGCATTTTTGGAAAACAAATCTTAGCAGGACTTATATACTTAATGGTAAAGTCCTAGGGAGTATCGCTGAACAGAGAGACCTTGGAGTGAGTTCATAGCTCCTTGAAAGTAGAGTCGCAGGTAGATAGGATAGTGAAGAAGGCTTTTGGTATGCTTTCCTTTATTGGTCAGAATATTGCATATAGGAGTTGGGAGGTCATGTTGTGGCTGTACAGGATGTTGGTTAGGCCACTTTTGAAGTATTTCATGCAATTCTGGTCTCCTTCCTTTCGGAAGGATGTCCTGAAATTGAAAGGGTTCAGAAAAGATTTATAAGGATGTTGCCAGGGTTGGAAGATTTGAGCTATAGGCAGAGGTTGAATAGGCTGTGGCTGCTTTCCCTGGAGCATTGGAGGCTCAGGGGTGACCTTATAGAGGTTTATAAAATCATGAAGGGCATGGATAGGGTAGATAGACAAGGCCTTTTCCCTAGGATGGAGGGGTCCAGAAATAGAGGGCATAGGTTTAGGGTGAGAAAGGAAAGATAAAAAAGATGAAAAATAAAAAAGGGCAATTTTTTCACGCAGAGGGTGGTGCATGTATGGAATGAGCTGCCACAGGAAGTGGTGGAGCCTGGTACAATTACAACATTTAAGAGGTATTTGAATGGGTATATGAATAGGAAGGGTTTGGAGGGATATGGACCAGGTGTTAGGAAGTGGGACTAGATTGGGTTGAGATAGCTGATCGGCATGGACGAGTTGGAGTGAAGGGTTTGTTTCCTTGCTGTGCATCTCTATGAATCTATGACTCTATAACTAAAATTGTCTGTAAAATTAAAATAATATACATAATGTACTACTTGATACACAGCAAAAATGAAATTTATTCCCATTTTTGCAGTACATAAATCTATCCAATTCACTCTTTAGTAGATATGCTTCAGTATACAGCAAAATAACTAAATGGTCTCACTATATAGTGCAAAATTGCACTATCCAATTTATCCATTTCGTCACATGCAGTTGCCACTCTTGAAATTTGCACAGAATGTTTCATTAAGGTTAGTGCATAGGAAAACAGCTTTGTGTTTGATTATCCACTTTGTTCAGATTTTAATTGATTTTGTGTAATAAAGCTATCTGTATGCATGCTTTGAATTACAGCCCTTCACATTAAGCTTACTGTCTCAATGATGTATGGAAGGCTGCTATCTTCCCCTGTTCCTTTATTGCTGAGGTGGAAGCATAGTCCCCTGATGCAGTCAGCTAGAAAAGTTTGCCCACTTGATTGATAAAACACTCCTGCTGAGTTGTCAATGGCAATATACAATTCATGCCCAGTGGCCTTGAATATGCAGATAAAACTGATTATAGTTATTTGGCTAGTTGTCAGTTGCTGCAATCTTAGGCATAAACATAATTTATGTGAGATGTAGCAGGAACTATACCTAATGCAGCACACCAAGACATTGGTAAGGCTGAGACTGAAATTGAATTAGCAGGGTAATGTTGAAGGAGTAAATTTTCATTTATCATTTAAACATAAATGAACAGGATTTTTTATCAGCAGTTACAATGCTTGATGAATAATTGCAAGTGTTACCAATAATGTCATCATTCTAAACATATTAAGTCACTCTTGTATGTTAAATGAAACTGTTTTAGAACTGAAAATATTTAATAATGACTTTGTTCATTTTTCTATGTTAAGATATAATATGTTTTTCATCAATCATTCTGACAAGAGGGCACGGAGCAGGTAAGTGCATTCCTGAAAGATGCTGAGTGATAATCTACAGTCCAGAATTGTAATTCAAAGTACTGTAGAAGGATAGAAATGGAATGTCTGAGAGCTCTGCTTAAAAATTCCCACTTCAGTTTATAATGTATTGACTACTTGGCTTGACTTGGCATTCCTTTTAATATATGACTGAGCACTAAGTGTTTTTGCAGTAATTTTAACATTTAATAAGATATCTGGAGCAGTATTCTGGTTCAGGATGCTGGCAGTCTGAAATGCAAAATTTCAAAGTGAGAGAACAGAAGTTTGAAACCTGCACTTTCCCATTTAGTAGAAGTATGATCGCCGGTCTCTCTGTTGCAGAAATGTGCTGGACAAGAGCCAGAATCTCCAGAGGGTGGAAGCAAAGAATGCGCTGCTCTAATTCTTATTACCTCCTTGAGGATAAGGAAAGCAAAAAAATGGAAATACCTGTTAGGGCCATCTCATTTATGTGGGAAGTTAGTAGTGTAGTGATAATATCACTGGAATGGTAACTCAGCAGTCCAGACTAATGATCTGGGAATGCAGGTTCAATTTTTTTCTTTAATTCACTCATTGGATGTGAGTGTCATTGACTAGCCTGTCACTAGTTGCTTTTGAGAAAGTGTTGATGAGCTGCCTTCTTGAACTGTTGCAGTCCATGTGTAGCAGGTAGATCCACAACACTGTTAGGAGGGAAATCCATGATTTTGAAAGAACAGTGATATATTTCCAACTTAGGACAGTGAGTGGCGTGAAGGAGAACATGCAGGTGGTGATGTTGCCATATATCTGCTGATCTTGCTTTTCTAGAAGGAAGTGGTAAATTTCTGCAGTGTATCTTGCTGCTGCTCCTGAGTGTCAGTGGTGGAAGGAGTGGGTATTGTGGATGTGGTGCCAATCAAGCAGGATGCTTTACCTTGGATGGTGTCATACTTCTTGCATGTTGTTAGAGCTGCACTCATCCAGACATTGGACACACTCCTGACTTGTGCATCGTAGATGGTGGACAGGATTTGAGGACTGATGAGGTGAGTTACTCCTTGTAATATTCCTCGTCTCTGACTTGCTCTTATCGTGAGTCCAGTTGAGTTTTGGGTCATTGGTAACCTCCAGGATGTAAATAGTGAAGGATTCAGTGATGATAACACCATTGAATGTAAAATGGGTAGTGGCTAGATGATCTCTTATTTGAGGTGGTGTCATTGTCTGGCATTTGTGTGATTCGAATGTTACTTGCTACTTTTCAGCTCAAGCTTGGATTTTGTCTTGTTGCATTTGAACATGTATCTGAAGAGTCATGAAAGGTGTTGAACTTTGTGCAATCATCTACGATTGTACCCTCTTCTCACTTCATGATGGAGGAAAGGTCATTGAAGCAGCTGAAGATATTTGGGCCTAGGACACTACCATAAGAAAGTCTTGCAGGGATATCCTGAACTTGAGATGACTAACTCCAGCAACTGCAACCATCTTCTTATGTGCCAGGTATAACTCCTCTCTGTGGAGATTTTTCACCAATTTCCATTGATTCCAGTTTTGGTCGGGTTCCTTGATGCCACAATCAGTCAAATGTGACCTTGATATCAAGGGCTGTCACTGTCACCTTACCTCTGGAATTTAGCTCTTTCTCCATGTTTGAATCAAAGCTGTGTTGCGGTCAGGAGCTGAGTGGCCTGGTGTAACCCAAACTGAGCATCACTGAGCAGGTGCTGCCTGATACCACCATTGATGATACTTTCCATCACTTTTCTGATGTTCAAGTGTAGCCAGATAGGGCTGTAATTGGCTGGGTTGTATTTGTCTTCCCTTTTATGTACAGGACATACCTGGGCAATTTTCCGCATTGTCGGATAGATATCAGCATTGTAGATATACTGGAACAGCTTGGCTAGGGTTGCAGCAAGTCTTTGGTACTATTATCAGAATGTTGGCAGTGTCCATAGTCTTTGCAGTACCCAGTGCATCCAGCTGTTTCTTGACATCACATGAAGTGAATCAGATTGGTTGAAAACTGGTATCTGTGATGCTGGGGATCACTGGATGAGGCCAAGGTGGTTCATCCACTTAACGCTTTTGGTTGAAGGTTGTTATAAATGCTTTGGCCTTACTTTTTACATTGGTGTGCTGAACTCTTCCATCATTGAGGATGGAAATATTTGTGAAGCTGCAACCTCCAATGAATTTTCCACCACCATTCATGACTGGTTGTGGCAGGACTGCAGAGCTTAAATCTGATCTGTTGTTTGTGGGATCACTTCACTCTATCTATGACTTGCCGATTATGCTATTTGACACACAAATAATTCTCTTTCATAGCTTCACCAAGTTGATGCCACATTTTTAATTATGTTTGATGTTACTTCTGATATGCCCTCCTGTATGCTCCGTTGAACCAGGATTGCTACCCTGGCTTGATGGTAATGGTTGAGTGGGGAATATACTGAGATTGCAGATTTTGTTGAAATATGATTCTGCTAAGATTGCAGATTTTGTTGAAATATGATTCTGCTGCTATTGATAGCCTACAGTATTTCATAGCTGCCCAATCTTGAGTTGCTAGATGTGTTCAAAGTCTGTCCCATGCAGTACGACAACATTGCTACACAATGTGCTGGTAATATTCTCAGTGTGAAGGAGCATCTTTGTCTCTACAAGGACTGTGCAGTGGTCACCTTTATTGATAGTATTATGGACGCAGGTATCTGAAGCTGACAGATTGGTGAGGATGAGGTCAAGTAAGTTTTCCCTCTTGATGGTTCTCTTGCCACCTGTCACAGACCCAGACTAACAGCTATGTCTTTTAGGACCTGACGAGCTTGATCGTAGTGCTGCTGCCAAAGACATTGAAATCCTCTGCATCTTTGACAGTCTCTGCGCTTCCTCCAAGCTGTTCATCGTGGTGGTATACTAATTCATTAGCTAAGGGAAAACAGTACATGGGAATCAGCAGAAGGTTCCCTTGCCAATATTTAGCCTGATGCCATGAGACTTCATGGGGTCTGGAGTCAATATTGAAGACTCCCAGAGCAACTCCCTCCCAACTTTATACCACTGTGCTGCCACTTCTGCTGGGTCTGCCCTGCGGTAGAACAGGACATATCCAGGGATGGTGATGGTGGTGATCATACTTGGCCAGCTAATTGAGTTTGTATTCAATGAATAAACTTGGAATTAAAAGCTCGTCATAATAATGTTGACCGTGAAACCATTGGCAATTATCATTCAAAACCCATTTGGTTCACTTATGTTCTTTTGGGAAGGACATCAGCCATCTTCACTTGGTCTGGCCTATATGACTCCAGGCCACAGCAATGTGGTTGACTCTTAATGATCCTTTGAACTGACCCAGTAAGCCATTTAGTGCTACAAAACTGCAACAAGGTCAAAAAGGAATGAAACTGGACAGACCACTTGGCATTACTTCGGCACCAGAAATGACAAAGGCAATCCCAGACCTACCAACACTACAAACCCTTCTTTACCAAGATCTGGGTGCTTCTGCCAAAATTGGCAGAGCTGTCCCACAGACTGGTGAAGCAACAGTTTATCTGATATCATCATACTCACCAATTCATAACTTGTGACAATGTACCGGACCCCACAATTACCATCCCTGGGTCTGTCCTATCCAGCTGGCAAGACAGATTTAGCAGAGGTGGTAGAGTTGGAATGCAACAGGAAGGGAGTTGCTTTGGTAATCTGCAATATTGATTTTGAGCCCTGTGAAGTCTCATATCATGAAGTAAGGAAATCTCTCACTGATTGCCATCTACTGCCCCCAACCATCTCGTGGCTGATCCTTTCATGTTGAATGCTACTTGAAGGAAGCACTGAAGCACAGAATGTATCATTGTTGGGGGACTTCAATGCCCTTCTTCAAGGGTAGCTCAGCTAGCTGAGTCGAAAAGGACAACTGCTGGACCAGATCTGCGGCAAGTAATGAGGGAACCAGCAAGAAAGAAAAACCTATTTGAACTTGTCCTCACCAATCTGATTGATTTATTGTTGTCACATGTACTGGGATACAGTGAAAAGTGTTGGTTTGCATGCTATACAGACAGATCGTACCATACAAAGTGCAATAGGGTGTCAGAATGGAGTGCAGAACACAGTTTACACAAGAGAGGTGCAAAGAGAGAGATAGATCAGAATTAACATTTGAGGTCAGTTCAAAAGTCTAAAAACAGCAGGGAAGAAGCTGTTCTTGAACCTATTCATAAATGGGGTGCATGAGGTCTTTGATTAACTTGGTTGCTTCCATGAGGTAATAGGAGGTATAGTTAGATGCAATTGATGGGAGGCTTGTTTGTGTATTGGACTGGGCTGTGTTCATGACTCTGTAGTTTCTTACTGTCTTGGGAAAGAAACATTTGCCAAACCACATTATGATGCATTCAGATAGAATGCTTTCTATGGTACATCTATAAAGATTGGGAAGAATCCTTGTGGGCATGCCAAATTTCCTTAATCTCCTGAAGAAGTGGAGACATTGTTATGCTTTCTTGACCACTGCATTGATGTGGGTGGACCAGGACAAATTGTTGGCGATCACTTCCAGCAAATTGATGCTCTCGAACATCTCCACCTCGGAACTATTGATGCAGACAGGGGTGTGGCCTCCACTCTGCTTCCTGAGGTCAATGACCAGTTTCTTCATTTTGCTGACATTGATGGAGAGATTGTTGTCTTCTGATAATCTATTTATCACAGATGTATCTATCCATGACCAGTATCAGTGGAAGTGACTATTGCACAGACCTTATGGAGAAGTCATCCCATCCCCACATTGAGGCTAGCCTTGATTGTGATGTGTAGCACCATCACCATGTTAATTGGCTATCATTTTGAACAGGTTTAGTAACTCAAACTAGATATCATTGAGGCATTGTGAGCTCTGGAATTTGTAGCTTGAGTTGCAGCTGGAGGCACATGGTACATTCACAAGCCTGAACTGTTTGTGGATAGCATGTTTTAGCACATGGTCATCCTGCAGCTTAAGAAAATTCAGGCAGAGGGGGATTAGGTGACTGCTGGACAGAAGAAGGGCACCAGGCAGGTAATGTTTATAGATTAGATTACATTACAGTGTGGAAACAGGCCCTTCAGCCCAACAAGTCCACACTGACCCGCTGAAGCGCAACCCACCCATACCCCTTACCTAATACTACGGGCAATTTAGTATGGCCAATTCACCTGACCTGCACATCTTTGGACTGTGGGAGGAAACCGGAGCACCTGGAGGAAACCCACGCAAACACGGGAGAACGTGCAAACTCCACACAGTCAGTCGCCTGAGGCGGGAATTGAACCTGGGTCTCTGGCGCTGTGAGGCAGCAGTGCTAACCACTGTACCACTGTGCCGCTCGTGAGAATATATACTGAGAGAAGGGATTCTTGGTGAAGGTGATAGCCTGTTTTAAGTACTGCATGTGAGTTGTGATAGGATTTGTAGCTCAGGTTGAGGTTCTGGATGTAAGTTTGGTCACTGAGCTGGAAGGTTTGTTTTCAGGTGTTTCATAGGTAACATCATCAGTGAGCTTCCAGTGAAGCACTGGGGTTATGACCTGTTTTCTATTTCTGTGTTTAGGTTTCCTTGGGTTGGTGATGTCATTTCATGTGGTGATGTCATTTCCTGTTCTTTTTCTCAGAGGGTGGTAAATGGGGTCCAAGTCGATGTGTTAATGATAGAGTTCCAGTTGGAATGCTATGCTTCTAGGAATTCTAGTGCTCGCCAAACTCTCTTTGGCGTGTCCTACGATAAATGTATTGTCTCAATCGAAGTAGTTTCCTTCCTCATCTGTGAAAGTAGTGAAAGGATACTAGTGAAAGTATCTTTAAATGTCTTTTTGTTGCTAGTTGGTGTTCATGTATTCTGGTGGCTAGTTTTCTGCCTGTTTGTCCAATGTAGTGTTTGTTACAGTTCTTGTAAGGTATTTTGTAAATGCTGTTAGTTTTGCTTGTTGTCTGTATCGGGTCTTTTAAGTTCATTAGCTACTGTATAATGTCTGAGCAATCTGGCAGTCATTTCTGATGTCTTTGATGTAGGGGAAAGTGGTTAGAGTTTCTGGACGTGTTTTATCTGCTTATTTGGGTTTGTTGCTGAGAATCTGGACCGTGTTCATTGGGTACCCATTCTTTTTGAATACACTGTATAGGTGATTTTCCCCTGCTCTTCATTGGTCCTCTGTGCTGCATTGTGTTGTGGCTCACTGAAATATTATTCTAATACAGTTTCATTTATGGGTTTTGGGATGATTGTTTCTGTGGTTCAGTATTTGGTCTGTATGTGTTGTTTTCCTGTAGATGCTGGTTTGAAGTTCCCCATTGGCTGTTTGCTCTCCTGTGACATCTAGGAATGGCAGCTTATTGTTGTTTTCTTCCTCTTCTGTGAATTTAATGCCAGTAAGGATATGTTTTGTTTCAATTACTTACAGTGTGGAAACAGGCCCTTCCGCCCAACAAGTCCACACCGCCCTGCCGAAGCGCAACCCACCCATTCCCCTACATTTACCCCTTACCTAACACTACGGGCAATTTAGCATAGCCAATTCACCTGGCCTGCACATCTTTGGACTGTGGGAGGAAACCAGAGCACCCGGAGGAAACCCACGCAGACACGGGGAGAATGTGCAAACTCCACACAGTCAGTCGCCTGAGGTGGGAATTGAACCCGGGTCTCTAGCGCTGTGAGGCAGCAGTGCTAACCACTGTGCCACCGTGCCGTTTAGTGATGACAAAGGTGTCATCCACATAGCGGACCCAAAGTTTGGGTTGGATGATTGGCAGAGCTGTTTATTTGAGTCTCTGCATCACTGGCTATACTAAGAATCCTGATATTGGAGATCCCATGTGTATTCCATTGGTTTGTCTGTAGGTTTTGTTATTGAAAGTGAAGTGTGTGGTAAGGCATAGGTCCACCAGCTTGACGATATTGTCCTTGCTGATGAAGTTGGTGGTGTTTGGTGTATGTGTCTTTGGTTCTTCTAATAGGGTAGTCAGTGTTTCCTTGGCCAGGTTAATGTTGATGGATGTGAACAGGGCTGTTACATCAAAGGAGACCATTAATTTATCCTCTTCTTTCTTGGTGCTCTTGGGTTGTCAGGAATCCTTGGGTGGAGTGACTGGAATGATATGAGTCTTCTACTAAATGTTTTAGTCTTTGGTGAAGTCCCTTGGCTAATCTGTACATTGATGTTCCAGGTAGCGAGACTATGGATGTGAGGGGAGCTCCCAGTTTGTGAATTTTGGGTAATCCACAGACACATGGTGAGTAGGATGCATCTGGTTTCATTTTTTTTTAAGTCTGTCTTATTTAATTCTCCAGGTTTCTGAAGTTTTTTGAATAGGGCTATGATTCATTTCTCTAGTTGTGGGGTTGGGTCTATCGCCACCTGTTGGTAAGTGTTGGTATGTGAAAGCAGTGTGTTCACTTTCTCAATGTAGTCTGTTCAGTTTAAAATGACTGTCAAGTGTCCTTTGTCTGCAGATAGAATAACAATGTTTTGATCTTTCTTGAGTCCTTCTATTGCTTTCCTTTCTTGTGTTTTGAGTGTGTTTCTTTCCTTTTTCCTGCTTAATGTTGGTGCAACTGTTTTCTGATGGTTTGCTGGGTTTCTTCTGTGAGTTGGTTGTCTTTCAATGTGGTTTCTAATGCTGCTAAGAAATATTTCTTGAATGCATCCCAGAAGTTGTAATTTAATCCTCTTACTAAGACGGCTTTTTCAGTGTCTGATATGGGTCAGTCAGGTATGTTTTTTTATCTATGCTTCTAGGTTTGTATGAGTTTGTCAAGTTTTTTCTGCAGGTCTAGTTTTATCATTTTCTGTGTTTGTTGCTGTCTAATGTCTATGGCTCGTTCAACTGTGTCTGTGCATTCATGGTCTGTCGCCTTAGTGAGTAAAGATTTTTGGCATGAAATTTCCTGGTTATATTTACAGAGTCTGTTGTGGGGATCATTAATCATTTCTCTAAGCATTCTGTGGCCGTTTTGCTCTGCTATTCTTCTGGCTAGTGGGGTGTTAAGCGGAGGTTTGTATTTAAGATATTTAGGTAGTGCCTGTTTCCTTAGGCATTCATGCAGGAAGTACAGCTGTTTACGGGTGGAGCTCTGTCTAATAGCGTTGGTTTCCCATTTTCGGGCAGGTTTTAGCATATTGTGCCCATAGGTGTTAGCGAGTTTTGAGAAAATTTGTAGGCTCAGATTGAGGTTCTAGACGTAAGTTTGCTCACTGAAGGTTTGTTTTCAGATGTTTTGTCATGTGAACATCACTGCATGTGACTCTAGGATAATATGATATCTCTTGAGTTTGAGGTTCATGACTGTCACAGAATGATTCCAATAGAAAAATGAGTCTGGAAGGTGAGATGTTAAAGGATTAATTTGTTCTGCTGACCTGTAAGAACTTGGATGTCCTGGAGGGAAGGGTGGTATGTTTCTCTGTCTTACAGGTACAATGTAAAATGTGCAATGTCATCTCCTATTATTCAGAGTAAAGGATTTATATTATCATCTCCTATTCAGAATCAATAAGGACATTGCAATTAAAATTCTGACTACTTCCTGCGGTTAATAAAGTGATTTACAACAGATCTGGCCATTAAGGGATGATTTACATTACGTTGTTTCTGGAGATGATCACGTCACTGTATTGTGTCTTGAATGGCGTGTGACTGTGGAGGAGTGGCTGGGCGTTGTCTTGTGGGCATTACTGACTGTGATGTAAAGATTTTGTATAAAGGAAGAACTGTCCCTTTGTTCAGAGAGCTTCTCTTGACACGCTTCGCAAGCATTGTGAAGAACATTAAGTGATCCTCCAAGGCTTGTACTTGATTAATAAATTTTGACTGTTCACAGAAGTTGGCATATTGCAGTTCATCAATTGTGTAAGAATCTCAAGAAAAAGAATCTAACAGAAGCCAGAGGAAACAAAGGCTAGACAATGCAGTATAATGTGGATAAATGTGAGATTATCCATTTTGGGAGCAAAAACATGGTGATGCATTTTCATCTGAATGGCTATAAATTGAGAGAGGGGAAATGTGCAACAAAAACCCAGGTGTGCTCGTACACCAGTCACTGACAGTAAGCATGCAAATACAGCAGGAAATAAAGTACGTAAATAATATGTTGGTCTTTATCATGTGAAGATTTGAGTGCAAGAGCAGGGACATCTTGCTTCAATTATATGAGACCAAACCTGGAATATTTTGTGTATCTTTGGTCTCCTTATCTGAAGAAGATGCTCTTGCTTGGGAGGGAATGCAATGAAAGTTGTTCAGTGATTCTTGGGTTGGTAGGTTGATATATGAGGAGACATTGAATCAGTTAGGATTATGTAGGATGGGAGTAAGTTGTGGCTGTAAGAGTTGTTCCTTTTCATTTTGGCATTTTTGCAGTGTTGGAGCTGATTTCCTCGAATTCCTGTAACAGTAATTGCTGTTTTATAAGCTGTTGCATTGTTTTTGAAAAAAAACCCCATAACAACAGTACTTTAAATGGAAGAAAAGAGAGAGAGCAGAAGATCACGTAGAAGGTTAACGAGAAGATTGTGATAGAGTTCAGAAGAACCCATCAGTGAATTTTCACAGCTGTCTGGCTGTGAAGTTACAAGTATCTCTGGACATGGGAGTTCTGCCCAAAAAAAGTGAAATTCACAGCTGACCTTGGAGGGATCTCATTATCAGAACTACTCACAATAACATATTAAACATATAAAACATAATTATTTTTGTAAATCTACAATAGAAAGTAGGGTGAGGATATTTTATAATTTTTTTTGAGATCTGTCTCTTGATCAATTTTTAAAAAATAATAAACATAGGTACCAAATCATCCTGGAGCAGTAAGACTGTGCTATTTTCTGGGTCTGTCCATTAAGGTGGAGACATGAACTTTGATGTGCTCTTCCTGATAGATGTGGGAGATTAGGGAGAGTTTATGATTATGTTTGCAGGAAGTGTGTTTGATTGTGAATCCTATCAGATTGGATGGAGCAGAGTTAGAGGCAATGAGGAATTTACTGTAGCCAGGGGGTGTGATGGATGGCAGTTTCAGGAAGGTAGAAAAATCACAGATACAGTCGGGTAGATGGCTTACCTCTAGGAAAGATAGGAGAGTGAGGAATGTGCTGTGGCTATCCCCATCTCAAACAAATATGGTGTTTTGGAAAATGTAGGGGAATGTAACTCTGACACGCCAGGTTTCTAGTACTGAGACTGGCTCTGTTGTAATGAGGGGTATGTCAGGTTCCAAGTAATCAATTGTGCAAGAGGACTAATTGTCAGAAGCACAGACAGTTTCTGCAGCCAACAGTGAAACATCAGAATGGTATAGAATGTTCTCAAAAGGGAGAGTGACTAACAGGGGATCGTTGTACACATTAGTACCAATGACATAGGAAGAGAAAAGGACAAGGGTCTGAGGAGAAAGTATAAGAAATTAGGCAGGAGGTTAAAATGTAGATCACTGATTAATATCTGGATTACTTCTGTTGCCACCTGCTAGTGACAGTAAAAATAGGAGCAGGATAGAGCAGCTGAATACATGTCTGAGGAACTGGTGCAGGGTAAAAGGATTGGCATTTTTGGTTCATTGCAATCTCTTCTGGGGTGGATGTGACCTGTATAAGAAGGACAGGTTCCTCCTTACTTGGAAGAGGACTAATATACTGGTGGGGATGCTTTACACTAGCAAGGACAGGGGTGGGATGGAGGGGGTGGGGCTGGGGACCCAAAGATATAGTGAGAACAAAGCTAAGCCTGAGGTTAGTACAGTTAAGAAGAGGAGTAAGTCAAACAGTCAGGGCAGGCAGAGAACAAGTTAGGACGGATAAATTAAACTGTATATATTTCAATGCAAGTGGCCTCATAGGTAAGGCTAATGAACTCGGGGCATGTTTGGGAACATGGGACTGGATATAATAGCAATTACGGAGACGTGGTTCAGGGATGGACAGGACTGGCAGTTTAATGTTCCAGAGTTTAGATGTTATAGGGGGGATGGATAGGGGGGGACAAGAGAGGAGAGGGAGTGGTATTTTTGATGAGGGATAGCATTATGGCTGTACTTAGAGACGATATTCCATGGAGTACGTTGACTGAAGTTATTTGGGTGGAACTGAGAAATAAGAAAGGATGATCACCTTACTGGGAAAGTGAAAAGCTAATTTTTGAGGAAATATCAGTTTTCTGTGAGAATAATTGGGTTGACATGGAAGGGATTTTAGCTCTCCAAACATAAACTGAGATTGCCATAGTGTTAAGGGCTTGGATGGAGAGAAGTTTGTCAACTATGAACAAGAAAACGATCTGATTCAGTAGCAGAAGCAAAACTTGCCATACTCTGGGGAAATAAGGCAGGGCAAATGACTGAGGTGTCAGTGGGGGAGGATTTTGGAGCCAGTGATCATGATTCTACCAGTTTAAAATAGTTCTGGAAATTGATAGACCTGATCTAAAAGTTAAAGTTCTAAATGGGAGGAATGCCAATTTTGACAGTATAAGGCAAGAATTTTCAAAAGTTGATTGTGGGGGTGACTATTTCCAGGTAAAGGGAAGTTGGAAATTGGGAGGCCTTCAAAAATGCGATAATGAGAATCCAGAGACAGTATGTTCCTGTTAGTGCAAAGGTCAAGATGTATGGAATGCTGGATGCTAGAGAAATTGAGGTAAATGGGAGGGAGGTGGAGCTGGGAGTAAGGTAGCTGAGAGTGCGATAGGTAGATGGAGGTGGGGGTAATAGTGATAGGTCAGAGAGGAGGTTGGAGCAGATAGGTGGGAAGGAAGATGGATAGGTAGGACAAGTCATGAGGGCACTGCCTTGTTGGAAAGTTGGATCCTGGATAAGGTGGGGGGAGGGGAATGAGGAAACTGGTGAAATCCACATTTATCCCATGTGGTTGGAGGGTCCCATTGGCAGAAGATGAGGCATTCTTCCTCCAGGTGTCGGGTGGTTAGGGTGTGGTGATGGAGGAGGCACAGGACCTGCATGTCCTTGGTGGAGTGGGAGGGGAAGTTGGAGTGTTCGGCCACAGGGCGGTGGGGTTGGTTGGTGTGGGTGTCACGGAGATGTTCTCTGAAGCGTTCTGCAAGTTAGGCGTCCTGTCTCCCCAATGTAGAGAAGACTACATTGGAAGCAATGGATACCACAAATAACATGTGTGGAAGTGCAGGTTAAAATTCTGATGGATGTGGAAACCTCCTTTGGGGTCTTGTACGGAGGTGAAAGGGAAAGTGTGGGTGCAGGCTTTGCAATTCCTGCTATGGCAGGGCAAGATGCCAGAAGGGGTGGGTGGGTTGATGGGAGCATGGACCTGACAAAAGAGTTGCGGTGAGAATGGTCTTTACGGAATGCACACAGGGGTGGGGAGGGAAATATATCTGTAGTGGTGGGGTCCGTTTGTAGGTGGCAGAAATGGTGGAGGATGATGTGATGCTTCTGGAGATTTGTGGGGTGAAAGGTGAGGACAAGGGAAGTTCTGTCCTTGTTGCGGTTGGAGGGGTGGGGTTCGAGGGTGGAGGTGCGGGAAGTGAATGAGATGCACTGAAGGGCATCATAGACCACGTGGGAGGGGAAATTGTGGTCTTTGAATGAGGAGGCCGTCTGGTGTGTTTTGTGGTGGAACTGGTCCTCCTAGGAGCAGATGTAGTGGAGGCAGAGGAATTGGGAATAAGGGATAGCGTTTTAACAGGAGGCAGGGTGGGGGGGGAGGTGTACTCCAGGTGGTTGTGGGGGTCAGTGGGTTTGTAAAATGTCAGTTTGAGTCGGTCACCATTGATGGAGATGGAGAGGTCCAACAAGGGGAGGGAGGTGACTGAGATGGTCCAGGTGAACTTAAGGTCAGGTGGAATGTATTGGTAAAGTTGATGAACTGTTCACCTCCTTCCATTCCTGGACTTGTCCATCTGCACCAACGGTGATCAACTCACCACTGACATCTTCAACAAACCCACCGACACCCACAGCTACCTGGACCCTCCCATCCTGCCTCCTGTAAAAATGGTATCCCTTATTCCCAATTTTTCGCCTCTGCTGCATCTGCTCCCAGGAGGAGCAGTTCCACCACAGAACATACCAGATGACCTCCTCCTTCAACGACTGCAATTTCCCCCCCCCCACATGGTCTATGATGCCCTCCAGTGCATCTCATCCATTACCCGCACCTCCACCCTCGAATCCCATCCCTCCAACTGCAACAAGAAGGGAACACCCCCCCCCCGGTCCTCACCTTTCACCCCACCAGCCTCCATATACATTGCATCATCCTCTGCCATTTCCACCACCTACAAATGGACCCGACTACTAGTGGAATATTTCCCTCTATTACCCGTCCATCTTCATTCCAACCTATCCTCTCCACCCTCTTCTGCGTTTCGCAGAGACCATTTCCACTGCAATTCACTTGTCAGGTCCACGCCCCAACCAACCCACCCTTGCCTCTCAGCCACAGCAGGAATTGCAAAACCTGTGCCTACAGCTCCCCCCTCACCTCTGTTCAAGGCCCCAAATGAGCCTTCCACATCCATCAGAGTTTTACCTGCACTTCCACACATGTTATTTGTGGTATCCGTTGCTTCCAATGTAGTCTTCTCTACATTGGGGAGACAGGACGCCTACTTGTAGAACACTTCCAAGAAAATCTCCAGGATACCTGTACCAAGCAACCCCACCACCCCGTGGCCGAACATTTCAACTCCCTCTCCCACTCCACCAAAGACATGCAGGTCCTGGGCCTCCTCCATTACCAAACCCAACCTCGCAACGCCTGGAGGAAGAACGCCTGGAGGAAGAATGCCTCTTCTTCTGCCCTGGGACCCTCCAACCACATGGGATCAATGTGGATTTTGCCAGTTTGCTCATTTCACCTCCCCCCACCTTATCCCAGATCCAACCCTCCAATTCGGCACTGCCCTCATGACTTGTCCTACCTGTCCATCTTCATTCCCACCTATCTGCTCAACCCTCCTCTCCGACTTATCACCATCATCCCCACCTCCATCTACCTATAGCACTCTCAGCTACCTTCCCCCCAGCCCCTTCCCCTCCCATTTATCTCTCCACCCCCTTGGCTCACAAGCCTCATTCCTGATAAAGGGCTTTTGCCCGAAACATCAATTTTTCTGCTCCTCAGATGCTGCCTGATCGGCTGTGCTTTTCTAGCACCACATTCTCGACTCTGATCTCCAGCATCTGCAGTTCTCACTTTCTCCTAGAGAAATTGAGGCTCTGGTCATGAAAAAGAAGGAGGCATATGCCAGGTATAGACGGCTGGGATTTAGTGAATCTCGTAAAGAGTATAAGAGCAGTAGGAGTATACTCAAGAGGGAAATTTGGAGGGTAAAAAAGGGACATGAGATAGCGTTGGACCTTAAATAGTCTTAAGGAGCATCTGACGAGAATCTGCAAATGCATTAAGGATAAGAGAGTAATTAGGTAGAGAATAGGGCCCCTTCAAGATCAAAAAAGGTTCCTAATGTGTGAAACTGCAAGAGATGGGTGAGATACTAAATGAGTATTTTGCATCAGTATTTATTATGAGGAAGGATATGGAAGATAGAGAACTTGGGGAAATAAATAGCGACATTAAATGAGACCTTGATCAGATGGGCAAATGGGCTGAGGAATGGCAGTTGGAGTTTAATTTAAATAAATGTGAGGTATTGCATTTGGTAAGGCAAGTCATGGCAGGCTTTATTTACTTAATGGTAAGATCCTGGGGAGTGTTGCTGAACAAATAGACCTTGGGGTGGAAGTACACAGATCCATGAACGTGGAGTTGCAGATAGACAGAATAGTGAAGAAAGTACTTGGTATACTTTCCTTTACACGTTAGAACATTGAATGTAGGAGTTGGGAGGCCATGTTACAGCTATACAGGACATTGATTAGGCCACTTTTGGAATACTGTTTTTGATTCTGGTCTCCCTGCTATGGAAAAGATATTGTGAAACTTGAAAGGGTTCAGAAAAATTTTATAAGGATTTGGCCAGGGTTGGAGGGTTTAAGCTATAGAAAGAGACTGAATAGTTTGGGGCAAATTTTCTTGGAGTGCTGGAGGCTGAGGCCTCTTTATAGAGATTTATAAAATTATGAGGGGCATGGATAGGGTGAATAGTCTAAAACAATGGGCCATGGGTTTAGGGTGAGAGAGGAAAGCTTTAAAATGGACCTAAGGGGCAAATGTTTCATGTGGTGTGTGTATGGAATAACCTGCCAGAGGAAATGGTGGAAGCCTCTCCAATTACAACACTTAAAAGGCATCTGGATTGGTAAGTGTATTGGAAGGATTTAGAGCGAGAGATGCTGGCAAATGGGACTAGATTTATTTAGAATATTTTGTCAGCCTGTTTCTGTGCTGTACAACTCTATGATTCCACAAAAATAGACTCCTTTAGTCAGAGGGTGGCTTGTGTATGGAATGAGCTGCCAGAGGTGGTAGTGGAGCCTGATATATTTACATGTTTAAAGGCAATCTGGATGGGTACATAAATGGGAACAGTTTAGAGGGATGTGGGCCAAATGCTGGCAAACGAGTTTAAATTAATTTATGATAACTGGTCAGCATGGACAAGTTGGACCGAGGGGTCTGTTTCTGTGCTGTATGACTCTATGACTCATTCTTCTGAACTTCAGCGAATGTAGAGGAAATATTTCATAGAAATCTATAAAATCCTTACAGGAATAGGCAGAGTGGTCACAGGAAGGATGTTGTCAGTAATGAGGGAGTCAACAACCAGGGATCTCAATCTAAGAATAGAGGTAGACGTTTTGAGGAGACTAAATGAGAAGAGATTTCTTCAACGCATGAATGGTGAGCTTGTGGGATTCCTAACCACAGAATGCAGTTGTGGCCAAAATATTGTGTGATTTCAAGGTGAAGTCAATAAGCATTCGGGACTAAAACAATCAAAGGATATTGGATAAAGCGGAAACAGGCTGGATTATCTCTGTTAATCCAGAGACCCAGATAATGTTCTGCGGATGGAACAAAGACCTTGAGGAATGAAATAAACAAACTGAGGGCACAACATGACACATGAGAGGATGATATTGTAGCTATAAGTGAGATTGGATTAAAAGATTTGGCAGCTCAACATTCCTGTTTATGGAATATTCTGAATAGATTGAGGGGAGGATGGAAGAGGAGGGTGTTCACAATATTGATTAAAGAACCAATCATAGCAATGAGGAGGAATAATGTCTCTGGAGGACCATCAAATAAGGCCAAATCATAAAAGTGAAAACACAAAAGATCAACATGTTGTTGGGTACTATTGGTCTCTAAACAGTCAGGCAGAAATAGAGAATTGGATTTATTATCAGATTTCAGTGAATTGTGAGAATAATATGGCAGTGAAAATATGGGATTTTAACCATCTAAATATTAACTGGGATAGTTTTAGTGGGCAAGGCAGAGAGGAGCAAAATTCTTCAATTGTATTCAGAGAGCATTTTCACCCTAATGGTGGTAGGAGTCTAGAACTCCTACTGCCTAACAATGTGATTGAGTCAGAAACATTTGTAACATTTAAACAGTCTATAGATATTCATTTGTTTGTCTTAGCCTGCAGAGCTATGGGCCAAGAGCAGGAAAATGGGATTAGTGTAGTGTCATTTTTGTTGAATGGCATGGACATGATGGACTGAATGGCCTACTCCATGCTGTCAATGTCAATGAGATTAGACAGAGTGGATGCAGAAAGAATGTTTCTCCTGGCTATGGGTTTTAAAACTGGAACCAGCCTTACATCAAAAAAGAAGCCATTTACAACTGAGATGACTAGGAACTTCTTCACTCAGAGAGTGGTAAATCTTCATAATTCTTTGATCCAGAGGTAGAGGAAGCGCGGTCATTATGTAAGTTCAGGACCGAGATTGATAGATTTCATGTCACTAATAACATCAGGCATACAGAGACAGCACGGGAATATGGCATTGAAGTAGATGTTCAGTTATGACCTAGAATGGCAGAACAGGCTGGAAGGGCTGAATGATCACCACCTGTTCCTATGTTTCTAATTAGCCAATCAGATCTAGCTTTGCTGTCCTGACGCATCCAATCATGGATGGTGGTGCAGAATTAAACAACTAACAGGAAGAGGAGACTTCACAAATATCTCCATCCTCAATAATGGAGAACCCTCACATCATTCTCAAAGACAATGTTGAAGCATTTGCGACAACATACAACAATAAGTGTTGAGTAGATGATCCAATCAGCCTCCTTCTGAGATCCAAACATCACAGATGCCAGTGTTCAGTAAATTTGATCTACTTCATATGTTATCTGTAAAGGTCTAAGGAGTCTGATAATACTTGAGAAATGCTGGGGGGGCAATGGCCTAGTGTAATTATCACCAGACTGTTAATCCAGAGACCCAGGTAATGTTCTGGGAACCTGGGTTCACATCCTGCTATGGCAGATGGTGGAATTTGAATTCAATTTTTAAAAATCTGGAATTTAGTGTCTAATAATGACCAAGAAAACATTGTCGATTGTTGTAAAAACTCATCTGGTTCACTAATTACTATGTCACAGGATTAAACCCTCCTGCTTAATTTAAACCACCAACACAGAAAAGATTTATCCTGTGCAGTAATCTGTGAAAATCCAAGAGACGAAGAACTATTTAAAGTAAAGATTAATAACTTTATTTCTTAAAATATAACAGAGAATAATTAACTAACAACTATTTACAACTCCTTCCTCTAACCTAACTTTTACTTTCCTTTCTATAATACTAGGCCAATAAAACCCTCAAATAACATTCACTGAAAAATTCAAATTTCAAAACCAGCCAGTGGTCGAATCTTCTCAGTATATCTTCTTCTGTAGAGTTGCTCTCCAGGTCTGTGTTGATGTTTTTCTCTCTGCAAGCTCGTTCTCCAGACAGTTACCTCTCAGAGAGTCCTGAGTAGCAGCCGACAGCTGTTGGTCTTTTTGGCAGTTCTGCCCCAGCTGTTCAATTTTTCCCAGTCTTACATCCCCCAAGTAGCAGATTGAGTCATTGGCTTTTAATATTGTCAATATACTATATTCAAACTTGATTGGAGTTTGGTTCTTTTCAGGGTGTAATTGAAACTGATTTGCCTAAATGTGTTTTATTTTGTCTCCAGGCAACCAGACACAATAGCTGCTGGACCTTAAGGTTACAATGTATGTTGTTCACAACATTTGGTTCTGTCAGGTAGTTCTGCAAGTTTTTAACTTTTTTAAAGATGCAGTTCACCCACATCTTTCATAACACCTTCCCCTTAAGAAAAAAATGAAGCATCATAATGAAAAGGTGGCTTCATTTTTTCTTCCTTTTTTAACACGTTACCCTAACATAAAGATAACTTAAATATAAGTTCACTGTTACTTCTTCCCATATACCTACATACAAATCTCCTCTAAACTCTATCCGCACTAACGCATCTGCGATTACATTCTTACGAACCGCAACATGTATGATTTTTAAATTAAAAGTCTGTAACATAAGATTCCAATGAAATAGTCTCATATTCTTGTCTTTAAAGCAGTCTAAGAATGTAAGTGGATTGTGATCCATATACACAACTGTATCTGACACATTGTTTGTGACATACATATTAAAATCTTGTAAGGCTAGTACCAAACTCAATAGTTCCTTTTCAATTGTGGAATATTTCCTCTGGTGGATGTTGATCTTCTTCGAAATGTAACCAACCGGCAGTTCAATCCATTGTCCCCCCAGCATTTCTCAAGTATTATCAGGCTGCTTAGACCTTTACAGATAACATATGAAGTAGGTCAAATTTACTAAACACTGGCATCTGTGATGTCTGGATGTCAGAAGGAGGCTGATTGGATCATCTACTCAACACTTATTGTTGTATGTTGTCGCAAATGCTTCAACATTGTCTTTTATATTCCTGGAGGTGAACAGCTCCAACTCCAATGTCACTAGCATCGATGGTGACTTTAAAAGGTTTGGAAAAGTTTGGTATAGTTAAAACTGGTTCGGTGGTTAATATTGATTTCGAATGGTCAAATGCCTCCTGGCATTGTTCTGTCCACCGAAACTTTGTGTTCTTCTTCAGCAAATCAGTTAATGGTGCCACTACACTGCTGAAGTTTGGAATAAGCATCCTAAAGAATCCACTGAATCCTAAGAATTAAAGTACCTCTTTCTTCAAGGCTGGTCATGGAAGTTCCTCGATGGCCATCGTCTTTGCATTCCAAGGGGTCAACCTTCCATGTTATATCCCAAGAATGATATCTCTGCTTTCACAAATTTAATTTAATTTAAGTTTATCACCAACTTTGCTTCTTGTAGCCGTTCAAAGAGCTCAGCCAACTGTACCATATGATCTTTCCAAGACTTACTAAAGGCCACTACATTGTTCAAATAGACTGCACAGTTTGTTAACCCAGCCACAACTCTGTTCATGAGTCTTTGGAATGTGGCGGATGTGTTCTTCATCTAGGAATTGGATATGAGTCTGATTTTGTAATAGTATTCACCTTTCGCTAATCCACACAGAATCATTGCGTCCCATCCGGTTTGGGAACGAAGACAATCGGCGGACTTGCTCTGGCTTGGTTCGATGATGTCCTCATCGAGCATGGCCTCCACCTCTGTCTGGACCTATCTGGCTTTGAAAGAATTAAGCTGATAGGGGTGTTTTTTTTTATCAGAGCAGTCCTCCCCATCAGATTCTTACATATCTCCTTATACTACAGTAACAAATCTTTCAACTGCGTTCTGTGCTCCTGAGACAGATAGCTTACTAATCCATCCCACTCCTGAAGGACAACTTCATTTTTTAATCTATTTTAAGATACATCAGAATCCACATCATCTGGATTTGATTTCTTACTCTGCAGGGCAGTAGCTTACATCTGTTTCTCCAGGTCTTTCTCTCTAGTATAATAACAGTTTCAACATGTTCACATGACATACCCAATACCTTTCTTTTTCTATCTGGCATCTTTACTAGGTAGTTCACCTAACTCAACTTTTTCACAATTTAACAGGACCACTAAACCTAGTTTTGAAGGGATATCCTATCACTGGTAACAGTACGAACATGTCATCCCCTTTGGAAAACCTCAGAGTCCCAGAGCTTTAGTCTGCCACCTGTTTCATTCTGTGCTGTGCCCTCTATAGGTGCTGCTTAGCTAACTCACTACTCAATTTAAACTCTCCCTCATCTTTAATATATAATCTAAGTAGGAGATCTCTGACTTTGGTCCTGTTAATTTTTCTTTAATTAATTTCAAAGGAACACTTACTTTTGGCCGAATATTAACTTGAAGAGAGTGAACGGAGTAGATCATTTGGTTCATCTCTAATGGCAAAACAATACAAACAATACCTTTATCCCAATCATTCGGATAACCCAAAAAAGGTGAATCTGAAGGATGCCACTTTTCTGAAGCTCCCTAGGGTTCAGGACGATATGCACTGGATTTAAAGTGCTGTCCATAACCACCTCAAACAGCCCAGCAGTAAAATTTGACCCTTGGTCTGACTGAATCTCTCTGGGTAGCCCGTACCGTGTGAAGAAAGCTATTAACTCCTCTACCACCTATTTTGCCTTGATACTCTGTAATGGAATTGCCTCCGGACACATCCATCATGGTTAACAAGTACTGGTTCCCACTTTTAGTTCTCAGGAGGGGACCTACACAATCAATTATAACCTGTGTGAAAGGTTCTTCAAATGTGGGAATTGGCAAAAAAGGTGCTGGTTTTATTACCGCCTGTGGCTTACCTACCATTTGGCATGCATGACATATTTAGCAAATGTTAAGCACATCCTTATGCATTTCAGGCCTTTAAAAATGTTTTTGTACCCCTAGGTGACCTCCTACCTCGTTCATGTGCTATCCATAACACCTCATGCCTGTATGCTACCATCAAAACAATCCAGTACACTTCAGGCCATTTTACCTCTGCACTAACCTGCTATGGTCTCCATTTCCATCTTAGAATTCTACCTTTCAGATAATAAATAACCTTTCAGAACATTCTCTGCCTCCATTTCACAGTACACATCCACATATATATCTTTTATTGTCTTGTCTTGCTGTTGTGAGTCGCTCAGCTTTTCAGGACTAAACACTTCTGTCTGACCCTCTGCCTGTTCAGGTTTTTCCTGGAGAAAGTGAGGTCTGCAGATGCTGGAGATCAAAGTTGAAACTTTATTGCTGGAACAGCACAGCAGGTCAGGCAGCATCCAGGGAACAGGAGATTCGATGTTTCGGGCACAGGCCCTTCTTCAGGAATGAGCAGAGAGTGTTCAGCAGGAGAAGATAAAAGGTAGGGAGGAGGGACTTGGAGGAGGGGCGTTGGAAATGTGATAGGTAGAAAGAGGTCAAGGTGAGGGTGATAGGTCGGAGTAGGAGGGAGGCGGAGAGGACAAGAAGAAGACTGCAGGTCAGGAAGGCCTTCCTTGAAGAAGCTCTCTGCCTCTCTCTACAAAGATTTCAGTGAGTCCCTCTCTCACTGCACACCCCAGGTCATCTCCTCTGCACAGAAGCTCTTCAGCCACATTCTGAACCAGACTCGTTACCACAGCCATATCTCCTTTCTCAGCACCTGCCTACGGAACCGACTGATCCCCCATGGACTCCAGATCACCTTCCGACCAACACAATTTGGACCCAACCAGGACTACCAGTACCTGCAACAAATCCGCAGCCTCCAGCAACGGACCTCCCTACGGATCGGGAGTCGCGGAGGGAGTGGTCTCTACGGAAAGCTGATAGGGGAGGGGAGGGAAATATATCCTTGGTGCTGGGGTCTGTTTGGAGGTGGCGGAAGTGACGGCGGATGATGCGCTGTACATGGAGATTGGTGGGGTGGTAGGTGAGGACCAGTGGGGTTCTGTCCTGTTCAGGTTTTTCCTGCACCATTACATCAAACAGGGTATCCGATAACTGAAATTCAACTCCTTTACCTTTCTCTTTACTTTTCACTTCGTGCTGTGACTTATGATAGTGGTATCTGGGTTATTACACAGTCTGGGAAAATATTTTTTTTAACTCCTCAGTTTCTAGGTCTTCCTTGAGCCTCTCATTCCCACCTTGGATCCTGCCAAATCATTCCTGGGACTGACACTTGATCAATCACTCCCACTTAACTTCCCCAGTCTTGAGTTGGCACTCTAATCTGATCTTACAAAGGGGAATGCTAAATTTCTATCTATCGCACAAATTACCACATTCACAGGTAACAGATCAGAAAGAGTGTATATTCGCTCATCTCTTACTTTCAGTGACTGGTTAGATCCTGTGTCTCTCAAAATTATAACTTCTTGTCCTTCTCCGCCTGTTCTTCCTGAGTAAACTTTACCCACAGAGGCAAATTCTTTGTAGGGATCAGGTACTAACTCCATACCCAGCCCCTGCCTCGGCTGCGCACTCTCCTCGGCTCTTCTTGGGGTCTCCTTTACTACCTTCACTAATGTCACCAGCTTAGCTTCTTTTATCACACCTTTTCCCATGGTGCCTTTCTTTAATGACCAGCACTCTGACTTTACATGTCCCACTTTGCCACAGTGGAAACACCTGAGGCCTTTCAGTTCCTTTCCACCTTCTTGAACTTCTTTTTTATCCTGTGGTAAATTCTTACCAGTGCTCTCTACTCTTGGCTTCGTAGTGTAGGATCTCCCCTTCTCCCAACTTCTATCCCTCACACAATGAAATTCTGGCCGGAAGCTTGTCTTATGCACCAAAATGTTATCATATGCCAATTCTGCTGCCCTTCTCACTTCCTGAACATTCTGTTCCTCCACGTGAATTCTTACCATCCCTGGAAGTGAGTTTTTAAACTCCTCCAACAGAATAATCTATCATTGAGCCTCAAAGGTCCTAACTATTTTCAAAGCACGCACCCATCTATCATAATGACTATGTTTAATTCTTTCGAACTCAACATAAGTCTGACCTGGTTCCTTCTTTGTGTTTCTGAACCACTGTCTATATGCTTCTGGTACCAATTCACAAACACCTAAAATAGCCTGTTTAACCTGTTCATAATCTCTTGATTCTCATTTGACAGCGTGGCAAATACCTCACTAGCTTTGCCTACCAGTGTGTGTCTGAACTAGCATTACCCATAAATTCTCACATTACTCCATCTGCCTCGCCAATTTTTCAAATGAAATAAAGAAGGCTTCAATTTCTTTCTCATTAAAATGTAGCAGAATTTTGACATATTTGTATATATCACTACCTTCTCTTTTAATCCCTATCCTATTAACTTGACTTTGCAACTTCTCAAGTTCAAATTCTCTCTTTTTGCTCAGCTAAGAACCTTCTCTCTCTTTCTCTCTCTCTATCCTCTCTGTCTTTCTCTTTTTCCTCTCTCTCTCTTCTCTCTCCCTTTGTTTATCTTCTAACTCCATTTTCCTGAATTGTAACTTAAGTTTTTCTACCACTACTGCACTTGTCTGTTTCTCTGGCACATCTAAGTGTTTGAGTCATTCCCTTACAATTTCAGTGTTACTTTTGTCTCTGGTTAAACCCAAATCTAATTTTGTGCTAATTCTAAAAGTATGGCCTTTTTCTTTCCTTCTAAACTTTCTTGGCAAATTTGAGAATCATCTTCAAATCCCAGAACTTCTTTAGCAATTTTAAGAGCCATTTTTCTCATTTTTAATTAACCGCAAGTCACTGAAATTAAACAAATTGTCTCACCTATGTTTTATTTAGAGATCAAGGACACTAATCTGCAAGTGTTTAAATCTACTGGAATTTATCATACCCCAAATCTATTCAAATCTGTCTAAACCAGTTCAAATCACAAATCCAAGACCTAAACTATTCAAATCATGCACTAAAGTCCCCCCAAACCATTCAAATCCCGACGACGAGCCCCCAGACTGTTATGTCACAGGGTAAACCCTCCTGCTTAATTTAAACCAGCAACACAGAAAAGATTTATCTTGTGCACTAATCTGTGAAAATTCGAGAGGCCAAGAACTACTTGAAGTAAAAATTAACTACTTTATTTCTTAAAGTATAACAGAGAATAATTAACTAACAACTATTTACAACACCTCCTCTAACCTATTTTTTACTTTCCCTTCTATAATACTATTCCGATAAAACCCCCGATTAAGATTTACTGAAAAATTCAAATTTCAAAACCAGCCAGCTGTTGAATCTTCTCTTTTATATTTTCCTCTGTAGCGTTGCTCTCCAGGTTGGTGTTGATGTTTTTCTCTGTGCAAGCTTCTTCTCTAGACAGGTACCTCTCAGAGAGTTCTAACGAGTGGCCTACATCTATTGGTCTTTTTGGCAGTTGTCCCCCAGCTGTTCAATTTTTCCCGGTCTTATACCCTCAAAAGTACCGGATTATGTCATTGGCTTTTAATAATGTCAATATACTAAGTTCAAACGTGATTGGAGTTTGGTATTTTTCGGGGTATAATTTAAACTGATTGACCTAATTTAAATTTGTTTTATTTTGTCTCAGGCAACTAGCTACACTAGCTGTTGGACCAAAAGGTTACATTGTATCTTGTTGAGAACACTTGGTGCTGTCAGATAGTTCTGCTAGCTTTTAACTTTCTTAAAGATACAGTACACCCACATCTTCATAACCTTAATGTCCTTTAGGGAAGGAAACTGCCATCCTTACCTGATGTGGACTACATGTGACTCCAGACACACAGCAATGTGGTTGACTCTCAACTGCCTTCTGGGCAATTAAGGATTGGCAATAAATGCTGGCCTATATAGCGACACCCTCATCCTGTGAATCAATTTAAAAAAGTCCTGAAAATGTGCACTGTGAAACTAACCACGCTATTGGCCAAGTTATTCAGTACAGATGCAGCATTTCCAACAATGTAGGAGATTGCCAGGTAGAACTTATTGACACAAATCTGGACAAATCCAAATCAGTCGAAAATACCTCCATCAGTTAATTCTTGGTAATCAGCAGAGCAATGGAAAGTATCATCAATAGTGCCTTCAAGCAGCAATGATCTGTTTACTGATGCTTAGTTTGAATTCACTAGATCCAGTCTGCTCCTGACTTCATTACATTATGGAAAAAAGAGCTGGATGCACGGTGAGGTGAGTAAGACTTTACTTGGCATCAGGAAATATTTAATGGAGTGTGTCATCAAGGAGCCTGAGCGAAACTAACACAAATATATTCACCTAAGTTGTATGACCTTTCAATCTTTTACTATAAATTCTGTGTCTGATGTATTCTCTCCCATTAGCTATCTTAGGAGGGAATGGGGCTCTAAAAGCTTGCAGTTTCCAATAAGCCTGTTGGACTATAATCCAATGTCAAATGAGTTTTGACTTCATCCACCCCAGTCCAACACTGGCACCTCTACATCCCAAATAGAAATCTGGGAGAAAAACTGTCTGCTGGTTGGGGTCATACCTGGCACAAAGAAAAATGGTTGCTAAAGGCCAATCATGTCAGCTCCAGGATATCTTGACAGGCACTCCTCAGTTCTAATCTCAACCATCTGCATCAATGACCTTCCCTGCTCAACCAACCCCATATCATAAGGGCAGAAGTGAAGGATGTTCGCTCATGATTGCACAATGTGCAGCGCCATTCACAGCTCTTCAGATACTGAAGCGGTTTGTGTCCAAATGCAGAAGACTTGGAAAACATCAAAGCTTGGGTTCATAGTGATAAGTAACATTTGCGCTGAATGAGTCTTGGCCAATGACCATCTCCAGCAAAAGTAGATCTATTCATTGTACCAGGCATTATCATTGATGAGTCCTGGATCCTTAAACTCCTGGCAGTTGCCATTGACTAGAACCTGAAATGAACCAGCCATAATAATCTTGAAACTGCAAGAACAGATCAGAGGCTGGGAATTCTGTGATGAGAATCCATTTGCTTACTCTTCAAACCTTGTCCACTAACTACAAAGTTTGTGGAAGAATTGGATGAGAAGTTCAATGACTTGCATCTGAGCATCAAGGGCACTAAAATAAAATGTTTATTCTTTAAAACAAGCACTGTGGCAAGTTTCTCACTGGGCTGTGATGAGTTACTCATTAAGTAAGCTTGTTGCTTGCTGAAGGCCAAACATATCTCGTTAATTTTTCAACTTTGTGCCTTCCCAGACAAGATAGCTGTTGAGAAACCTCAACATGGAATCAGAGCAAGCAATTGGTGGATTCAGGTTACTGCTTGCTCTGAATGACCTCCACATTATATATGAGCAAAGTGCATATCAGAACACAACTCCCAGCTATTAACTGCACAAAATGTATTGTTCATAGGCATTGACAATTGGCATGTGTCAATCCCTCACATCCATCATGCTACATCTTTGATACATTTGCTGACCACTTAAGAAACACAAACTCTCAGACAGTGTGCATCAGACACCAGCAATAGACATCTGCAGTAGAGGCACATTGTACACGGATCGGCACCTAACTCAAGGATTGGGCCAGGCTTCACTGTAAAGGTCCCTGTTTGATCTCTTAACTTTTATTCATGTAGTCCCTACCTAAATGCTTGTGACAGCCACGTTTGCATTGTCATGCCATGCGTATTAGCATTTGGCACTTCAGCCAGTGCCAAAAGCTGTCACGACTGCATTTTGAGACAGGCTGTTTGTCATGCTCATCCGTGCAAATGGGTCAGTGTATGGGGGAGACGGGACATCTTGATGAACAGCACATCAAGATGTCAAGTTAATACCTGTATAGCTGACTGTGGCAAACAGGCCACCATTTGTACATCACCATGTCAAAAGGTTTTGGAGGCTAGTCCTCATTCTAGTTGTCGGAGAGGGTCTGCTGCCAGTCAGCAAATCCTGATGCCATGGGCACATTCATGGACACAGGCCACACAGTCCAGGAGTGTCACCATTGTCAATTTTCTACTTGGGACATTCATGGTCAGTGCAGATTGAGGGTTGTGCAGTAGTCAGTTCTTCAGTCAAGGGACTGGTCAATCACATCTAGCATCTGGCATTGAAGTCAGTCAGAGGTCTAGAGTCTTGGGTGTTCATTCATCAATTGTTCAGGAGGGTTCAAAGGGACTCCTATTGGAGAAGTGGGTTCACCATTGCCAGAAGGGGTGGGGAAGCAAAGACATTTGCAAAGAAGGGATAAGGATGTGGATGGGGTGAGAGGAAAGCTCAAGGTGTATTGAATGGTGTTCGGAACTGCATCGGGGGCTTGTGGGCTACAAGCAGGTCAGAATTAGTGGCAGTAACCAAAACTGAAAAATCAAATTTACTTCATTAAAGTGTAATGCTGAGATTCAGGGGGCAGGGAGGACAACAGGAGGCAAAGTTCAATGTGATGGGTCTCCATATATGTGATGGTGATATAGAGAAAATGGACCTTTGGGGCAATGTGCATTAAAAGGAGACACAGAGGTTGTGGGGGGCAATATCTAATGGTCAGTTGGGGCCTGGTGCTGACAATGCCCACTATGAGCTGTTTTCCTTGCCATCACTTGTTCTCTAGATGCAAAGAACTCCAAGGAAATGACTGAGATAATGTCCAAAGTGGATACAGTCTATGTCAGTTTAATGGGTAAACATGTGGAATATATGTTTGCTATATGCTGGAACACATATATGAAGCAGCCATTTGCAAAGCCCAGCTACATTTAATCTGCAGTCATTTCATTGCCCATTTTCCATGCATGAGTGCAATTACTTCTGGGTCAGAAGCAGGTCAAAGGCAATTTGCAATATTCCATTGGTACTTGCAAATTGAACTTGGGATCTGAATGCTGCTGAAGTTAGCAAAGACAGTACAAAAGATCAATGCTGGCTGAAGGGGAACCATTATTCCAAGGGTTATGTGGGAACTGCACACCATGATTTTCTGTCGTGTAGTGTAGCAATGGTCCATACTGAATTCAGTGAGAAGTGTTTGAAGTGGATTTAGGATGGGAAGTCAGTTGGAGTGCTGCAGGTACATTCTTCCCAATGATATTGGGTGATCACTCAGCCAATGTAACACAAACGTGTTGCACAGGCTGAACCTAAATGTGTCTGAATGATGGAGCCCTGTCCCTCATTATCATGGTGCAGCTTGTCTCACTGTGTGGAGAAGTGTGCCTGGCAGTCATTTGCATAGTCAGCCATCAATGAATGCAGGGCCAGGAGGTGTACTCCAGCAGAGTTCAAACAGAGCGTGTTGTTCTATAAGAGTGTGCTATACTCTGCACAATTGGAGCGGACAATGAGGCGATGAACTGGATACTGAGCGACAGGGGGCTTCGTAGGAGATGGATAAGGATATTGGTGAGAAGCAAGTTGTTATTGTCTAGTATTGGATGCTTCAAGCCAGAAAGAATCCCCTTAGCCTTTCTCCTTTAATCTTAACCCTAACCCATTTCCAATATGAGGACTGGGTGCAACAGAGAGTATGACTCTATAATATTGGATACTCATGAAACTTGATTTGCATTGTGAAGCCTGTATTATTTCACCCGTATTTACTTTTGCAAATAAAAACTTTGGATTTGTCCAATTGCTTATGATTGTGATGATTACCCCACTAGACAATGACAGGCTGTAGATCCACAAGAAACATTGGGGCAGAGGATAGCCCTGATTTAGAGGGTATTCAGACAGGCTGTAGCTGTGGACAAGTAAAATGTATGGCATCGTGGTTAAGCTGCACTTAGAGTGAGAGAATGGGGTTGTATGTGTGGGGGCTGTCATGTGCTGTGGGCAACATGGCTTTGTGGCTGCCATGATGTTGCTGGTGAGGGTCAATGCCAGATTGCCAAAGCTTGTTCAAGTCAACAGCTGCCTTTCAAAGATGAGACGGGCACAAGAGGTGCCATCTGCTGGCAAATATCCACCAAGTGGCAAGTTGATCTGGGAACACCACATGGAAAAGGTGGGACTCAGCTTGGATGTTAGGACATTTTAGGGGTGGGGTGAGTATTAATGAGACAAGTTTGGTCGGATACAACAAGGAAAGTCATTAGGTCTTGTGTCAGAAATCCTGCTAGAAAATTTGATGCAACTTGGATTATGTTCCACTTCACTGGCATATCACTTGGAAATCAAGCCCTTATCAAGTTAAAATTGGGAGTTCTGAAATTACTGACCTCTTGTGAGATCTATTAGTGATCAAGATTCAGATATCCACAACAAAACTGAATTTGTTTCAAAATGTTCAGTTTAAGGATTTTCACAAATGTTTTCTTATAATATGTTTTTATTTTTAAAGTACATTTATAAACAACATTTTATAAACAACATTTCAGCATTACAAAAACAATTATTTTGTAATTTCTAATGGTTTAGTAACAAATCCAGCTTTTAGAATAGAGGTTGAGTTGTAGAGTTTTAAACAGACCAGAAATATGATTAAACCATTTAGTGCTATGCCAGTGACACAATACATGGAGCACTCTTTCTTTAATCTTGGAAGTCTACATTTAAAGTTAGTCCAGCCTCAGGAATCAAAGACTATTCTTCTTGACAGTTTCTGTGAAATCAGTTCAGGTAGTCTCAATCCAGTTTCTGATGGATGTTAGTTCACAGAAAAATTTGTATTAAATTGGCATTGATAATTCAGGAAACATTTAAGGCACTCAGATTCTCATTTTAAGGCACATAGAAAGATAGAAAAATATGAGCAGGGATAGGCTATTTGACCCCTTGAACCTGCTCGAACATTCAATAAGGTCATGGCTGATGATGCAACTCAGCAATTTGTTGCTGTTTTCTCCACATAGCCTTAGTCCAAAGAACTTTATCTAACTCCTCCTTGAAAATATTCAATGTTTTGGCTCAACCACATTCTGTGGCAATACCAAACTCTCCTCATCTCATTCCTAGATGGACTACCCTTTATCTTTAAACTGTGACCCCTGATACTGGACTTCCCGGTCATCAGGAATATCCTTCCTACATTTACTTATCCAGTCTGTTAGAATTTTATAGGTTTCTATAAGAACCCTCACATTCTCCTAAACTCCAGGGAATATAGACCTAACAAATTTAGTCCCTTGTCTATGTCAGTACAGCCATCCCATGAATCAGCTTGGTAATACCACTTTGATATACGTTATTCAGGAAGAAAAACATCTCACCATGTTATGAATGATCTGCTACAGTTTGACTCCAACCCTGCACACATAATGTATTGCAATTGCCTCCAGTGATACTTTTCAACTTAAAGAAGTAAAAAAAAAAGCAATTTAATGAGTAGTTTGGAGTGAGATGTCTGAATAGCCTCCTTTAAGAATGATTGTGATTTACTATTCAGTGGTTGCTATCAATTGTAGTCATTTCTTCATGCGCAAGAAGGTTAAGAGAGGCACTGAGGGCAGTACTATTCCTGCATCTCTTATTAGCTGCTTACATTACAGGAATAGCAGACATTTAAAAGCAGGCCATCTAATTAAGGTAACTTTGAACTTGAAAAAGCATTAGGGTGACCACTTGCAGATGTCCAGAATGCCAGACATTCCTCTGCCAACTTTTCCATTGTTTCTCTTCCAGAACATGCCCCCTTTAAGATCAATCTGCTGACACTTTACTCAGCCCTAGGGGGTAAATGGGTGCAGGAACTGTGCTGGCTTCAAAGTTTCGGGTGAGGCAGACTTCTTTTGTGTTCAGAGCTGGATTGCGATGGTGGCGCTGGTGACTCCACAACTGAGCCTGAGACAAAGGCTGAATCTGAAGTTGGAATCATGCAAGTATAAGCTGGGGACTAAAGCAAGTACAGGAGAATCTTCAGTCATGGTGACAATCACATACAGCAAGCTCACCAACTTACCACACACTCCAATGAAGATTATCAAGTGAGATTCTTAAAGATATTTCAAAATAAAAATGCTGGATATTAGAGACAGTCCAGCTATTTAAAACCCAGATAATCTGCAATAATTTTGAACAAATGACTAAAGTTCTAGACATTTATATACATAAGAAAAGAGAAAATCCACTTGCCTGTGGAAAAATTCACAACAAATATGCAATTGTCTGTGTCACTGGGTTAGTATCGGGTAAATAGCCAGGATTCCCGGTGGTGAAAGTTGTCTAGTAACATTTAGATATGAGGATGCCAAATAAGGATATGATAAGGTCCCCAGTGGTATTAGATAGCAACTTCTATTGATTGTATTCTTTAAAAATTCTCATTCAGAGTACTTTAAAAGTAGACAAGGCCAGACGAAATGTATCCCAAGCTGCTGTGTGGAGCAAGGGAGGAAAAGCAGGGACACCTGGTAAGAATTTTAAACTCTTCGCTGGCCACAAGAGAATAGCCAGAGGATTGGAGACAGCTGATTTTTTTTTTATTCGCTCCTGGGACATGGAAGTTATTGACTGATACAGTTTTTCAAGAAGTGAGCAAGGGATAAACTGGGAAACTACAGGACAGTCACACTAACATTGGTGATGAGGGAACTATGGGAAGCAATTGTGAGGGACAATATTAATCTATTTAGAGAAGCAAGGATTAATCTTGAATGGTTAGCATGGTTTTGTTTGAACATGTCTGAACAGTTCAATTTAATTTTTCAAAGAGGTAACTAGCTGTGTGGATGAGGACAAAGCTTTTGACTGGAAAGGGTGCAAAAAAGATTTACAAGGGTGTTGCCTGGATTGAAAGGTTTGAGTTATAAGGAGAGGCGGGATAGGTTGAGACTTTTTTTCCCTGGAGTGTAGGAGGCTGAGGGGTGACCTTATAGAAGTTTATAAAATAATGAGGGGCAAAGATAAGGTAGATAGCCAAGTCTTTTTCCCCAGCGTAAGGGATTCCAAAACTAGAGGGCATAGATTTAAAGTGAGTGAGGAAAGATTTAAAATGGGCCTGAGGGGCAACATTTTTACGCAGAGGGTGGTGCTTATATAGAAAGATCTGCCAAAAGAAATAGTGGAGGTGGTACAATTGCAACATTTAAAATGAATTTGGACAAGTACGTGGATAGGAAAGGTTTATAGGAATACTGGCCAAATGCAGGCAAATAAGACTAGTTCAGTTTAGGAAATCCAGTCAGCATAAACAGGTTGGGTCAAAGGGGTTTTTTGTGCTGTATGACTCTACAGCTCTACATAGTTTACTTGGTCTTCAGCAAGATTTTTGATAAGGTCATGCATGGGCAACTGATAATGCAGCCCATGGGATCCAAGGAAATTTAGATAACTGGATCCACATTTGGCTGAGTGGCAGGATGCTGAAGGTGATGGTTGAGGTTTTTTATTTATAACTGGAAGCCTATGTCTATTGGGGATCCACAGGGATTAATGTTGGGGGCTTTGTGGTTATATAAATGATTTAGATCTTGAAGTTAAGAAGGTTGATCAGTGTTGGAGTTCCCCATCTGTGAAGAAAATTATTATTTGAGGCAATAGTTTCCATTGTGGGCGGCACGGTGGCACAGTGGCTAGCTCTGCTGCCTCACAGCGCCAGAGACCTGGGTTCAGTTCCCGCCCCAGGCGACTCTCTGTGTGGAGTTTGCACATTCTCCCTGTGTCTGCATGGGTTTCCTTTGGGCGCTCCGGTTTCCTCCCACAATCCAAAATTGTGCAGGTTAGGTGGATTGGCCACGCTAAATTGCCCATAGTGTTAGGTGAAGGGGTAAATGTAGGGGAATGGGTCTGGGTGGGTTGCGCTTCGGCGGGTCGGTGTGGACTTGTTGGGCCGAAGGGCCTGTTTCCACACTGTAACTAATCTAAAAAAAATTGTCAGAATTGTAACTTTCTTACTCATGGAAACCAGATAAGATAACAAAGTGCCTCATGTAAATCTTAGTAGGTGTGACAACGCTGTTCCTTTTAACAAGGTTATGTTGTACTTGGTTTTCTTTTCAAAAGGGGTCGTAAGAGGCAGAGGTTCCAATTTGTCTGGACAGGCCACTTTGATTATGGCTAACAGATACTGCGTAAAGCAACAATAAGGGTAAAAGGGCTTTTAGATTTTTTAAGAAACACTTGTACAATGAAAAGGGAGTGACCAGTTCTCCCAGTTCAGTGATTTTCTAGTTTGGTTTAGTGTTTAGCTGGGCACCCAATGAAACAGCTACAGTGAAAAAAGGTTCCATGCTGATTCTCTCTCTCGCATCTCTCTTGTAAGAACCTGTGGTTGAATTTACCTTTCTGCCAAAGGGTGTGTTTATAGGGATGTCGCAGGAAAGCGGAGCAGCACCATTAAGTTGTGATAGAGTCGGTTGGGTTTTCAGATAGGTTAAGTTATTCTATATTCTGTTCTCTTTTGTTCGTGTTTCATTTGGTAGTCTGTTAATAAATTCTGTTTTGTTTAAAATTGAGTGGTTTGACTAGCTGCATCACTCCTGGAATCTACTTAAAACAATAAGAAAAGTTAGAAGTGTTTAGAGGAGGTCTGGCCTGGTACATAACAGAAGGAAAGAGAAAATTTGTTATTTAGAAAAGTTTAGAAGGAAAAGTCTGCTCCCACCATAATCAAAGGCTTAAGTAATTGCCATTATATATTATACATGTTGCTATATTGTAATTATAAGTGCAAGCTAACATTCTTTAGACAAGTTGTTGTAGATAGTGCCCTCATCCCATTAGCAGGGGGAATTGAAGGACGAATGATATAAACACAAAGGATTAAATATCATGCAATAAAGGGTATAAACAGATAATCATGTGAAAGGACACCGGAAAACAACAAAGTAAGGGGACAATTGCAAAACATTACTTCGTCATTATGACCTCTGGGAAAATATTCGCAGCTTCACAAGGTAACAATCAGCACCCCTCTATATGACGTAATTGGGGAGGGGCATAATGGTCAGATGAGAGGTGGCAAATGCTAGGATCAATGTTGCATGTGATCATTGTAAGGCAGAATGTATAAAGAAATGTCTGGGGAGTGTCTCAAAGTCTGTCTCCAGTGACAACTTCTCGGTTGCGTAGTAAGGAGCTGCAAACAAAGACTGATTTGTGCTGCTGAACACCAGACTCAAGATTCCTCTTTAAAATCTCTCTCCAACAATTGGCACTGTGAGCAGAGTTATATCTTGGTCTGTGACCGAATTTGTGGGACCTAAATTAGGTGAGTTTGTTTAACATTACCACCCTTTATGAACCCCGGAGTCAATCCAGGCTATAAGGTGTGGTACTAAAAGAACTAAAGCAGAGAGGGGAGTTGTGTCATGTGAGGTGGCCATTCAATAGGCCCTAGTTCACCCTGGGCTCAGTAAAGAGCCTCATAATTGAATTGAGAGAGGAACATCTGGACTGGGGATGGGAAAGAGCTGCAAGCATGACATTTAGGCAGAAAGCATGAAAGTGATTACAAGGCAGAACACAGGAGTGCACACAGGGAACTAAGGAAGATAAGAAAGGAAGAAACCTTACACCACCTTAAAATTGATTAATGAGTCAGGATCAGGGTTTAAGCAAAATGTTCAAGGAGGAGAAAATAGAGAAGGAAGACCCCAAGGGACACATTCCCTAACACTTTGGCTGGAGGGCAGGATGCTGCCTCAATCACTTTAACGAGACTGAAATACTCTGTGCCTATAATCTGTTTCCTCTATATTCTATGTATCAGTGAACCATCCCCTTTTGCCATGGTTGTATATTTTCTTTATCTACCTCACTAATGTATCGCAGTTGTAACTGTTTAATTGGCTTTAAGTTTGGGAAATTGTGAGAAGCAGCAATCTTTAATTGAGGTTATCATGTCACTGGCATATTTGAAAATGCGACTTGTAGATAGTTTAATTGTCAAGTTAGGATCATCAGCAGCAGGAGCTGTACTAGAAATTGTAGAAATATGCAATGGTAATTATGAATGTGTCCCTGATAGACTAAAGGAACAACTGAGTTAGAAACTGTCTGTAACAAGTTAAGCTACGGTGCCATTCTGTGCTTTATACTGGATAAAGAAAATAGAAAGCTGCAGGTATTGGTAAAAGAATTGCAAGGTAGAAGTGATTACCAATAGGAAAGAACAAGGAAAAGGCTGCGGGTGAACCCAACATTGCGACTGGAAAAGTTAGATGTTGATGTTGGAACTGATGGTGAAATGGACTGCTCCTCTGATATAGAAAAAAAATCAAAACATGCCCAACAGAAATCTGTGTACGTAGTAGCTGGGACTGTTATCTTGCAAGACCTTGAGAATATATTTACAGCATTTCCTCCACTGTTTCATTTCTGTGTAATGAGACAAAGCCAGTGTGTACTATCACCCATGAGCTGGAAGTGGTGGAGGAAGGAGTAGGAGTAGAAGTTAACAAAGAGATCAACAAGTCCCTTTCCCCCAGTGAGATTAAAGAAGCCCTCGGTGAAAATTGGATTGTATTCACAGAGGTATTATGAAAATTACATCAACTGAAATCAGTACTAAAACAAACAGTACTCCAAAAGCATCATAGATTCAAAATTTCCAAACCTATTTCATTGAAAAGTTTAAAAACATTTTTAAAACTGCTGTAGAAATAATATTGTGTCAGAAATAGTTTAGCTTGTTCTTGAAACAAGCCTTTTTGGAAGTCATACAATTTGAACACTGAATTTGGAATGAGAATTATTTTGTCCAAATATCTTCTTAGAAAATGTTTTCTTTAAAACAATAGAACTTTAAAATACCAGTTTGAGAGTATTAAAAGATTTTCTGACATTTTTTTTAAACTGAATATGTGAAAGTATGACATGATGAAAGTATGTCACTTGGTGACTTCGACTCTGCCTATTCTGAGACCGCAGAGTTGTTTCTTCTCTCATGCCTTGTGTGTGGTGTAATTTGCGATTCTGGGTATGAAGAATCCACTGGCTTCTTCCAGTGGATTTTGGTTTTTAATTTCTGAACAGGTCTCAAGAACACAGGAAGGGAGCTGAAAGTCTTCTGGCAGCAGAGTCTTTGAAATTAGGAGAATCCTAAACTGGCTACAATTACTCAAACCATCAAGCCTGGGTGTAAATTTTTCTGAAATTGGGATTGATAAAATTACTTGACATTAGCAGTTAGTTTAAACATACGATGGGAAATTCAATAGAATGTTTAAGGGCAAATAATTTTAAATATTTAAGTTTTAAAAGAAGAATTAATGGAAACAAAAACTGAAAACTACTGCAGATGGTGTAAATCAGAAACAAAAACAGAAATTGCTGGAAAAGCTCAGCAGGTCTGGCAGCTCTGTTCAGAGAATTCAAAGTTAACATTTTGGGTCGTTAACTTTAACTTTGATTCCTCTCCACAGGTGCTGCCAGACCTGCTGAGCTTTTCCAGCAATACCTGTTTTTGTTGCCAATGGAAACAGTCTGGCTGGTTTTAATTTGTAACAGAAAATACAGGGATAGATTGTTTTGGATGAAATTAACTGAAACCTGTTAGCCAACAAAACTGCAAAGACTGGGCATAAAAGAAACTCGAGACTGCTTTTGTCAAATTTGAATTTAGAATAATTTTGAAAAAAGGCAAGTAAAGTAAACACTACTAAGTTATATTTGACAAAATTGTATACACTATTTTCTTAGAAAGACCAAACAAGCAAAATTTGGGAATATTTGAAACGACACAGTAATGATGTTATTTGTCTCTTTTAAAGCTATTGCATAAACATGCTTCTTTTTGCTTTATAATCTGGACAGTAAAGTTTCTCCAGAGTTCCTGAATTAGATATAATGATAATTAATGGGGCCACATTTAGAATAAAATAATATTAATAGGAAAAAAAGTGACAGCATCAAATGGAAACAGGAATGACTTACCTTGGATGCAGTTAAATAGAAAATGTTCAATGAAATCAAAGTGTAGATAGAATTAATTAATTCACAGTTTTCTCTTGGAGATCTGTATGCCCTTTCCTGTGATTTTCTTAGGGCTGATTGGCTGATTTGGACCAGGTGTGGAGGATACAAAGGCACCCACAAGCAGATTTTGATCTTTTGGAAGTCAAGTTCATGGCATGATCTTGGGAAACTGATGTAAGTGTGCAGTAGTGGCTGTTACATCTGCAGTGACTAACATGCAGGAATGCAAGCTGAAAATGCACCAAAGAGAACGGGCCTCAGACATATACACCTACTTGACAAAATGATTAGGATGGTCTGGAAGAGCATAAAAACATAGTTTAAATAATGAGGCACTGACACACAATCCATAGAGAAATTGATTTTTGGTATTGGTGAGAGGAGGTAGAAGTTGCAATTGGTAACAAGGAGGGAAAAGTACTGAATAAATATCCACAAGATGGGCAAAAATGAAAGAATAACTGGAATGTTTTATGTCCTTCCATAACCTGTCACCAGTTAAGTATGAGTCAATGTTAAACTTTATTATATGTATAATCAGTTTGGGATTATTGTACATGCTTCAAAATATACCATTAAGGGTTAATTATTAAAGGTGATTTGGACTTGCCAATGAGTGATTGAAATAAAGTGGAAAAGTAGGCGGTGAAGGTAGGGAAAACAGGCATTATTGCCTAGGTCAGTACCATAAGACACAGGCCAGTTTGGTGAATAGGTCAAGGGCCTAAAGGGGAGTTTTTGGATTTGCCCATTGGTGAAGAAATTTGTTATTTGAGGCAGCAGTTTCCACAGTCTTCATACACATGTCAACCTGATAAGATGATGAAGTATCTCATATAAATCTTAGTAGAAAAAAGAAAACTTGTTACTTAGTAAAGTGTAAAAGGGAAAGTCTGATCCCACCATAATCGAAGGCTTAAGTAATTGCCATTACATATTATATTCCTGATGAAGGGCTTATGCCTGAAATGTCAACTCTCCTGTTCCTTGAATGCTGCCTGACCTGCTGTGCTTTTCCAGCACCACATTTTTTGACTCTGAATATTCTACATGCAGCTATACAGTAAGTATAAATGCATTTTATAAACTTAATATACTTTTGACAAATTGCTGTTCAGTGAGTGTGTTGATGTTATGGCTGGTCAAATATTTCCTGGATAATAACATCTCTTTCTGGCCACTGGATGTCACTGTGTAATAACCATACATTAGTTTGTTCATTCCAGGATACTGTGTAGTGTTACCCAGGGGACTGGAAAAATGTGCTGCAACAATGCATCAAAGGAATCTTGTTGGTAGGAATTACTGATGGGACACAAGCATGGATAAGGACAATATTGTTTTAACACAGCAATGACTTTTATTAATCTAGGCCTTTAACATAAGAAAGCCTTCAAGGAATGTAATCAAGCAAAATTGAAACTAAGCCAAACAAGGGGATATTAGATGAAGGGTTATTATCTTCAAATGTTGAAAAGGGAGGAGGAGACAGAGCTGCTTTATCCTGGATGGTGTTGAGCTTGTTAAGTACTGTTAGAGCTGGCTTCTTCAAACACAGAGTTTTTTACTGCACAAAGCGGCACAAAGTGGACACACACTGTGTCCACACTGGTCATCAAGTATCTGTCTGTTCTAATCCCATTTTATAGCACGTGCCTTATATGCTGTGGCATTTTAAGTGCTCATCTAAATACTTAAATCTTTCCCACCTCTACCATGCTTTTAGACAGTGAGTTCCAGATAGCAACCACCCTCTAGTGAAAAGATTCCTCCTCAAATCCCCTCTTAACTCCCTGTTCCTTACTATCAAACTGTACTCTACTAAAGGGAAAGGTTTCATCCCATCTACCATCCATGCCTGTCATAACTTTATATAGCACAATCAGGTCCCTCCCCATCATCCTTCTCTGCTATAAGGAAAACAAAACCCAACCCTTCAAAGCTGAATCGCAACAATTTGGTGAATATTTTCTATACCCTCTTTTGTCTACTTATATTATTTCAATTGTGTGGTGACCAGAACTGCATACTGTAATTCAGCTGTGGTCTAACTAACATTCAATACAGCTCCATCACAACCTCCTTGCTCCTGTATTCAATGCTTTTTGAATGGGGAGGTGATGGCTGAGTGATGTTATTGCTAACTAATTAATCCAGACACCCTTGTAATGTTCTGAGGATCTGGGTTCGAATCCTGCCGTGGCAGATGGTGAAATTTTAAATTCAATAAATATTTCAAATTATGAGTCTAACGAAGGCAGTGAATTGTTGATCGGCAAGAGAAAAAGCATCTGCTACACTAATGTTCTTTAGGGAAGGAAAGTGTTGTCCCTACCTGCTCTGGCCTTAATATGACTCCAGACCCTACAACAATGTGGTTAACACTTTATTGCCCTCTGGACAATTAAGCATGTGATAATAAATGTTAACCTGGCCAATGATGTCTACATCCCATGAATGAATGAAACAAGGCAAACATCCCACATACTTTCTCAACCTATCTCATCTACCTGTCCTGAAAACAAAAAAAATGCTGGAGACCACATCAGGTCAGACAGTATCCATGGAAAGCAAGCCAACGTTTCAAGCTGAGATGACACTTCATCAAAGCTGAAGTGAAATGGGGAAGGGGCAGCATTTATGCAATAATTGGGGTTGGGGTGGTGGTGGAGTGGAGTGCTGGGGGAGAAAGGATGTTGAGAGTTTAAATTAACTGATTGGAATGTGGGAATGGCAGAACAATGGTGTGTCTAACTGCCAGGGTTGAAAGAACAGAGTGCCACTAGAATGGAAGGATGGGAGAGGGTACATTGGTGACAGAGAATATTACAAAAAAAGCTAAAAGAAAGGGAAGGAATGGGTCCACAATTTGAAGGTGTTGAACTCGACATTGAGCTCCAAAGGTTGTAAAGTGCCTACTTTGAAAATGAGATGTTGCTCCTCGATTCGCTGGAACACAGCAGCATGCCAAGGTCAGATAAGTGGGCATGCAAGCAGATTGCTGTGTTAAAATGACCGACTATGGTAAGGTCGGGGTTATGCTTGTGCACGGACTGGAGATGTTCTGCAAAGTGATCACTCAGTCTGTTTTGGGCTTCTCCAATGTAGAGTAGGCCACGTTGAGTGCAATGAACACAATTCATAATGTTGGAGGAGGTACAGGTGAAAATGCTGCTCTATCTGGAAAGACTGTTTAGGCCCTTGGATGGTGAGCAGGTTGGAGGCGAAGGAGGAGGTGTTACACCTTCTGTGGTTGCATGGGAAGGTGCCGTGGGAAATGGAAATGGTGTTGATGGTTGAGGAATGACAGGGTGTCCTGGAGGGAATGATCCCTACAAAATGCAGATAGGGAGGAGGAGTGATGGGACTATGTGTTTGGTGGTGACATTCTGCTTGAGTTGTTTGAAATGTCGGAGAATAATACTTTGAATACAGAGGCTGATGGGATGAAAAGTGAGAATAAAGGGGACCCAATCCTGCTGTTGAGTGATGGGAAGGGGCAAGGATGGAAGCACAGGTGATAGGTCAGATGTGATTGAGGGCCCCGTCAACCACCGTGGACGGGAAGTGATGGATATGGAAGAAGGAAGCCATGCAGTTTTCGAAAGTGGCATAATCCAAACAGATACAACATGATTAAAGGAACTGGGAGAATGGAATCCTTTCAGATATGGGGTATAAAGAGCTGTATTGAAGTATGGGAATCAGTGGCTTTGTAGTGGATGACACTGGACAGTTTATCCCCGAAATGGAGACAAGGAAGTGAAGTGAAGTGTCAGAAATGGCCAATGTGAAAGTTACAGAGGGGTGAATTTTGGAGGCAAAATGAACAAAGTTTTCAAGAACATGAAGTGGCACTGAAAGTCATTGATGTACTGCAAAAAGCACTGTTGGAGTGGATCAGTGTAGGCTTTGCTTCTTCCATTCTCTGTCAGCATGTCCTCTCTTCCCTCCCCCCACTCCAGTGGGACTGTCTGTTCTTTCCAGTCTGGCAGTTAGACACACCAGTGGTCTATCATTCTCACATTCTGATCATTCAATCTGAACTATCAACATCCTTTCTCCTCCAGCACTCCAAACCCCCTCACTACTGGATAAATGTTGCACCCTCCATGCTTCACTTCAGCTCTGATGAAGAGTTATCTAGACTTGAAGTGTTAGCTTACTTTCTCTCCATTGATGCTGTCTGACCTACTGTGGCCTCTAGCATTTTTTGTTTTCAGTACAGATTCTAGCAACTACAGTAATTTGCTCATTCATCTACCCTGTCCTGCTGCCTTCCAGGATCTATGGACATGCACACCAAAGAGCTTTTGATCCCCTCTATTTCCTAGAGTCTTACCATTCAAAGTATACGCCCTTTCCCCTTTAGATCTCCTAAAATACATCAACTTACTTTTCCAGGTAAAATTCCAGTTGCCATTGTTCAACCTATCTGAGCACCACCACACCACTAATTTTCATATAATGTGCAAACTTACTTATCATATCTCCTACATTCACATCTAGATCATTAATGTAAACAACAAAGCCTAAAGGAGCCATAATTGAATCCTGTGCTCCACCACTGTGCATGGTTTCCAGTCTCAAAAACATCCTTCGACTGTCATCCTCTGGTTTCTACCACAAGGCCAATTTTGATCTGCATTGCCAAGTTGCCTGGATCCTATGGGTTCTTAGCTTCGTAAACAGTCTGCAATGCGAGAATTTGTCAATAGCCCTAATGAAGTTCACATAGGCTACATCAACTGCACTACCCTCATCGATATATCTAGACACCGCCTTGAAAAATGTAATCAAATTTGTTAGACGTATCACTGAAGCCATGCTTATTATTCTTGATTAATCCTGACCTCTTCAAATGGACACTAATTCTGTCCCTCAGAATGTTTTCCAATGCTTTCTCTGTTAGACTCACTGGCCTGTATTTCCTGGAGTATCCTTACCCTCTATATTTTTAACAGCTGAGGCCCAAATATTCTTTCTTGAGCTATGCCACTAATTCCAGTCTATCAATGCAAGAATGACCCATTTATACTTGCTCTCTGTTTTCTATCTGTTGGTCAGTGTATTGCCTCCAACACCATGTGCTTTAATTTTGTTAGCCAACCTCTTGTGGGGTCTTTATCAAAAGTCTTCTGAAAATTCAAATATGCTACACTCTTTGACTCCTCTTTACTAGTTTTGTTAGTAACATCCTCAAAAGACTCCAACAACTTTGTCAAACTCAATTTTCCAATCATGCTATGTCCAATTAGATTATTTTTACCAGTGTCAATATATCCATATTTTATAACAAACTCTAGCCTTTTCCTATTAGTGGGATAAGGCTGGCAGGTCTTTAGATCTGTTACTGTTTTCCTCCTTGTTCCTTTCTTAAATAGGAGAGTGACATTTACAAGTTTCTGTTCCTTATGACTGGTGTAGGGCTGAAAAGTCTACATTTCCATGCTCCTTTCTGACATAGTGGTGTAATCTGCAGTATGACCCTATATGTGCTATCCACTTAGTCCGCTGCTTCAGAGATGTACAAAAGTGACTAGAGCTGCTGTTTGAGAACGGGAGCTCAAGCATGTGCAGCAAATGACACTTCCTGCTTGTCTGAGAGAAATGGTTATGTCCATGACTTCACACATATATTGTAGGATCTATGCTACATTTGTCCTCGCTAATTTGCAACTCCATAAATCTGAAAACTATTTGTTACCCTTAGAAGAAATATAAACTTAATAGCAAAACTGGTAACTTACATTTATTTCACTTATGTTAACTTTTTTTTCAGTTTTCCTTCATTATTTTACTCTAGTTTGACTTGATTTAATTTCCTCTCTATTTTCTAGAGTCATAGAATCATACAGAATCGAAACATCCTTTGGTCCAACCAATCCATGTCAAACATAATCCCAAACTAAACTAGTCCCACCTGCATGTCCATGGCCCATATTCCTCTAAATCTTTCCTATTCTTGTACTTGTCCAAGTGTCTTTTAAATGTTGTAATTGTACCCATAGCCACCACTTCCTCAAGAAGTTTATTCCACCCGTGAACCACCTGAAAGACATTTGACCCTCATGTCTTTTTTAAATCTATCTCCTCTCACTTTAAAAATGTGCCCTGGTCTTGAAATCCTCCATCCTTTGGATAAGACAACTGCCATTAATTCTATCTATACCCCTCATTATTTTATAAACTTCTATCCGATTGCCTCTCAACCTCCTAAGTTCCAGTGGAACAACATCCCAACCTATCCAGTCTTACTTTATAACTCAAATCTTCCATACCTGGCAACATTCTGGTAAATTTCTTCTGAACCCTGTCCAGCTTAATAATATCCTTCCCATAACTGAGCGACCAGAACTGGACACAGTATTCCAGATGAGGCCTCACCAATGTCTTGTACAACATGACTTCCCAAATCCTATACTCAAAGGACTGAGCAATGAAGGCAAGCATGCCAAATGCTTTTTAACTATCCTGTCTATATGTGATGCAAACTTCAAAGAATTATGTATCTGTACCCCTAGGTCTCTCTATTCTAGAACACTACCCAAAGGCCTACCAATTGCATTAAGCCTAATTTTTTTGATGTACTAAAATGCAATACCTTGAATTTATCCAGATTGAACTCTATCTACCATTTTTCAGTCCATTGACCCATTTGATCAAGTTCCCTTTGTAATCTTAGAAGAACTTCACTGTCTGCTATGGCACCAATTTTGGTGTCATCCACTAATTTTTGAACTATGCCTTCTACATTCACATCCAAATAATTCATATACATGATAAACAAAGAGTAAAAGAGAACCCAGAACCAATCCCTGTGGAACACCGCCGGTGACAGGCCTCCAGTCTGAAAATCAACCCTCCTTCATCACTCTGTCTCTTGCCATCAAGCCAATTTTACATCACCTTGAATCCCATGTGACCTTTCTTAACTAATTAGTCTACCATGCAGAACATCCTTCCACCAAAATGCATTACTTCACATTTCTCTGCATTGAAATTCATCTGCCAGGTGTCTGTCCATTGGGCCAATTTGTCAATGTTCCTCTGAAGTTACTCAGTATGATCCTCACAATTCACTATTCCCTCTAGTTTAATATCGCTGTGGTTCTGTTCGCCGAGCTGGAAGTTTTTGTTGCAAACGTTTCGTCTCCTGTCTAGGTGACATCTTCAGTGCTTGGGAGCCTCCTGTGAAGCGCTTCTGTGGTGTTTCCTCCGGCATTTATAGTGGCCTGTCCCTGCCGCTTCCGGTTGTCAGTTTCAGCTGTCCGCTGTAGTGGCCGGTATATTCGACTGGGACAACACTACCATTATAAGGCAAGCCAAACAAAGAACAGCCAGCGAATTCCTAGAACAGGCCACTATAAATGCTGGAGGAAACACCACAGAAGCACTTCACAGGAGGCTCCCAAGCACTGAGGATGTCACCTAGACAGGGGACGAAACGTTTGCAACAAAAACTTCCAGCTCGGCGAACAGAACCACAGCAACGAGCACCCGAGCTACAAATCTTCTCACAAACTTTGAAGTTTAATATCATTTGCATGTTTAGAGATTTTGCCCTCCATACCCATCTGTAAATTGTTCATATGAATCAGAAAAAGCAAGGGTCCCTACATTAATCCCTGGGGAATACTACTTTCAATTTGTCTCCAATTTGAGAAATACCCATATTATCACTCCTCTGTTTCCTATCTTTTAGCCAACTTCTAACCCATACTGCCAAGGACCCAGAAAGCTGCAACAGGAAGGGACTTGGGGAATACTTGTGAAACACAGATAGCTAGCACACAGGCAGGAGGTAATCAGGAATGCTAATGGAATGTTGGTCCTTATTTCAAGGGAGTTGGAGTATAAGAGTCGGGAAGTCTTATTGCAATGTACAACACGCTGGTGAGACCACGTCTGGAGTACTGTGAACAGTTTTGCCCCTCTTTTTGCAGAAAATATGTCACTTCATTGGAGACAGTTCAGAGAAGGTTCATTAGGATGGGCCTTGGAATGGAGGGATTGTCTTGTGAGCAAAGGCTAAACAGGTTGGAATTCTGTTCTTTGGAAGTTACAAGAATAGGAGGTGATCTCATTGAGATATATAGGATTCTTAAGGTGCTTGAGGGGTAAATACTGAGAGGATGTTTTCCCTCATGGGAAAGTCTAGGACCAGAGGGCATAGTCTCAGAATAAAGGCACACCAATTTAAGACTGAGATGAGGAGGAATTTCTTCTTTCAGAGGGTTGAGAGTCTTTAGAACACTTTGCCACAGACAGCTGTAGCGACAGAATACTTATATATGTTTAAGGCTGAGATAGATTCCTGATCTTTCGAGTCATCATGGATTATGGTGAAAGTGGATGTTGGTTGATTCTATTGAATGGTGGAGCAGGTTCAAGGGGCTGAATGGCATATACCTGAACCTATTTCTTACAATAGCATTGAAATGAACAGCTGCACCATTTCAAGTATGGAGAAGAAATTTCTCAGTGTTGATCTCTGTCTGTTTCCCATGCACAGATCCATTGGCTGATCCAATCCTCATTCGGTATCCAGTGGTCAGCAAGGTTGCAGAGGGTGAAACTGTTGAGTTCCAGTGTGCCATGTACAATGCTAATGTGATTGACAGTGATGTGCACTGGTACTACCAGCAACAGGGAGTGGTTGATGAACCAGTTTGTGGATGGTACCCTCACCAGGGCCCAGGGTTTTGACTATCATGTTCAGCTTTCCAGGAATGTCAGCAGGAACGCTTATAGCCTGAGCCTTGTGAATGCAACTTTCAATGATACTGCTGTGTACCGCTGCTGTGTACTACTGTAGTGTGTGGAGCTCCATCTTTGGAACAGGGAACCAGCTCAATGTAACTGGTGAGTCGATGAGAGGTAACCCAAGGTCCTTGACCCAGCGACACACCTCCAAGTCAGGTCGATGAGTGGCCCAGAGGAGAAGCCAGAGGTGGCAGTGCACCCGTTGCCCCTATCCCTCCAGATGCAAGCAGCTGCGGGCCTGGAAGGTGCCACCCGGCGAGGGTCAGCGTATCCTACAGATGGCACCGAGTGTTGGCAATGGAGGGAGTGGATGTCTGGGTGGTGGGTGGGATCACGAAGAAGCAAGCTGCCATATTGTGAATGGTGGAAGCCGCCTGCATGATATTTGAACCCCACTAATTTAAATAACTTGACAGTTTTCCATTACAAATCCAACCCAAGCCCCGCAGACGGCAGACAGACCTTGAGGAGCAAGGAGACGAGCCTCTGACCCGCTCCCATAGCCACTGCATTGATGCCAAATTATTCTTCAGCCCTGTTAAAAGAAGTCATTTCAGACTTGAAATGTAACTCTGATTCTCTCTGATGCTGCCAGACCAGCTGTATTTCTCCAGAACTTTCAATTTTACTTCTGATTTCCAATATCCACAGTATTTTGCTTCTCCCTGAATGAATGAGCCCGCTTTGAGACATTGAAATGTTCATTGTCTCAGCTATAGGACAATGCAGGATCTATGCTCGAGAAGGGGGCTAACATAACACTGAATTGGTTGAATGCTTTGGGTACAGGCTGTTTTGAAATGTGAATTGGAAAACATCTGACTGGGAGCAAACATGTTGTGTGGACACCTCAGGAGGCAGCTGTGAGAACTGAGCATCAGGAATGAAGGGCTTATGCCCGAAATGTCGATTCTCCGGCTCCTGCCTGACATGCTGGGCTTTTGCAGTGCCACACTTTTCCACCTGATCTGCAGCATCTGCAGTCCTCACTTTCTCCTGTGAGGACAGCTCCAGGCATCCAGCTGCGTGAACTGTGAATGTGAATTCTGTTTTTCTCTCCACCAGCACTGCCAGACGTCTTGAGTTCCTCCATCATTCCTTGTTTATATCTCTCATTCTTTTAGGTTTTTGATGATTCAGGAGGAGATAGCCCCACCTTAGGGAAGCCATGGTCAAAGAGTTTATGTTTACTCTTTGGAATGTTCATTGACTTTCAAAATGTTTCTTGTGATTCTTCCTCTGATAAATACAATCTGAGTCCAATTGCAGGTTAATTTGCAAAGAAGGTAATGTGACTTATGGGAGCCATTTTGTAAGATTACAGCAGCACCGCTGCCTCACACAGCAAGGGATTCAAGTTCAGCTCCAGCCTCAGGCAACTGTCCATGTGGAGTTCGCGTGTCTGCATGGGACTCTCCCAGGTGCTTCGGTTTCCTCCACAATCCAAAGATGTGCAGGTTAGGTGAATTGGCCGTGCTAAATTACCCCATAGTCTCCAGGAATGTGCAGACCAGATGGATTAGACATGGTAAATTAAGGGTTCCAGGAATAGGGTGGGTGGCTCTGGCTGGGGGTTTGATAGGCCAAATGCCCTTTATCTGCACTGTAGGGATTCTGTGAATCTATGATACTATGTTATTTACATTCCTCTCTTAAAGATGCAAATGCCCCAGAATGCCTCCAGTCTCCGATCCTAGAACGTGTCACCAAAGGTCACACTGCCCTATTACAGTGCATCATGAGGAATGGTGCAGTGAAGTGACACCAGCATGGCTGAAAGAGATGTTGCCAAAACATTTTGTCTTACCTTTCAGAATGTCAAAATGTTAAGGGACAACAATTTGTACTGCTTGAGAAAAGGGTGCTCATTGGCTGTCAAATGGACTCTGGTTAGGATATTGCCATAGGGAATGCCTCAGGGAACTATTGTCCCAAATTCTTTAGCTTAATTCGAAAAGCTCAATGCCTGGACATGTTGCTTTACTCCGCAGAGGACATGTCTCTGAGTTTAAATATATGTTGCTATATTGTAAACCTGATTGATTGATCTTAAAGAGCTTGTCAGTCTAATTCTTTGTACACTTGTAGTTGTTCTGTAAGTGCTGTCCAGTTGTGGAATTAGATCTAATATTAGGCATTATGTCTAAGCAAAAGATAAAATTACTTCAGCAGTGATCAATGATCAAATCCCAGGAATGGTCGGAGCAACTTACTGCAGATGATGGAATCTATACTGAATATTTTATAAATGCTGGAGATCACAGTGGGTAAGGCAGCTTCTATGGAGCAAAAGCAAGCTAATGTTTTGAGTGTGGATGACTCTTCATCAGAGCCAGAATGGTTAGTTAATAATAGATTCTTCAGATACAACGCTCAGTGTCATTTTGCAATGATTTGCCCAAACCAAAAAATCAGGTCCCACAAATAACACATGGTAAAGATTAGTGATGAATCTGAACAAATTATATTGGTCACCATCAACTTTAGTCCTGTGGAGCACGTACTAGCTCAGGAATTCTTCAAATATGCAGTATTGATTGGTTGTGTTCCAACTGCATGGTGCGGATTAGTTAAAATGTTATCTTGATTCACAAAGGAGGAAAAATAGGCACAAGGTTAAGAAATACAAAAATATTATTTGCTTTAGATTTGGTGCTGATAATATATTTAGGTCACTAAAGTTAGTCATATTTCTACATGTTATGGACATGCATTATTATTATTTCTTGCAAGATTTAGATTTTGAAGGATTGCAGAAAAAGGAATTTATTTTAAGTATTGTGGACATACCTAAACTGGTTTCTTTGACTGTGTATATTGGACATTTTTATTTAATAAAGCTTCTTAGAAATCACACAATTGGTTTAGCTGTATACTTAGTTATTGATCTGTCTGGGAATGTTTGGAACAGGATCTGATTTGGGGAGATTCTTTATCTGGTTAAATAGGAGGAAAGCCTGCTAAGGACCGGCAGCGTTGGAGAGAAGCTTGCTATGCACTAACTGCCAAGCTAATCTTTCCCATTTCTGTAAAATAAACCCTTCACTTGCAAGTAATTGAAGGAGCAAGTTGTGTCTCCGGACTTCAGAGACAACTGTGCATGATTACTAATTTGACGACACATATCAAAACATCAGATTGACAAAATCCAGAACATCCCACACTTCATGTTTTTGCCTTCAAGAACAATTATTAGCAATTTTTATTTGCTTCAAATAGCAAATATTTGCAGATAAATTTGTTTTTCCTCTTTTTCTGAAGAGTGTGTGCTTGCAAATGTATTTTGGGATAAATGTTTATACTTCTATATTATTAACTGTATATGTTAACCAATTATTCCAACTTTATTGATTACGTTTTTTGCTTTGATAGTAAACCCTCATTTTTTTTTTTGTGCTGAGCAACCTGATAAATACTTTTGTTTAAAGACTTAAAAGTAAGGTATTTAATTGATCATCTTGGTATCTGGAAAAGATAGTTTTGTTTATTGTTGTGTCCCACCTCAGTCGTGACATATGAAATGGTTGAATTGAGTGAGCCATTTTATAAACATTATTAAATACTAATGTAGTCTTTAGGGAGATACTTTAGTTGTTGAGTAAAACCTCCACAAAAAGTGCACAAATTAAACTTGAATGAAGCGTGAAAAGGCAACTATTTTGAAAAGTCAGTTGAAGCGCAGTTTATCCAGTAGAATATCTTAGTTAACAAAACCCGGTAATTCTCATAGAGTTTTAGGCAAATTTTAATGACATCAGGTGATAAGAATGTGAGGGAAAAGTATTGGTTTATCGTTATAAAGACAAATTGCTCATCTTACCTATAAGCTTCAGTAATCTTCACAGTCAGGAAGAAGAGGTTACAGCCTGAGTGAGTATACAGCCTGGGAAAGTTAGAGGCAATGTGGGAATAAAATTGGTAAATATTTCTTTTCTTTCTCTATTTTAAAAGTTTAAAATTCAATAGTATAGTGAAAGATTAATAAGGTAGCAGACTGAGAAATAGTTATCAATCAATCACCTGAAGTTTAGTGATTGTGCACTTTCAACAGGCTCTCTCTTAAATAGAGCAGAGATGAATCACACCAGTTGAGGTTCAATGGTAATTAACATTTATTAAGCATAGGACACTTAATGAATGTTAATTACCATTGAATCTTAATTTATGAGTTCATCTCAGCTCTATTAAGAGAGAGCCTGTTGAAAGTGCACAATCACTAAACTTTGCATGGTCCTGGAAGGCAAGATCACATCCAGAGTGAGACAGAGCCTGAATGTCTATATAATTTGGGGCATTTGGAGGCATCATTGTAAGACAGTGCAGAGGGGATATAGTTTGTAAGGTGATCTTAACAGCCCAGGATAAGAGGTCCAACACAAAAGAGTAAATTCACTGGAAAACCATGAGTTCATTGGTGATAACTACTAATTTGACTATTCAGTATAGGTTACTTTCACATTGAACGAAAATAGGGAAATATTTTGAGGCTACAAACTAAATCAAAAGCATTAAATTTTTAAAAATCAGTTAAGAACTAAGCAAACAAAATGGAAATGTGTTATAACTGTATGATGTGGGAGCTGGTGGATCATGTTATAGTTCACAGTGACCACATCTGTAGCAAGTGTTGGTTGCTTAAGGAACTCTGGCTCAGAGTTGATGAGCTGGAGCCAGATTTTCAAACACTGTGATACATCAGGGAGGGGATGGGTTACCTGGATGCTTTCCGGAGGCAGTCATACTCCTTAGAGTAACTACTTCAACTTTGTCAGTGGTCTGGGAAAGGAGGGTATGACTACGAAGAAGGCAGGGAGAGGGATCCAAGAAATAAAGTTGAAGGAGCATCAGCCCCTGAGCTTATCTTACAGGTTTGAGATTCCTGCTCCCTTTGTAGATGAGAGCAGGGGCTGTACGAGGAATGAGCAATCAGACCAGAGAATGGTGGCATAGGAGAGTCATCCAAGAAAAGGGGAGGAAAGAGAAATTGATGAGATGCCTAGATAGGATTGACAGTCAGAACCTTCTTTCCAGAGAGAAAATGTCTAATACTAGAGGTGTGCATTTAAGGTGGGCGAGGAAAGTTCAAAGGCAATGTGAGGGGCAAGTTTGTTTTTTACACAAAGAGTGGTAGGTGACTGGAATATGTTGCCTGAGGTGGTGGTGGAGGTAGATGTGATAGGGGCATTTAAGGGGCTTTTAGGTAAGCACATTAACATGCAAGTAATGGAGGGATATGGACCAAAGGCAGGATGAAGGGAATAGTTTAATTTTGCATTAGATTAGCACAAAATTGTGGGCTGAAGGGTCCATTTCTGTGCTGTACTGTTCTATGTTCTATCTCATTAAGGTTACACCAAAGTCACGTGCCTCTGCTAGTCATCTTAATCTTGTCAAAAATCCCAATACGGACTTCCTTGGTTCTTGAATTACCAAGTGAAAACAATAGTGCCTAACACCACTTCTTTCTGTACCTCAAAATGTCCTGGCATATTAACATGCTCCACATTAATTTCACTATTCTCCGTGTCCTTCACCTGAGTGAATACCGATGCAAAGTACTCATTTAGAATCTCGCCCACATCCTCTACCTCCAAGCACAAGTTCCCTACTTTATCCTTGAGTGTTCCTACCCTCTCCCTGATTATCCATTTGTTTTTAGTGTATGTATAGAATACCTTGGCATTCTCCGCAACCCAACTTGTCAAGGTCATTTCAGAGACCTTTCTCGCTCTTCCTGCTTGAGTTTGTTTCTGCTTTCTTTATATTTCTCATGGGCTCTGTCCAATTTTAGCTTCCTAAACTTTAAATATGCTTCTTTTTTTCCTTTTGACTAAATTCACAACCTCCCTTGTTATCCAAACGTCTGTTTCTTTGCCATCCTTGTCCTTCCTCCTTAATGGATCATGCCGGCCCTGATCTCTCACCAGTAGGTCTTTAAATAACTCCCACATGTCAAGTGTGGACTTGCCTGTTAACAGCTCCTCCCAATTAACTCTCCCTTGCTCCTCCCTCACATTGACATAATTTGCCTTCCCCAATTGAGTCCCTTCCTGCAAGTCCCTTCCCAGTCCTTATTCATAACTATCTTAAAACTTAAGGAATTGTGATCACTATTTACAAAATGCTCTCCCACTGACAGGTCAGTCACTTGGCCAAGCGCATTAGCCAGTACAAGGTCTAGTATGGCCCTTTCTCTCGTTGGACTATCCACAAACTCTTTCAAGAAATCTCCTTGGATGCACTAACAAATTCTGTCCCATCTAAGCCTTTTGCTCTCAGGAAGTCCCAGTCAATATTGGGGAAGGTAAAGTCACCTACTATGACAACCCTGTTGTTCTTGTATCTTTCCATAATCTGCTTAGATATTTGTTCCTCAATATTTTGGTGATTGTTGGAGGACCGAGAGTACAATCCCAGATGAGCCCTCCAGTATGTCCTTTCAGAGTGCAGAAGTGACATTCTTCTTGAATAATAATATAATTTCTGCACCTCCTTTACCTCCCTCTCTACATCATCTAAAGGAACAAAACCCTGGAATGTCAAGCGGCAGTCCTGTCCTCCTCTTAACAAAATATCTGCATGGTCTCATGTACTGATCCAAGCTGGAAGGTCATCTGCCTTACCCATAATACTCATTGCATTGAAATAAACACACTTTAGCCCATCAGTCCCATTGTGTTCATTTACCTGTCTCTACCAGTTCTTCCTTTCAAACGTACCGGTCCTAACATCTACCTATCCCTCACTTCCTCCATTTACTGTACTGCTGCTCTGGTTTCCAGACCCTGCCACTCTAGTTTAAACCCTTCTGAGTAGCACTAGTGAACCTCCCTGAGAGGTTCCTTAGATGCAACCCTCCCTCAAATACAGGTCACCCAGCCCCAGAAAAGGTGCTAATGATCCAAGAACCTGAAACTCTGCTGTATGCATTATCTCATTAGCAACAGAGATTTTACTACCCTCAAGATCCGAAGCACGGTCTGGTATTGTTTTGTCTCCCTATATGGCTCATAGTTGGCCCAACGGGGAAGAATGCCGAATGGGGTATGCATCCAGGACAGAGCATAAATACACCCAGAGAGAGAAGGAAGATTTAGCGGTCATATTTAGAGTCAGGAAGTTCCACCAATTCCTTTTACGGATGTAAATTTGTTTTAATTATGAACCATAAGCCTTTGCTCGATCTGGTTGAAGAGGACAAGGTGGTGCCATCCATAACTTCAGGCCAAATTCAGCAACCGACTGTAATACGAAGTGTGTATAATTAGAAGTTGCAACATGATCCAGTAGACAAGTAACAAATGTAGAGGCATTGAGCTACTCCCTCTGGCAGATACACCACCAGTGGTACTGGCACTGGAAAAGTCCACAATGATTTTAAACTTTCTGGGCAACAATCCAGTCATAGCTGACAATATCAGACTTTGGACACAGAAAGATCTGGTCCTGGCAAAACTGAAACAGCTGATCATGATGCGGGCCATTACAACCAGAATGGAAACCTTTTTGGACCTGGAGAGAAATGCATATTATTATGGGAGCAAGAGTGATTGCTTGAATGAAAAGTTGCTGCAATATTATGGCTGAGGTCCACCAGGATCATCCAGAGTTTTCCAAAATGAAGATGTTGTAGAGAATTTATGTCTGGTGGCCAGGTCTAGATGCAGACTTAGCCACGTTGGTGGCGAAGTGCCCAGAGTGTCCAAAAGGACAAAAGTTACCACCAACAGCTCCCTCACATTCATGGGATTGGTTGGGTAAACCCCAGGCTTGGTTACACGTTGACTATGCAGGTCCTTTCATGGGCTTAATGTTCTTAGCCATTGTGGATACCCATGTAAAGTAGCTGGACGCGCATAGAGTTCATTCATCAAACATGGGGATGACAATAGAGGGTGGAATTGAATAACAGGTTCCCGTTACTGTGAGGCAGCAGTGCTAACTATGCAGATTAGATTAGATTACATTACATTACATTACAGTGTGAAACAGGCCCTTCGGCCCAACAAGTCCACACCGACCCGCCGAAGCGTAACCCACCCCTACATTTACCCCTTACCTAACACTACGGGCAATTTAGCACGGCCAATTCACCTAACCTGCACATTTTTGGACTGTGGGAGGAAACCGGAGCACCCGGAGGAAACCCACGCAGACACGGGGAGAATGTGCAAACTCCACACAGTCAGTCGCCTGAGGCGGGAATTGAACCCGGGTCTCTGGCGCTGTGAGGCAGCAGTGCTAACCACTGTGCCACCGTGCCGCCAGATCTAATAGAAGATTGAAAGACTTTTTTTTAGATAGCTAAAAGGTAAGAGAGAAGCAATAGTGGACATTGACCACTGAAAAAGAGGCTGGAGAAGAAGTAATGGGGAACAAAAGATCTTTTGTATCGGTTTTCACAGTAGAATACACCAGCAACATACCAGAACCTCAAGAGGATCAGGGGGCAGAAGTCTGTGTAGTTGTCATCACTAAGGAGAAAGTGTTAGGGAAGCTGAAATGTCTGAAGGTGGATAAATCATCCAGACCAAATGTACTACACCTCAGAGTTCTGTAGGGGATAGTTGAGGAGATTGTAAGGTCATTGGTGGTGATCTTTCAGGAACCACTGGAGTCAGGGAGGCTTCCAGAGGACTGGAAAATGGCTAATGTAAAATCCCTGTTTAAGAAGGGAGGGAGACAGAAGACAGGACACTATAGGCTGGTTAGACTGACTTCTGGTTGTTGGTAAGATTTTAGAGTCTATTATTAAGGATTAGATTGTGGACTACTTTGAAGTGCATGGGAAAATCGAGCTGAATCAGCTTGGCTTCGTTAAGGGGAAGTCAAACCTTAGAAATCTGTTAGAATTCTTTGAGGATGTTCTGAGCAAGTTAGACAAAAGAGAGCCACTTGGTGTGATCTATTTGGATTTCCAGAAGGCCTTTGACAAGATGCCACATAGGAGGTTGCTAAATAAGATGAGCCCATGGTGTTAAGGGCCAGGTACTGGAATGGATAGAATCTTGGCTGACTGGCAGAAAGCAATGAGTGAAGAAAAAGGGATAGCAGCCAGTGACTAGTGGTGTTCTGCAAAGATCAGAACTATTCACAACATACATTAACAATATGGACAAAAGAGCTGTGGGCATTGCTGCTAAATTTGCAGATGACCCACGTATAAATGGAGGGGTGGGTAATGTTGAGGAAGAGGGCAGGCTGCAAAAGGACTTAGCAGGCTAAGTCAGTAGATAAAGAAGTGGCAGATGGAATCCAATGTGGGAAAATATAAGATTATCCATTTTGGTAGGAAGAATAAAGGCAAAGGCTGTTTTATAAATGGGGAAGGGCATTGGAAATCTGAAGCATAAAAGCACTCGGGAGTATTAGTTCAGGATTTCCTTCGGGTTTACATACAGGTTCAGTTGACAGTTAGGAAGACAAATGCAGCGTTAGCATTCATTTCAAGAGTGATAGAATATAACAGCAAAGATGTACTGCTAAGGCTGTATAAGGCTCTGGTCAGATTCTATTTGGAATTATGGTGACCAGTTTTGGGCCCTGTGTCTAAAAGAAATGTGCTAGTATTGGAGGATGTCCAGATGACATTTACAAGAATGATCCTGGGAATGAAAAGCTTGTCACATGAGGACTCTGGGTCTGTGCATAAAGGAGTTTGGAAGGATGAGGTGGGATCTGGTTGAAACTTACAGAATACCGATAGGCCTGGAGAGAGTGAACATGGCAAAGAATATTTCCACTTGTTGGAGAGACTAAGACCTGAGGGCACAGCCTCAGGGCATAGCATCCTGACGAACCTATCCCATCAGTCACTGCATCAGAGGTCAGATCAGTTTTCCTTTGTGTGAATCCAAGGAAACCAGACAGAGTACCAGGCTGTGCACTCAGAGCATGCGCAGATCAAGCGGCAGAGGTCTTTTCAGACATCTTCAACCCCTCCCTGCAGCAGGCCACTGTCCCTGCATGTTTCAAGAGGGCCAACATCATCCCTGTGCCTAAGAAGGATCATGCAGCATGTCTCAATGATTACCGCCCAGTGGTTCTAACTTTGGTGGTCATGAAGTGCTTTGAAAGGCTGGTCACTGCATTAATCAACTCCAGCCTCCCCACTACTCTTGACCAACTCCAATTTGCCTATCAAACCAACAGATCCATGTCAGATGCCTATCACTTGCCCTTCACTCCTCCCTAGAACATCTTGACACCAAGAACAGATTTGTAAGAATCCTACTCATTGACTACAGTTCAGCCTTCAACACTATTATCCCCTCAAGACTGATTACTAAATTTAGTGATCTCAGACTAAGCCCCACTCTCTGCAACTATATCCTCAGTTTCCTGACCCACAGGCCACAATCAGTGAAGATTGGGGTCAATATTTTATCCTCACTAACACTCAACACTGGAGCCCCCCATGGGTGTGTACTCCGCCCCCTACTGCACTCACTGTACGCCCATGACTGCGTCACCAAATACCAGACTATTGCCATCTACAAGTTCGCTAATGACGCTACTATAGTCGGTTGAATCTCAGATGACGATGAAACAGACTACAGACGGGAGGTGGAAGACCTGAAAAAATTGTGCACTGAGAACAACCTAACTCTCAGTGCCGGCAAAACCAAGGAACTTGTTATTGACTTTCGGCGGGATGTTATGCATGCCCCCTACACATTAACAGCACAGAGGTGGAATGAATGTAGAGTATCAAGCTCCTGGGAATGGTCATCCACAACAAGCTTTCTTGGTCTCTTCATGTGGATACATTGGTTACAAAGGTCCAACAACATCTTTTCTTCCTCAGGCAGCTGAGGAAATTTGGCATGACAGCGAATAACCTTGCTAACTTTTATAGATGCACCATCGAGAGCATTCTGTCTGGATGTATCACTATCTGGTTTGGCAACTGTACCATTCAAAATCGGAGATGGTTACAGAGAGTGGTGAACTCGGCCTGGATAATCACAAAGGCTAACCTCCCATCCATAGAATCCATCTACCAGGCCCGCTGTCAAGGAAAGGCCACCAGCATTCTCAAAGATCCATCCCCCCGGCAATGCTTTACTACAACCTCTACCATCAGGGAGAAGATACAGAAGCCTGAACACACGTTCCAGCCGGTTTTGAAACAGTTTCTGCCCTACTGTTTTTAGAATATTGAATGGACTCACAAACCCTTAGCAAATATTCACCTGTAACTGTGTTTTGGTTTTTGCCATTTTTAACCTATTATTTACTGTTGTTTAACTCTGCGATCTGCCTGTATTGCTCGCAAGACAAAGCTTTTCACTGTGCCTCAGTACACATGACAATAATTCAATTCAATTCAGAATGAAGGGATGGCCCTTTAGTGCTGAGATAAGGTGGAAGTTCTTCTGCTTGAGGATGGGGAATCTGTGGAGGAAAGGTTTCAGAGGCCAAGTTACTGAATGTATTTAAGATAAATGAGGATCAAGGGTTACAGGGAGAGGTAGGAGATTGAGGTTAAGAAACATACCAACCCATGATTGAATGGTGAAACAGACTCCATGGGTCAAATGGCCTAATTCTGCTCCTATGTCTTATAAAAATCTCGCTGATAGTTGCATATGTGCTGAACATGATTTCATGGAGCTAATAGAAGGGGATAATAATTCTGGATGTAAGTTTGCTTGCTGAGCTGGAAGATTCATTTTCACACATTTCATCACCATACTAGGTAACATCATCAGTGAGCCTCTGGTTAAGCACTGGTGTTATGTCCTGCTTTCTATTTATATGTTTATAAGAAAGCGGGACATAACACCAACGCTTCACCAGAGGCTCACTGATAATGTAAGGCGGTTCCTGATGAAGGGCTTTTGCCCGAAATGTCAATTTTCCTGCTCCTCAGATGCTGCCTGACCTGCTGTGCTTTTCCAGCGCCACTCTAATCTTGTCACTGATCATGTTATCTAGTATGGTGATGAAACATCTGAAAATGAACCTTCCAGATCAGCGAGCAAACTTACATCCAGAAACTCAACCTGAGCTACAAATCTTCTCCAAACTAGTATAATAATTATCAGAGGGCTCCACCATTTCCTACTGTAAGCCTTCCATTGGCATGCAAAATTAAAGTGTTTCCTTGTGGCAGAATGCGCTGCATGGAACCCAACTCAGCCTTCATCAGGGTTTCATTAATGGAATAATTAACCAAGGTTGCAGAAGGTAGTTTGTGTTCAGTTAGTATCCTGTAATGCATACAGTCCTTGAATAAATCAGGAACATGAGCATCAGGGATATAGGCATCATGATAGCCTCCAGGGTTGAAAATGTGTTGCTGGAAAAGCGCAGCAGGTCAGGCAGCATCCTGGGAACAGGAGAATCGATGTTTCAGGCATAAGCCCTTCTTCAGGAATCAGAAATGGCCTCCAGGGTGCCTGGTTCAGATTTCCAAGAATGGGGATGGAATTCCATTTGATGGAATGTGGTTCCTTCCTGTTGATGAGCCAACTATGATATGTCGCACTCAGCTGTACAGTCGATAGTGCCTTGCACATGGGGTTAGACTGCTATGTTGGCAAAGCCTATTACCTGGGCTGCAGCATCTCGTCATGGCAAATAACATTGAAGTACTATATCTTAGAAGTCTGTGCCAGAGAATGATCATGAATAGAGAAAGTATTTCCAAAAATCCATGCAGGAAATCTTATGACAAGCATAAAAGATAGAAGTGGAGACTAAAACTTGAAATTAGATTAAGAATGGACAATGGAATAAAGGCAAGAGACTGGATGAAGTCTTCATGACCCTACTATCTGGCAATAAATTTATAAGAAAAGTAATACAAAAGGAATTAGAGAGTTTGGAATATATTCTGATGTATCAGTTTTGACAAAGAATTGGATTAGCACTGAAAAATTATTTGAGACTGAGGGTAATGCAAATTATAATGCAAAGGGGAGGATTGTTGTTCAATGTTTTGAATAATGACTGGATAATGCAAATATTAACATTGTTTTTCCAGTAGTGGTGGGCAAGTTGTTGGAGGGAATCCTGAGGGACAGGATGTACATGTATTTGGAAAGACAAGGACTGATTAGGGATAGTCAACATGGCTTTGTGCGTGGGAAATCATGTCTCACAAACTTGATTGAGTTTTTGAAGAAGTAACAAAGAAGATTGATGAAGGCAGAGCAGTAGAAGTGATCTATATTGACTTCAGTAAAGCGTTCGACAAGGTTCCCCATGGGAGACTGATTAGCAAGGTTAGATCTTAGGGAATACAGGGAAAACTAGCCATTTGGATACAGAACTGGCTCAAAGGTAGAAGACAGAGGGTGGTGGTGGAGGGTTGTTTTTCAGGTTGGAGGCCTGTGACCAGCGGAGTGTCATTTACATAAATGATTTGGATGTGAGCATAAGAGGTACAATAGTAAGTTTGCAGGTGACACCAAAATTGGAAGTGTAGTGGACAGCGAAGAGGATTACCTCCGATTACAACAGGATCTGGACCAGATGGGCCAATGGGCTGAGAAGTGGCAGATGGAGTTTAATTTAGATAAATGCGAGGTGCTGCATTTTGGGAAATCAAATCTTAGCAGGACTTATACACTTAATGGTAAGTTGTTGGAGCCATGCTGACTATCCCTAATCAGTCCTTGTCTTTCCAAATACATGTATATCCTGTCCCCCAGGATTCCCTCCAACAACTTGCCATTAGCAGGACTTATACACTGAACGAGATGTTAAGAGTATTAAATCTGGAAAAATGAATACTTAAGGTTCCTCTCTTGGGGTACCCAAAGAATTGAAACTAGTCATTTTTGGTGACTGTTTACAAGCTAATCTTCTAGTACAGCCAATTTCTCCATATTTCTTACATGAGAAATGTTGTTCTTGAACTTTTCAGGCTAAGAAAATAAAGAGCATTATTAAATTTATTTTGATTTTCAATAGACAGGCCTGGTGGAGACGATGGATGTGGTGTTCTATTTGTCAAATATTTTGACTGAAATTCTGTGAAATGGGCATATTGAAGCTAGTTTTGAGGGTCATTCCCCGAACTGAGTTTGGTGGTGGAAGGCATTTAATCTGGTGAAGGGTGTGTCATGTTTTGACTGTGCTATCATCCAGTCTCTTCACTGATTAAGTGTGGTGTGGGAAAGTTCATGGAAGGCCTTCACACCATACAGAAAATTGAGGCCCTTAAGTGAGATTCCTCATTTGGGGAATCAAAAGCAAAACCCTGTTACTTTCCAGGGCCAAGTGAGGTGTCGTCTGTTGTCAGGTACTTATTGAGGGACCCAGCATCATTGTTAATTACAGTCTGGTTGCTGACCCTTTACTTACAATTCCTACCCTGTGACCTTACTCACTTGTGAATTGGGACTGTTCACTCATCTTGAGCTTCTGGTGTGTGCATTATCAGCAGCTGCCAAACTCCTGCTCATCCTGCTTGCAGTTGAATTCTGAGGAAACCCCTGTGACTGCCCAGCAACATAACTAAATGGTTATATATATGCTTGGTGTTCCTGAAAGGCAGTAACAAAGTCCTGTTTTGCTAGCTCTCCAGCCTGCAAGTGAGACCCCATTGCTAGGGTTCAATTCCCTCTTTGAATAAGGAAAGGTTACAAATTGATCTTGTTGGCTTAAAATAAATGCTGTACAAAAAGAAAATCTTGAAAATTAAGTGGTTGGATGCAATTCATCAACTGTCAGATAGTTTTGCAAAAAGGAAAGTCATAGAGTGATAGAAATATATAGAACCGAAAAGGGCCCTTCAGCCCATCTTATCCATACTGGTCAAATATAGCAACCGAACTATTCTAATCACATTTTCCATATTCTGATTCCATTTTCCAGAACTTGGCACAAAGACTTGTACCTTGTTGGTATGAGGGTTTCTGCCTCTGCCACACTGATGGTACTTTTCAGATTTCCGCCACCGTCTGGGTGAAAAGGTTTTTCTTCATTTCTCATCCAAACCTTCTGCCCCTTACCTTAAATTTATGCCCCTCTGGTCAATGATACCTCAATGACAAAGGTTTCTTCCTGTCTACTATATCTATGCCCCACATAATTTTATACAACTCAATCATGTCCTCTCTCAACCCCAGTCTGGATATCTCTGTTCATAATTGAAATTGAGATTAGATTAGATTCCCTACAGGATGGAAACAGGCTCTTCGGCCCAACAAGTCCACACCGACCCTCCAAAGAGTAACCCACCCAGACCCATACTTTTACTAAAGCACTGAACACGATGGGCAATTTTTAGCATGGTCAATTCACTTAACTTGCACGTCTTTGGATTGTGGGTGGAAAACAGATCGCCTGGAGAAAACCCACACAGACATGGGGAGAACATGCAAACTCCACACAGGCAGTCGGCCAAGATGGGAGTCGAACCCAGGTCCCTGGTGCTGTGAGGCTGCAGTGCTAACCACTGTGCCGCCCATTTCTCCAGTTTCACAAAGAACGTATTAAGAATCCTAGAGGATGCAAGAACAATGTCTAGCAACATAATAATTTGTGCAGAATATGGAATGGGTAGTGTGCTGCAGGGGTAGGGTGGGGGGAGATCATATCTGCCCTTGTTCTGTGGTTATGTTATGCTTGCTCGTCATTGGAGAAAGTGCACGTGGTGCCCATCAATGCTACTGATGCCTTTTGAGAGAGACAGCATCACAGTGCTTTAGTTTCCCCTCCAACTCTATTTTGTTTTATCCCTTCCTCCTCTCCCAACAATGGCCACCCCCACCAATGGTTTGCATTGCCCTTAATGGTGGTGGTTAATAAGTTGAAAGAAAAACAAAATTAAAATCAGTGATTTTGTTGATGGGAAGGTCGCTCAATTGCTTGCAATAACACTTCTGGGTAGAATAACAAAAGAGAAAATGGAACAGGATTGATTAATAACAGGTTCAGGCAATGGGTTATGGAGGAGTCATATCTGCTGACTGTCTGCCCCTCTTTCACGGTTACGTTCATGCCTGGGTGTCCTTGGAGAGAGAGAACACGATGTCCATCAATGCTCTCAATGCTTTTAGAAAGAAGTGGGCACCACAAGGGACACGTTGCTTTATTTCACCTGCAGCACCATTTTAATTTAGCCCTGTCCCTCTCTCCCTACCCCCCCCCCTTTTGATGGTTTACATTGCCCTAAATGAGCTTTGCATTTAAATATTGAATTGACCACATGGGTGTTTTTATGGATGGTGCATAGTAGTTTAAAAAAAAAATCAGTGATTTTGGTGTGGGAAGGTTACTCAGTTGTGTGTGATAGCACTTGTGGGGACATGAAAAAGGAACAGATTTGACTAGTAACCAGGGCTGTGGAGGAATTGTACCCGGTCAGTCTGCAGCTACACTCATGCCCAAGTATTCACCAATACTCTCAATCTCTTCAGACAAAGGTAGATACAGCAGGGGTTAGAGTGCTTTATCTTTCCCATCTAGTCCAGATTTTGATTTGGCTCCTCCTCCTATGAGTTGATAGAAAAAGAAAGTTCAGTTGTGTGTAAGTGCACTTAAAAAGGAACAGAAGAGTTCTTCGAGTGCAGTGGTAATGTCCCTGCCTTTGAGCCAGGTGGCCTGGATTCAAGTCCTAATCCAAATCCGTGTAACAACAGCTCTGAACAGGTTGATCAGAAGAAAAAAAATAGAATTGTTGTCCTTAGGAGTCAGTGCTTGTTAGCTGTTAGTACTTAGTTGCTTTAATTAATTAATTTGGGATTTCAAAATTAAGAAAGTCTGTATTGTGGTTGTTAGGTTGGAAATTGTATGTAGAAAAATGTTCATAAAGTGTGCAAAAACCTGTTTTAATTCTATCCTTCATCAGTTAGGTTTTCTCCCCCTTTCAGCTTTCCCATGTTGAATGGAGTTATCACTTTTGTGTCAACCATCATTTTCAATTTTACAGCTGGTTTCACAGATGGATTACCGTTCCTTGTGTTAACCTTGCCCATTTATCTAAGACTGGGAACTATAGCAAAGTTCACTACTTGGCTTTCTGGACAAGAATGATAAGAATCCTTGTTCATATGCAACTACTCCAACCCCCTCTAAATTTGGAATGCACATTTATCAAAAACAGAAATTTCTGGAAAAGCTCAGCAAGTCTGATAGTATCTATGGAGAGAAATCAGAGTTAATGTTTCAGGTCCCATAACCCTTCGTTAGATGTGTTTTGCATTTATTATCATTTCAATTAAAATCAGCTGAAGATGCTTTTATTATAAAGTGTTGCTATATTTTTATATCCCTGGGAGAGCACCTACCTCTAAGGATATAAATCCCTCATCAAAAAACAAAGAACTGCAGATGCTGGAAATGTGAAACAAAAATAGAAATTGTTGCAGAAATTCAGCATCTGCGGAGAGAAAGCAGAGTCAAAATTTTAGGTCCAGTGACCCTTCTGCAGATCATTTGTAGTGGGTATCATTTGTAGTGAGATTTGGGGGTGACAATCTCATGAAAGCACCATAGGTTAATCTGAGCAGTTGATGAATACAATATCAGAGCGCTCATTTTACACAATCAGAAGTGTGTGTCAGGCCAAGAGTATATTGAACACCAAGCTAATGATATATCTCTCGAATCCAGTAAGATGGCAGTTGCTGGATGCACAGCATGAGATGCTCAAAAATCTGATAGATATACATGAGGGTGTGTGTACTGGCTCAGAGTGAAGGAGTTCATCCAGTGCTGCCATTTTCCTCTGATCTGTGCATATGCATCCTTCACTGAGAGAATGGTGACTTTTAAAGTGAGCCCAGTTCAGTAGAGCAATCAATGCTTTGGTGATGCATACAAACCTGCATGCCATTGTATTATGAGTTCTATGCAGCTGTGGGAAGTGGTGGACATGTAGCTATTTTGTTCGGATTTTCTGTACGCGCTCTTGGTATGGACAGCAGTTCCTCAGCCCCTGCCACTGAAACCAGCACCTCAATTTGTGTCAAAAACTGAACATGCTAGGGCCCTCCAGGATTTGGCCAAACAAGATACAGCTAGTCAGCATCCAGCCTCTACCATAGCTGACTGTTTAGGGTTAAGTACTTGAGAAAAGCACATGCAAAGGAACTGAAATATTATAAGCTACCCATGAGGTTCAGATGTGACTATATTGCTCAGGTTACGGCTGGAGTTTGTAATAAATACACAATCAGCAACATCTTCCTCCATTACTAGTGGCCTTCTAAAACTTGAGTACCCTTGCTTGCCCAAAGAGGTTGGGAGACACCACAGTGCTTGCTTTTCACTTCAGCTATGCTGAGAAACTAGGTTTCAACGGGTGCAGGTCATTTAAGAACATGACAATAGTGCAGCAGGAGTACAAACCTTTGTTGGATTGGAATGACGAGACAGCAAGAGTCATCTGAAATGCATTTATAAAAGTTCAAGCTATGTTTATTAATGAGCTCTTTTGTGTAACCACAAGGCTTCTTCATGGTGTAACCACAAGGCATCACCTTCCTTCATATCCTCCAGCCTCTGAGAAGGTTGTGCAATCCACTACATCCTAATTGCCCAACATCTCCTCATGGAGTAGTACCAGCAGCAGTGAAGAACATAGCATACCACAACACCAGGGCCCCTCCCTGCAGCATATTGAATTTTTATAGAACCCAATAGTATGGAAACATGACTTTCAGCACAACGAGTCTACACCGACCCTCCAAAGTGTATCCCACCCAGACCCATTTCTCCCTACCCTGGCAGCATATTGAAGGGTTCCATTAGTTACCACATATTGTATTTCTCTGCACCTATCCTTGAAGGTTCCCAAGTATGTGGGAGTCATGGCTCCTTCTTGGGAAGAATTTACTGGCAGGGATTCAGCCAGAAGGCTGCCAGCTACCCTACGGGAGCCTGGAGGACCACTTGCATTTATTTAAGACGTGCACAAGTATGTTCAATAGCCACAAGGCTCAAAACAGCAAAATAAAAATAATCTAGAATGACTTGGGGATAACTGCAGCAGACAAAGCTACAGGATGGAACAATATTCAGGAGTGAGGGTGGTAAAAAGACAGGATGTTCAAACAATCTATTCAAATTAAAAATATGATAATCCATAATGTATAAAAGTTGCATCTGTTTATTTTAGTTTCCATTTACATATGCACACTAGTCAGTACCAATCTACTTTGATTTGAACAGATTTTCCCAACTGAATTGCTCAACACCCTGTGATACATCAGTGCTTTTTGGAATTTCAGGGAACATTGATTGCATCTTTTCTCGGAATTCTGTCAGCTGCAGAAAAGATGGGAAGAAAATTATCAATCATTCTGAATGAAATTCACAATTATACAGTGTCAATACAGATAAATGTAACTTTTACTTGTTTAAACTAATTTGTAGTCAGGATTAATGGAAATAGGGATGGAATTCCTTTTGCTCCTATTTGTGGAAAGATAACCTTTACATTTTAGATATCTGATTATCATTCCTTTGAAATTAAAAGCAATTATGTTTCAGAATGGCTATCAATTTTCTTCCATTATCCCTGGTTAGTTATTAAGAAATGGAGATGATTTACAGAAGTCTAACATTTGTGATATTATTTCATGATGAGACTTAGACTTTTACAAACTGACAAAGTTTCTGTTCCCACACAACTCCAATACAATTATGAAAAATATGGATAATTAAATCTGATCTGTTCCACTGTGGAAAAAATGTTAACAATGACCAGGTGTGCATAAATAAAACTACCTATTTAGATTAGATGATTAGATTCCCTATAGTATGGAAATAGGCCCTTTGGCCCAACAAGTCTACACTGACCCTCCAAAGAGGAACCCACCCAGACGCATTCCCCTACCCTATATTAATCCCTGACTAAGGCTCCTAACACTATGGGCAATTTAGCATGCCCAATTCACCTGGCCTGAACGTCTTTGGATTGTGGGAGGAAACCAGAGCACCTGGAGGAAACCCATACAGACACAGGGAGAATGTGGAAACTCCACACAGACAGTTGCCCTAGGTGGGAATTGAACCTAGGCCCCTGGTGCTGTGAGGTAGCAATGCTAACTACTGCACCACCATGCCACCCCTAATTTATTTTTAACATGAATATTTCTCTATTAAAAAGGGGCAACAAGTTGCAGCTCTTTTACAGTTTAATTTCTTTGCAAAATATCAAAAGGTTACAGTTAAGCTGGTCCTATCATTATTCTTATGTAACATCGTAAGCATGTACTCAAGTCATTGAATAGCAGCAAGATACAAATATTCCTCAATGATTATTTTTTTCTTTCCTTAACCTAACTGTCATGTGTTAGCTATAGTGATCAGTCTGAAAATAAGTTAAACTTAGCAAAAATCTTATAAACATTTGGCAAGATTAGATTTGGCATCTCGCACTTCACAGACATTACCTAGTCCTTCATAGATGGGATGGGAGCAAATTACTGTGCCCAGATTAATGGATATCCTAGGAAGTAAACAGATGGCTTTTCTGTACTGAAAATATTTCTAACTCATTAAATTTCATAATTTCTTGTTTCAAATTGTGGCTCACAGTTCAGTGAATCAGTGATGGCCAATGTTTCCTATATCGGTTATCCAGTACCAGGGACTGCTGTGTCCATCAAGATCCAGCACAGGTAACAGTGATAATCATTTAGCCAAACTTACTGGATCTACTGAAAGGCTGTTGTCACAATACTCTGCAATATGATGGGGCAAGTGTAGAGTACTGTGCACATAAAAGACATGTCATTAAACATTCATCTTGTTGACATACTGAATGCTACATTGGAGATTAAACCTCAAATCTTCTGCTCAACACCCCTCCCATGGCTTCCTTGCAAATATTATGCTCACATACATCTGCCAATTGATAAAACATGCAAACTGGTTGCAATCACCCATGCACCAGCTTACTCATCACTCTAGGAAGATTTGTTCATAAACTTACTTGCTGCACCCTTATGGAATAACCTTCTGAGCAAGTTCTACCAGCAGATAGTGTTTGGATCAAGGAATGAGACATAGAAGTTACTAACAAACTCCATCTGTTGAATGGCAGGCTTTGGTTCAGGGGCAAGTCAAGCTCCTACATAGTCAACCTCACTGTTCGTTCCTCAGTCCTCCATGCACTTGGAGTGATACTATTAATGTTTCACATTGTAGAAGTGACACTCCCAGCAGACTAATCACTTTAAACTGAGCAAATGAATAAAGTATATGTTCCCAGTGCTACACTGAGAACTGGTGCATAAACAGATGTGTCCCTTTCCATGATGCCAGCCCTCCATTCCGGAAGAATGGCTTATGCCCGAAACGTCAATTCTCCTGCTCCTTGGATGCTGCCTGACCTGCTGCGCTTTTCCAGCAACACATTTTTCAGCTCTGATCTCCAGCATCTGCAGTCCTCACTTTCTCCTCCCTGATGCCAGTCAGCCATTATCTGGACTGGGTTGACACTATGCATTGGTATATATGCAAATGACATTATGATATTAGTGCAGGAAGTCACCTCCCATGCATGTGCACAATAATCAACATCACTCTCCCCATATCACTGCATATTCCTTCACAGATATTTGAAATATCCATGAATGCCAAAACAGCAAAGCACAGAATGTGATTTCTCCAACTGTCATATCAACACTAGCCAAAAGTGGTCAGCTTTATGTTTGATCAATGTTCCCTTGACACTGCAGGACTGTGCTTGCTGGGAGATTCTGCGTATGCTCATCTGTGTGCCAAACACATTGGCTTCTGCTTGCGGAAGCCGTTGCCACATACAAACCTTGCAGGTTCAAGTGTCAAAAGAAAAAAATTGGGTGTAAGGTTACAATTGATGAAATACTTCTGATGCTGGAGACACTTAGGAGATGTTTCTGCCTGCCCTGTGACTATGAGCAGTGCCAACTGTGTCACATTGCAATGCTGCATTTTGTATGCATGAACACATATTGCACCACGTAGCAGTGATTTTGATGTTAAACACAGTCAAGAACATCTAAACTAAAGTATTATTATAGCGACAATGTTTTGGAAATGCCATTACAATTTTTTTTCAGTAGTCTTGTAATTCCACTAATTTATAGTGCTGAAATCCAAATCCTCCCTTACCCTCCATCATCAGGAGGCTCCTCCTACATCTAGTCTTTTAACATTTTATGTCTACAAAATCCCTTCATTCTTCTGAACTCGTGACTATAACCCTCACCAATTCAATTTCCTCATGTGTCAGCCCTGCCATCCCAGGAGTCTGTGTGGTAAATCTTTGTTGCACTCACTGTATAACAAGAATATCCTTCCTCATAAGGAGACCAGAAATGTACAAAATATTCCAGATATGGTTTCACCTAAGCCCAGTAGTATTGTAGGAAAATAACTTTGCACTTGTACTCAAATCCTCTTGCTATGAAGGCCAACATACCATTTATACTCTTTACCAGCTGCTGTACCGATATGCTGCTATCAGGTCTGGTTGCACACTGCCTTCTCTTAATTTACAGGTAGATAATTGTCTGCCTATTTGCCCATTCACTCAGGTTGTCCAAATCCCACAGAAGCATCCATGCATCCTCCTCAAAGCTTATTCTCCCATCTAGCTTGGACTCATCTCCAATTTGAGATATTAAATTTAGTTTCCTCATTCAAATCATTAATATGTAGGATCCTAACACTGATCCCTGTGGTACCCCAATAATCACTTCCTGCCATTTGCAAAAAGACCCATTTCTTCCTTCTTTGTTTCCTGTCAGTGAACTAGTTTTCTATCTATCTCAGTGCTATAAAAGTGAAGGACTGGGATTAGTGTAATCGCTAATGTGGGACTTTATTGAAAGCCTTCTGAAAGTCCATATAAATCATATCCTAGCACCCCCCTTCAACTCTGCTAGTTACACAGTCTCAAAGATTTGTCAAACATGACTTGCCTTTCAAAAATCCATGCTGACTTTGATCTTGCCACTGTTTTCCAAGTGCTCTGCTATTAAGTCTTTGATAAGCAATGGGAGGATTTTTCTCACTGTCAACATCAGGCTGACTGGTCTACAACTGGTTTTCTCTCTACCGCCCTTTTTTTATTTTAAAAATAGAGAGGTTATATTAGCTACCCTCTAATTTGTAGGAACTGTAGCAGAGTCTATAAAATTTTGGAAGACAGCCAAAGCACCTACTATTTTTGGCCATTTCCTTAAATACTCAGATGAGCATTATCAGACCTTGGAAATTTATCAGCCTTTAATCCCAATTTTCCCAACTTCATTTCCTACTAATACAGATTTCATTCACTTCACACTTCTCAACTGAATCCAGTGATCCCTAACATTTCTGTTATGTTGTTTGTGTCCTACTTTGTGACCATAGAACCAGAGCATGTATTTAGCTGGTAAGCAATTTCTTTATTCCCCATTATAACATTTCAATTTCTGACTGTAAAGGACCTACATTTGTCTTCAATCTTTTTTCTCTTCACATACCTAAAAAACTTTGACACAGTCAGTTTTTATGCCCCAGAAACTTACACTCAATATTTTCCCTTAAGTCAATCACTATCTGTCTTTCTTTGCTGAATTCTAAATTAATCCCTCTCCACAGGTCTTTTTTTTCCTGGCCAATTTGTACACCTCTTCCTTGGTTATCTAATTTACCTGGTAATTCATGGTTTTGCTATCTTGCCCATTTTACTTGAGTGTTAGACAGGAATGAACACATGTTCAAGTCTTCCATACGCTCTTTGAATGTTTGCCATGGCCTTTCCACCATCATTCCTTGTTCCCTAATCCATCAATATCAAACTATGATATTAATCAAAGGCTTGAACAGATTTGGGGCACTGATGACTTGACAGTCAGACCAGAGTTGCTCGGAGTGGATGAGTGGGCCAAAAGAGCCCATGTGAAGTACTGATAGCTTTAAAGTTAAATTATAGATTTCCTTTTAGGACAATTGGATGGGGAATCTTTCTCCCTTTTCTTCACAAGGGAGCCTTGGTCTGCGGTTCTTCTACTCCATTATGCTGATCACCTTCACAGCGAGCCCACCTCAACACATTCCTGTGGCGTCTGCTCCCATCTGCTGAGCAAATACTGGCCATGATAGGTCTCTGGGAAAATGTTCACTTTTAGTTATGCCTTCCTGTTCCTTATTCATACTTCCAGACAAATGAATCTGAAGAGAAGATGTCAATCATCCACAGTTATGAAGTGAAAATTTGATAACAGCAAAGATCACTGATGTTACAAGTCGCAGTTATGGACAATATAAATCTTCACCGTTTTTGACTTCAGACATTAAAAGAAATAATACTTACACTGTGTACTCCTAAAGCCTTCCATATTGTAAGACTAAGCAAACCAGCCCCACACCAAGCATAAAGAGAACCCCAGCCTAGGGCTCTCAAAGCCAGTAATGTCCCACTTTCAGGAACAGCAATAGTTGCATTAACTCCCTAGAAAAGAAGGGAAGAACATAAAATAAAGACTTGCATTCATATAATGTAACACATGATCAAAGCATCTTTAGTCATTTAAGTACTTTTACACTGTAATCACTATCAAAGGAAGAATTTTAACCTGCACCTGTCAAATTCCTGGGAGTTGCTAAGTTATTTTCATATTGCAGCAGCCTAATACCCTAAACCTTTTCAAAGCTATCACCACCTTTAATAATGGTTACTTTAAAGTCTGGAAGATGACATGAGGAACCCCACTGATAAATACCAGGCATGCTGATCGTATAATAAATAGATGTATTATTGTACAAGTCATTGGCAAGCTCAAAAAGCTTTTCAGATGCCCAAACAGGTCAGAAGGTAAAAACAATGCTCAAAGTAATTGTGGTGAGTTTTGCTCTGCACAATGAAATCACAGCAACCAAGTCTATTGTTTTTGGAGGAACAAATTAATTAGCATTCTACACCCCATGAGGATTCCAGTGGAAAATGAGAGGAGAAGGATAAAGTTGGTGTCACTATCTCAAGATCTCTTCATATATCCCTGGTTAGGATTGTTGCCACACAGTTTAATAAGTTGATAGGAGACTCAGATTCAGGACCACAATTTATTTTCGTGAAGATGCAAGGATAGCCAGTCTTATCACTGAAGTGTAAAACAAACCCTGGGTGCAGACATCTTAGCTTGACAAACATTTAAAAATTATATATAGCAATTCCCATGATTAGTTTTCTAGGTGCTTTCATAATTTTTCCAATGTTTATACAGGTATTGTCTATACCAAGGCCAGCATAATTTTGTTGATAATGACTCTCACAAACGTGTGCACCTGCAGTTATGATTTGCTTTCCTACTTACTGACTGTATGATTAAAAATGTGACCCTTAACTGACTAAAAGTGGTACAGTTCCATCAGGATTCTGGGGATGTCCCAATAATTCTAAAGGTTCGGTCAGTCACATACTAGTAGCTATTAAATCCCCTCAGCGACAGTAAAAAAAAAAGGCAACCATTCACACATTATCCAGGCATCAGTTAGTCTTAGTCAGTTCACGTCTTCATATTCATCTTCAGACAACGGAAAACCTGAGCTGACATTCGGTAGGTAAGAATGTAGTACATGGGAATGTGTTAATAAACTTCATGAATAAGTAAATAGAAATTAAATTTCAAAAATATGTAAACAGGTATTTCTGGAAATGTGGATGAGCTCTTTCAAAATGCTCCAATTGTCACATCTGTTATTCATTTCTGACCAGACAAAACATTTTAATTTCAAGACTCTAGCTGATATTTCTTGGAATATTGCTCAATTTTATAATACTTTTTTTACTTTTCCAGTCCTTTTTCAGATTTCAATGCTGCTGTTGACATCCAACATTAGTGCTCCCAAGGCAGTCCAGTTCCAACATGCTTCAAATTGCTACAGTACCACACACTGGACTCTTTGCTTTTACATTTCCACAATGTATGTTTGCTCACACCTGAATTAAATGCAGTTGTTTCCCACTCTAGTGTGTATTGATTAATATTTGTAAGTTAACTCAGATTCCACCGGAAATAGCAAAATGTGCAGCTGCTCAGGAATTCCTTGACAGCTGCAGTGGGCTTTGCTATGGCTTTTCATTAGTATCCTATTTCAGAGTTCAATGTGGTGTGTGAAATGCACTGACAATTCTATCAAAATAAGTATGTCTAATTAACAGCACTCCAGCATGGGTTAGAAGAGCTGATGGTGCAGCAATCATAAGAATGGCAAGGAAACTTGGACATGTTGTGAACACATAACAGCACAGCAACAGGTTTTAGCCCACAGTGATGCCAAGATGTCTTTTTGTCACAGCTATGACATTCTCCTTAAATCAATGATACAGCATTCCCCACCCTTTTTACATCTCTATCTTGTCAGAAACGTCTAAACCCAGGAATTTGGAACTGCCAGTCCTACCCTTCACTCAACTAAGTTTCTGTAATGGCTACCAAATTGTAGATCCACATACTAATCCAGACTCTATGCTCATTTGCCTTACCTGTTATACTCCTTGCATTAAAGTAAATACATTTCATCAGTCCTGCCATGTTCATTCACCCCTGCTTGTTCTTCCTATTACATGACTCAGCATCTACAATCTACAATCACTCCACATGTGAACATACTGCTCCGTTTCCCACCAACCACCACACTAGTTCAACCCCTCCAGAGTGGCACTACCAATCACCCTGCAAAAATACTGGTACCCCTCCAGTTAGGTGCAAGCCATCTGCCCTGGAAGAGATCCCAATAATCCATCCAGAGCACTCCCTCCTATACTAGCTCTTTAACCACGCATTCATTTGTTATTACCTTGCTACGTTAGGCCTCACCAACGTGTGGAACAGGGAGTAATTCTGACATTACAACTTTAGACAGCCTGCTTTTCACATTCAACATAATTCCCTAAATTCCCTTTGCAGGACTCATCTCTCTTTCTACCCATATTGAGTGTACCAATGTGGATCATGACTTCTGGCTGCTCACCCTCGCCTTTCGGAATATCCTGTGCCCACTAAGTGATATTTTACCTGCCATCAGGGAGACAACATACCATCCAGGAATCTCGCTTGTGGCCACAGAAACTCGTACCTGCGCCGCTGATTATAGAGTGGCCTTTTGCCACCATTCGTCTACCCTTTGATCCGGCTGTATGACACAGCCAATTGTGGTGCCACTTATCTGGCTTCCTGTTGCTTCTCTCCCCCCCCCCCCCGAGGGGCCACCCTACCTCAATAACATGCAAAACAGTATCTGTTGGAGAAGGAAATAGCCACATGGAACTCCTGCACTGCTTGCCCACACTGACTGGTCTTCCTGGTGGTCACTCAAGGCTTTTCCATCTGATAGCACTAAATGGGAGGTGGGGTGGGAGAAATAGTTAACCTCTTCAATCAAGTATACATTTATTGATTAGGCCAATAAAGTCAATAAAGCCATGATATGGTCTCTCGAACCGGAGGACAGTGCAATAAGTGTATCCAGGGCTTCAGAAGGGCAGATAAAGCAAGTGGCATAACATTTTTAGTACTAACAGCCACTTCTTTTATAGATCTGCATCAACAAGCTAGACTTGGATATATAGTACACAACACTGAATTCTAAAGACAACAAAGTTTGATTTCAAGGGGATATTAATAGGCTGGTAGTATGGCTGGACATGTGGCAGATGAAACTTAACTGGACAGAAGTGTAAAATGATACATTTTGGGAGGAAGAATGAGGAGAGATAATAAAAAAAATATAAAAAAAAAGTTTAAAATGTCAGATGAGGGACTTCAGGTCGGAGAATAGATTGGAGAAGCCAGTCCAGTCCTGTTCTCCCTCGAGAGGAAGGTTGAGACACAACTTTCTGGAAGTTGTCAAAATCATGAGTGGTCCAGTCAGACTACATAGGGAGAAACGGTGAGACTATTTTAAGCTGAATAGCAGAAAAAAAAACTCAGGCAACATTATGAGAAATGTTTTTAAATACTGAATGGTTAGGATCTGAAATGCCACTGCTCAAGCATACACAGGAGGTAAATTCAATCAATCATTGCTTTCAAAAGGTATTGAATAAATATCCGAATAGCTAGAAACATTGCTATTGGGGAAAGACAGGGGAGCAGGACTAACTAATGTCCCTTGCAGACAGCCAACAGGGAAATGATGGGTTGAAGGATTTCCTTGTATGCTGTAACCATTCAATGATTCTATGACTGAGGTGGGCAGTAGATAATGAGAGGCAAGAGGGTGCAACAAGAGGAGACACTCAAAAAGGAGAAAGTTCTAGAAGAGATTGACAGACTAAAGCATGATTTGGTGAGAAGAACCATACTGCCAAAGTCCAAAGACACACAGTAAGGTGTCAACAGGTTTCTGTTAAGGCCTGGATGATGATTCAAACATCCACAAGAAGCTTAAGGGTAGCAAGGGTCTTGTTGGTATGTCTTTTAAAAATTCAGTCTTTGGATGAAAGCATTATAAAAGGGTACAGAAAAACATTTTCCAGGATATTGCCAGGACTGGAGAGTTTGAGTTTTAAAGGAGGTTGAATAACCTGGGAGTTTTCCTCCTGGAGTGTCTGAGGCTGAGGGGTGACCTTATAGGAGGTTTATAAAATCATGAGGAGCATTGTGAAGGTGAGTAGCCAAGGTCTTTTTTCAAGGGCAGGGGAGTCCAAAACTAGAAGGCATATGTTTAAGGAGAGAGGGGAAAAAAAATTTAGAAGGGACCTGAGGAGCAATTTTTTTCACTCTGTGGGTAGTGTGTGTATAAAATGAGACGAGGAGACGTAGAGGCAGGTACAATTACAACATTTAAAAGACATTTAGTCAGATACATGACTATGGAAGGATATCGGCCAAATGCAGGCAGATGGGACTAGTTCAGTTTAGAATACCTGGCTAGCATGGAAGAGTTGGACTAAAGGGTTTATTCCCACACTACATGATTATGATTCTGTAATTGTTCATTCCTAATTGCCTTTGAGCAAGCATTGGTTAGCCATCTCCTTCAACAACTGTAGGGTGTGTGATTTAGGTATACTCAATGTTTTGAAACTTCTTGATACAATGGAGTGGTCTGTTAGACCATTTCAGAAGGACATTAAGATTGCTGTGGTGTGGAGTCAAATATAAACCAGACTGAGTAAAGATAGCTCCTTTTCTTTTTTAAAGAATATCAGTAAACAAAATGAGTTTTCATAAAAATTTGGTAGTTTCAATGACCACTTAATGAAACAAAACTTTTAAAATCAGATTTATAGACTAACTATTACTGTGGGACTTGAACTCATCACTCCAGAGCATTAGTCCAAGTCTCTAGATTTCTAAGGGCCTTCTGCGTTCTTAATATACCACAATAACAGAATGCCACATCCAGGAACTTTATACAGAAAAAGAAAATAATGAAGTTGGAAACAGTTGACAGTTTTCAGCAGAAATTCAAGGGGCTAGGGTGGAAGCTTAGAGCTAGAACAAACAATTGTTGTTCCTGATTTGTTACCTGTGCTACATAGTAGTGAGGCGAGGAGAGGAACAGGGAGAGACAGCAGTTGAACACATGGCTACAGGGGTGATGCAGGAGGGAGGGATTCAGATACCTGGATAATTGAAGTAGGTGGTATCTCTACAAATGGGATGGTTTATATCTGAACAGAAGGGCTACCAATATCCTGGTGTGGGAGGTTTGCTCTTTGGGAGCATTTAAACTAATTCAGCAAGGGGATGGGAACTTGAATTGTAGCTCCAGTGTACAGGAGGTTGTGAATAGTGAGGGCATGAATAAGATTTCAAGATCACAGGAGGGTACCCGCATTGAAGTGTATCTACTTCAATGCTAGGAATATCTGGAATAAGGTGGGTGAACTTGCAATACAAGTTGGTACCTGGGAATTCAATCTTGTACCCATTTTGGTTGACATGGATAGAGCAGGGACAGGAATGGTTGTTGCAGGTTCCAGGGTTTAGGTGTGTTTCAGCAAGAACAGGGAAGGTGGCAAAAGAGGTGGAGGTATGGCATTGTTAGTCAAAGACAGTATTACAGAAAGGACATTCAATGAGGACTCATCTATTGGAGGTAGCATGGGCTAAGGTTAGAAAAGTTTCAGAGATGTAGAGGAAACTATTTCAAAGATAGGAGCAAAAGTAACAGGGTAGTTATTATGGGGGACTTTAACTTTCCAAGTATTGACTGGAAATGCTATAACTTGAGTAACTTAGGTGGGTCAGTTTTTGCCCAATGCATGCAGGAGGGTTTTCTGAGACAGTATGTAGATAGGCCAACAAGAGGTGAGGCCACATTGGATTTGGTACTGGGTAAAGAACCTGACCAGGTGTTAGATTTGGAGGTAGGTGAGCACATTAGTGATAGTGACCACAATGTGGTTACGTTTACTTTACTGATGAAAAGGAATAGGGCAAGAGTTATAGCTGGAGGAAAGGTAATTATGATGCAATTAGGCAAGATTTGGGATGGATAGGATGGGGAAGGAAACTGCAGGGGATGGGTACAATTGAAATGTGGAGCTTGTTCAAGGAAAAGCAACAGGTGTCCTCGATAAGTATATACAGGTAGACAACCCATTATCAGCAATTCCAAAATCCAAGAAGCTCAAAAATCCGAAGGTGTTTTTATGAAGTTTTAAAATCTCATTAACAAGGTTCTTTGGCATGCAAACAGCTAACCCAACTCCACACCCACTCGATGCATGTCACTCAGATGCAACTTGTGGGGGGTGGGGGGCACGGTGGCAGCCCTGGCAAGCTTCAATTCGGTCCCAGGTTACTCTCAGGGAGTCTGCTGTTTGGTAACATTTTTTGTTAAATTTCATCATTGAACTTATTCAGAAATCCGAAAAAGTCCAATTTCTGAAAACTAGCTGGTCCTGGGCATTTTGGATAAGGAATTGTGAACCTACATCTGTCAGGCAGGGAGGAAGTGGTCCAGCGAGGCAACCATGGTTTACTACAGAAGTTGAATCTCTGGTCAAGAGGAAGGAGGAGGCATATGTAAAGATGAGACATGAAGGCTGAGTTAGGGCATTTGAGAGTTACAAGTTAGCCAGGAAAAAGACCTAAGCAGAGAGCTAAAGAACCAGGAGGGGACATGAGAAGTTGTTGGCAGGTAAGATCAAGGAAAACCCTAAAGCTTTCTACAGGTATGTCAGGAATAAAAGAATGACTACAGTAAAATTACAGCGTATCAAGGTCAGTAGTAGGAAGTTGTGCATGGAGTCTGGAGATAGGAGAGGCACTAAATTAACTTTTCTTCAGTATTCACACAGGAAAAAGACAATACTGATGAGGAGAATACTGAGATACAGGCTATTAGACTAGTCAGGATTGAAGTTCATATGGAGGTGGTGTTAACTATTTTCACTTTTAGAATTGCTAAGTCCCCTGGGCCGGATGGGATTTATCCTAGGATTCTCTGGGAAGCTAAGGAGGAGATTGCAGAGCCTTTGGCTTTGATCTTTTTGACATCTATAGTCTACAGGAATAGTACCAGAAGACTGGAGAATAGAAACTGTTGTCCCCTTGTTCAAGGAGGGGAACAGAGACAACTCTGGCAATTATAGACCAGTGAGCTTTACTTTGTTTGTGGTTAATGTGTTGGATTTATAATTATCGAGAAAGGAATAATTTGATTAGGGATAGTCAACAATTTTGTTAAGGGTAGATCATGCCTCACAAACCATAGAGTTCTTTGAAAAAGGTGATCAAATGAGCATAAAAAGTGGTTGATGTGGCGTACATGAATTTCAGTAAAGCATTTGATAAGGTTTCCCATGGTAGGTTATTGGAGAAGATATAGAGTCATGGGATTAAGGGTGGATTTAGTGGTTTGGATCAGAAATTGGCTAGCAGAAAGAATTCAGAGGTTGGTGTTTGATGGGAAATCTTCATCCTGGAGTTTAACCACTAGTGTACCACAAGGATCTATTTTGGGGCCACTACTGTTTGTCATTTTTATAAACAACCTGGAAGAGGGCATTGAAAGATGAGTTAGTAAATTTGCAGATGGCACTAAAGTTGGGGGAGTTGCGAACAGTGGGGAAGGATGTTGCAGGTTTCAGGGAGACAGATAAGCTGCAGAGCTGGGCTGAGAGGTGGTAATTAGGAATACAGAGTACTGGGCTAATGGTAAGACTCTTGACAGAATTGATGAGCAGAGAGATCGGTGTCCATGTGCATATATCCCTGAAAGTTGCCACTCAGGTTGATAAAAGTTATTAAGAAGGGATAGTGTGTTAGCTTTTATTGATAGAGGGATTGAGTTTTGGAGCAATGAGATCATGTTGCAGCTGTACAAAACTCTGGTGCAGCCACATTTGGAGTACTGCATACGGTTCTGATCGCTGAATTATAGCAAGGACGTGGAAGCATTGGAAAACGTGCAAAGGAGATTTACCAGGATGTTGAAATGTTCAGCCATGGGCAGGGAGGTTGATTGGTGCAGGTGTCCCAGAGATGTTCTCTGGATAGTCAAAGGCTTTTTCCCAGGGTGGCAAAGGTCAACTACAGGAGGACACAAGTTCAATGTGAGGGGGAAAGTTTAGGGAGATGTGTGGGGAAAACGTTGCACGCAATGGGTGACGGGTGCCTGGAATACACTGCCAGAGGTGGTGGTGGAAGCAGGTACATTAGCTATGTTTAAGGTGTATCTCGATAAGCTAATGAATGGGAGTCAAACAGAGGGATGGATATTGCAGATGGGCAATACGTAGTGGGTCTATAAAAGGATTAGAATCGGCACAGGCTTGGTGGGTTGAAGGGCCTGTTCCTGTGCTGCATCAAATTGTATTGTATTGTATTCTGAAAAAGGGATCACAGTTCTGAACTTTTGCTGATCTGACCTTGGTACATACTCTTAAAAATGCTGTGTCATGGATTGCCTCTGCGACTACCCCATATCTGGTCGAACAACCCCCTTGTATGTCTATTCTATTCAGACTCCATCACCCTCAGAAGCAAAACCACAATTTTTCCAGTGACAACTAGCTTTACTGGCAAAGTATGTTACAATCTGCAAAATGGAAATTATTTAATACATTAGCTTACCTTATTGAACCATCCAGGACTTTTCTTTTTTGCTATGGCAAGAGTTGTACCAAAACCTGCTAGCATCCCAGCTGTGGCTACAGACCCAAGGAACAGGCCACCTAGCAAAATTCCATAAAACATTTAAGATAATTTTATGTTCTACTTTTTTCAAACAATAATAGGTGGGCTAATGCGAAGGATGGTTGAGTAACTGAACTATAAAGCCCAGAAATTAAATGTATTCTCTAATAGATAGAATGGATAGCCCGATAGACATTGCCGCTATGGGAAAAAGGATATTGAGGGGACATAATTTGAAGGTAATTGGAGGAAAGTTTAGGGGAGATGTCAGAGGTAGGTTCTTTACTCAGATAAAGTGGTGGGTGTGTGGAATGCACTGCCAGCAGTGGTAGTACAGTCAGATACATTAAGTGACTTTTGTATAGGCACATGGAAGTTGGTAAAATAAAAGGGCATGTAGGTTAGTCTGATCTTAGAGTAGGATAGAAGGCCAGCACAATATCAAGGTCTGAAGGGCCTGTACTGTTCTATGTATACCGTGATAAATTTCATTGCAGCTTTGATACATATAGTATTTATACCATGCAATACATTTAAAAAGACTCAAGTTGGCAAATGCACTAGTTCTATGTCACCTGGATACAGACAAAACGAATATGCGAGGGTAATCTGGGACAGATCACTGGCCTCTGTTTTCCCTCGGCCCTCTTCTTAGCCAGCTTTGCTTCTAGTTTCTGTTCAGAGCGAAGGGATTGTCCTTTAGAACAGAGTCCAGCAGGAATTTCTTCAGCCAGAGGATGAAGAATCTGTGGAACTTTTTGCCAAAGGCGGCTTTGAAGGCAAAGTCATTGAGTGTATGAAGACAAGAATTAGGTAGGTTTTTGATTAGTAAGGGGATGAAACATTACAGGGAAAAGGCAGGAAAATGGGGCTGACAAATATTCACGTCACAATTGAATGGCAGAGGAGACTAAGTGGGCCAAATGGTCTAATTCTGCTCCTATAACTTAGTCTTATGGACATTGACACTTACAACTGGGGGATTGTCAATTGACAGCCATGATGTCTGGAGGCGGATTATTTGGAAGGATGTCAGAAAAATGCAAACAGAAACTAAAGGCTGAGTTGACTAACAAGAGGGCCCAGAGAAAACAGACCAACGAATTATGGAGCTGCTCAGTCCACTGTATTGTTCTACAGTAAATGCAGTAGTGAGTGCCATGCGACAGTGGGATTCTTGACTCAAACAGATTTGACCACTACATTGCTGACCATTATTTTATGAGATAGAAGGCTAGCATTGTATCTTGACCAAGATAAAACATTGATACCATGAACAAGTTTGTGGTCAGAAAGACATTATAAACTATGTAGCAAATAACATGCAGTGGAAAATCTGTTAAATTGCGTACCAAACCTCTATAACTGACCTTCTGGTTAAAAACACAGCAATAATTCTTAGTAGATAATTTTAGTAAAGTATAAGCAGCCCTTAGCAATCAAAGATTTTTTTGCTTATTGTTTGCGATTTACACAGCAAATTGTTGCAAATCATTTGACAAATTCTACAAACACTATTCTGGTCATTGTCGTTGTTTTCAAATGAGGCTTGCCAGAGACGATAGACAATGAGTGACAGACGTAACAGTAAACCTACATCACATGGTCTGCACAAATCATAAAATCCATTTGGCCCAACAAGTATACACTGACCCCCTGAAGAGTATCCCACCCAGATCCATTACCTTACCCTATTACTCTACATTTCCCATGACTAATGCACCTAACCTACTCATCCCTAAATACTATGGGCAATTTAGCATGGCCAATTCACCTAACTTGCACATCTTTGGACTGTGGGAGGAAACCTGAGCACCTGGAGGAAATCCATGCAGACATGGGAGAATATGCAAACTCCACAAGTTCAAGAAGATGCCTCACCACCATCTATTCAGGGCAGCCCAGCCAGAGATGCACTCATTGAGAGAATTTTTTTTTAAAAATTCCAGGCAGTTTACAGAGTTCCTGGCCAGCTACTGAACTCAATACCATCTGTCATCAAGTTACAACCTAAAATCAAACTGTGGCAAGAAATAATTCAACAAGATAATCAAGGACACATTCTTGGGAATGAGAAGGCTGAATGGTAATTTCCGCCACCTCCAAACAGACCCCACCACCAAGGATCTATTTCCCTCCCCCTCCCCTATCAGCGTTCTGGAAAGACCACTCCCTCCGCGACTCCCTAGTCAGGTCCACGCCGCCCCACCAACCCAACCTCCACTCCCGGCACCTTCCCCTGCAACCGCAAGAAATGCAAAATTTGCGCCCACACCTCCCCCCTCACTTCCCTCCAAGGCCCCAAGGGATCCTTCCCTATCCCTCACTAATTCACCTGCACTTCCACACACATTTACTGCATCCGCTGCACCCGATGTGGCCTCCTATACATTGGGGAGACAGGCCACCTACTTGCGAAATGTTTCAGAGAACACCTCTGGGACACCCACACCAACCAACTCAACCGCCCCGTGGCTGAACATGGTGCCCCGGGGCGGCACGGTGGCACAGTGGTTAGCACTGCTACCTCACAGCGCCAGAGACCCGGGTTCAATTCCCGACTCAGGCGACTGACTGTGTGGAGTTTGCACGTTCTCCCCGTGTCTGCGTGGGTTTCCTCCGGGTGCTCCGGTTTCCTCCCACAGTCCAAAAATGTGTGGGTCAGGTGAATTGGCCATGCTAAATTGCCTGTAGTGTTAGGTTAAAGGGGTAAATGTAGGGGTATAGGTGGGTTGCGCTTCGGCGGGTCGGTGTGGACTTGTTGGGCCGAAGGGCCTGTTTCCACACTAAGTAATCTAAAAAAAAAAATTTAACTCCCCCTCCCACTCCGCCAAGGACATGCATGTCCTTGGCCTCCTTCATCGCCAGACTATGGCAACACAATGCCTGGAGGAAGAGCACCTCATCTTCCGCCTAGGAACCCTCCAACCACAAAGGATGAATGCAGATTTCCTCCTTTGATGCTGCCTGACCTGCTGCGCTTTTCCAGCAACACATTTCAGCTCTGAATGGATCAAGTGTCAGTAGGGGAACATTTCGACGATTTTGATCATTTATTAAGGTTTAGGTTGGCATTGAGAATGAAAAAAAGTCAAGAGAAAAAATAATTAACTCTGGGAAAGCCAACTTCAATGGATAAGAATTGGGCTGGGTCAGACTAAACTGCAATCAAAGGTTGGCAGGCAAAACAGTAACTGAACAATCGGCTGCATTTAAAGTACAATGCAGATAGTTTGAGCACAGTCAAGGTTCATTCGTTACAAAGAGAAAGTGTAGGGTAAACACATCAAAATAAATATAAAAGGTTCGGAGGAAGTGAAAAAGCAAATAAGAGGAGCAAAGAAAAAGAATGAAAGAAATAGCATAAAGGGAATCCAAACATCTTCAGAGACATACAAATTACAAAGAATGGTTAAAGGAAAATTGTGGCTGACTGGGGTCTAAAAAGACTTACCCACAAAGGGAAGAGGTATATTTTTTTAATCAGCCAATTCAGGGATATTACAACACATCTCTGGAGCAGGAGAGATTTGGATAGTATAGGTATTAAATGAATATTTTGCACCTGCCTTTACCAAGCAAGCTTGTGTTAGTCCTGGTGAAAGAGATAATGCAAAATGTTTAAAAGGCTTAAAATTGAGGAGGAAGAGGTATTGGATTGAATGTGCATAATCAATGTTGATAAGGCAGTAAGACCAAATCAGATGTATCAAAATGATATTGAGGGAAGTGAGTAGAAATCAGAGGCATTGACCAAACCTTTCCAGTCTTCTTTAGACTCAGGATGTGCCAGAAGGCTGCAGAATTGCAAACATTACATTTTGTTTAGAAAGGGTGTAAAGATAAGCTTAACATTTACAGGCTCATTAATTTAAAGGTGATAAGAAATTCTAGAAACAAATTTTATTCAAATTAATAATCATTCAGGTAAATACAGTTTAGCTCAGGAAAGCAAACACAGGCTCTTAAGGACAATTTGTGTTTGACTAAAATGCTTTTTTTGGGGATGAGGTAACAGTGAGGGTTGATGAAAACAATGCTGTTGATGTGGTGTATACAGACTTCTTGAAGGCATTTGATAAATGCACAACAGACTTGAGTAAAGTTAAAGTCCAAAAACAAAAATGGACAGTGGCAATACAGATACAAAACATTGAGCAATAGAAAGGAGAGGCTAATGATTAATTGATGTTTTTCAGATTGTAAGATGATTTGTAGTGTAGTTCCACAGGTGTCTGCTTAGGACCTTTACTCTTCCTGATATATTAATAATCTACATTTTTATACAGGACACAACTTCAAATTCTGAAGATTAAAACAAACTTTGAACCAAGAGGAGAAAAATGTAGAACATCAAAAGGTTGACAGAATTAGCAGACACAGTACAGATGAAATTTAAGGCAGAGAAGCATGAAGTGATTCTTTTTGGTAGGAAGAGGAGATAATATTAAATAAAGGGTATAATTCTAAAATGGGTGCAGGAATAAAGGGACTTCACTGTATATATGCATAAATCTTTGCAGTTGTAAGGAAAGTTTGACTGATTAATAATAATAATAATAAATATAATACTCAGCAATCCATGCTTTATTAATAGGGGAATTGAACACAAAAGCAAGGAAGCAATAATACAGTTAAATAGAAGTGGCTTGGCTTCAACTACCAGTTCCAAATTTTGGGAAAGATGTGAAAACATTACAGAGTCCAGAAATGATTCAGAAAATAGTTCCATGGATGAAAAACTTCCATTATAAGAGGCAGATTAGAAAAGTTGGGAAAACTTGGAAAAAGGTCGAGAGGAAATTTGTTAAGGAAAGAAACTATTCCCTCAGAGGAAGAATGAAAAAAACCCAGGGGCGCAGTTTAGGATTGAGAAACCTTTTAATGGATTATTAAATCTGATTATTATCGGAAAGGAAAAAAAGTGGGAGTTGACAGCCACGGTTGACTGAATGGCTTTCTTGCTATGCTGAGAGCCCTAGTACATGTCGGGAAAGGACAGTGTGTGGGGCATCTTTCGTATCCTACTACGCAATCGTCCCATAAACACACCGGTCATAACTTTTGAATGTTGCTGACCATTTTTAAAAGTCACCATTATCCAACAACAATGACAGAGCAGAGGGAATCGCAAAGTGACAAGATAAAGCAAACGTCTACTCCGATAAGTGAGCATATGCAAAAAAAAACACAACTTGGTTTGAGACGGTGTTTACTCAAACAGCCAAAACTAAGCCGTAAGCTTGCGAGATCTCTAGAAGGTATAAGGCCCAAAGCAGTTCGTGCGACTGCTAAGGATGATCACTTGTCTGTTGGACACACGGTCTGTTGTACTTACTTCGCAATCAAATAGGATACTTCGAAGACAGGGATTTTTGATTCATTTTATTTTACTGTGACTGATAGTGCTGATCATCTAGTTTCACCCACAACCACAAGATCAGCGACCTTTATATTTCACATGATTGTGACAATGCTTTCCAAAATGTCTGCGACCTCATACTGACGGTGCGTTTCAGTTTCTGTAGCCGCGCACACAACCGAACAGTGAAAGGGAAACGGTTAGTACAGGAATACCGGTGGAGAACAGATCTTAATCAGACCTGGGTGGAGATCGAAAAAATAAAACTATAATTGGAAATGCAAGTCCTGGTTCAACAAAAGCTGACTATTCCCGCACTACACTTGTTCAAGGGAAGGGAGATTGAAGAATTTTATTTGCTACTCTGATATTTAGCTTTTTAAGAAGTTGATAACACGTTACAACATAGCATTAAAACGATAGACAACATCTTTAAAAAAGCTTAGTATACTGGAAGAACTTAGTAGAGATACCTTTAATCATCTGCACTTTGCTTTCACCAGTAGATTCGCGTACGTGGGCCTTTGGAAACGGCTCCCTCATAACACTAACACATTTCGTCTCTTTCAGACTGACTGTACTTTTATCAGTTGCCATCTCGATTGCCGAAAACCAGAATAAATTACTTGCCCGTTCTCTTTAATATAAAAACCTCGAATGCAATCTCACATTTCTAATTTACATTCGTTAACAATAACAGGTCACCACCTCATTTCTTGTAGTTGTTATACATTTATTATTAAAATTCTTCAGTTTGCAATTCTATCGACAGCGATTCGTTGGTGATTAACAAGTGCACAGACCGAACAAACTATCGTTAACGACGCCATCAACGTCCTTTAAGTGAGCCCACATCGAGGCACTGAGGTTAAAAACACAGGAGACTCATCACCAGCCCAATGATTCATGGCAATAGTAGTCTTTCTGCTCAAATGCGATTCATGACTCCTGGTAAACGCCATCATATATGGACTACAATTCCCAGAAAACACCGGCGCGGTGTACAGTGGGTATGTGACTGTTTTGCTGGGCCGAGTTGTCAGGGCCCGGTTTTTCTCTGCTCGCCTGGCGATTGAAAGTCAGGTGGAGGCAGTGATTGTCTGTTTTCTTGTTTTCTTCCCCCCCCCCTTCCTCTATGCGAGTATCAATAGTGTTTTCCATCCAGTATACTTCGAATAAATCATAGTGAAGGCTCTTGCTGGAGAGATTTTTTCGTTTGTGTCAAGTTAAAACAGAATACTGTCCTCGGGGCAGGCTCTCTAGTGAAGAGGAAGGAGTTCATACTGTGTGTGTCTGTCCAGGATGCGATTGTGATCCACCCCACTCCCGTCTCTCGCTCTCCAGGAGCCATTTTTGTGCTGAAAATCTACTCTGGGGCTGCAGTAACTAACTGGACGCCAACGCTGTCTGAGGGTCATCTTTTTTTTACATCAGTTAGCGTCCTAATTGCGGGCACATTTAAGTTTCAAGGCGGCAACAACGCCGATGGGTGAGCAGAACTGTGAAGCAAATCTTCACTTAGCACGTACATGGACACTGGATTGTGAGACGTCTGTGCTAAAGCAACCCAAGTATTTATAAACATCTCTGAAAGTGGTTCAATCCCTAGGGACTCCGATTTATGAAGGCTTCCTCGATCTTCGTTTAAATTTTAAAAAAATGTCAGGAGTGAACCCGAATATGTAGAAACCGCATATTGGTAAATAATCGATTTCATGTGGGACTTCATAATATTTCGTTACAGAGCAGTGATTAAGAAAATTAGACCGATTTTTAGTGGGACCTACATCTAGTGCGTCAGATATTGGCAGGCTATTCAATTCTGTTTTCTGTCATTTGGAAATTTTAGAGGGAAAAAAAGCAAGGCTGTTTTTATTTGTTTTAATTAATCCTTTGAAGAGTCGAAATGTAATTGGAATAACAAGAAAATAAATACAAACATGTAATATTGCTGTACATTAAGAATATGCGAGTCGACGCCGAAGGCGAGGGAATCCACGGATGGGATATCATCGTGTTCCTAAGGTCCACTGATTTTAAATAGTTGTCTGTCTTTTGGGTCTGAGATATACAATTCAAGCATTGATGCCGCCCCCAATGAAACAGTGTGAATACAGTCAGATTACGACGCAGAGCTCGTCTCCCATGGAGTCCCCCAAAAAGAAGAAAATTCCGCGGAAGAAATGGGAAGTTTTCCCAGGAAGAAATAAATTTCATTGCGATGGCAGGATCATGATGGCCAGGCAAACTGGGGTCTTCTATTTGACACTTGTCTTAATTGTGGTCACCAGTGGACTTTTCTTTGTATTCGAGTAAGTAATATTGATTCATAACCAGTTTATTTATTTTTAAAATGTTTGAAATTCAAGTTTCCCAGACGTAGTACATATTTCTGATTTACTTTAATATATTTTCAATACAATAAAATGGTATAGGCAGGCTGTGAAATATATTTGTTGTAATTACACACTGTATTCTATACAGTGACAAGTGTAAATTGTGTTCCAGTCTGCTCATGAACGAACGATCCCAATCCAGTTCGATTTACTAATGGCAGAAAGTTTGTTTTTAAAAAGGGTTTCCTGTCAACTCTGTGATGGGATCAAAAAAAGTGTAGTTTCCCAAGGATTTTTCTTAATTTGGATCAAAAGATGGTGAGGATATGTTACTGTTCTTAATGCAGCTAGTATTGTTACTTCAGGCAAGGGGGCAGAAAGTTTTTAAAGGTGTAAAATACAAAATGTGCAGTTCTTGTTGTGTTGCTCTGCTGTTAGCTTAACATGTGAATATAAACAAAACAATATGACTGTATTGAACGGTGTAAAGTTGCTCTATTTGCATAATAGATGCTGGCCACATTAAGGGTTTTTTTGTGTATGTTCCCATCTAAGTACCCTTTTAATGGTTCTGAATTAATTAGTACAAAGCAACCTCTCTGGCTCAGTAAATTAGTTACTATAGGTCTGGACACTCGATCCTTCTTGACTCTTTAGTTGTTGGAAATTCAAAAATTGTCAAATTTCAAATTAAAGGTTGCACTTTTTGGGAATTTCTTTCTATAACTAATTTGACATTGAGTTTTACCATTTTCTTTCTTAGTTCTTCCATCTTTAATTTCATAATCCTTGAATCTAATTAGTTGAAGACATGCTCTGTTGCTTGTTTTGTTCAGTCAGGCCCAGATTGCATTTGTGCTGTTTCCAGTTTATGGTTTCAGTAATTTGTGATGCAAAAAACATACAAGGGGGGAAAAATGTGTTGGAACTTCGCAGGTGTCAGAGTCGATTTAAGTCTTCACTCAAGTTTTGAAATGATTTAAAGCAGATGAGCTGGAGATAATTATATTTATTTTAGTATATGTAGTGTCTGAGCAGTAGTATCAAAACTTCTGTGTAGAAAAGTGATTTCCACATGATTTGCCTCCACTGCAGGTGCCATTTGTGTTAGAGTAAATATAAATATAAGAACATGTCATATCTGCTTACAGGATTTTTTTCTATACTTTTGCTCCATAGCATCATCTGTGGAAACTGAATCTGACGTATCAATATAATATGATTTGAGCTGCCGAATTGCAAGAGATGTCAGGTGTCGAGCTTTCAGACCAAGTTAATGTAGTATGATTTCAGTTTTTGTTTTGTTTTCTGATCCTTACCAATATGTTGATATTTGGATGATCATTTCAGGTCAAAGCAGAAAACAGTGGTGGCTTGGGACCCTGCAGTCTTGTTTAGGATTCAAGGCACAATCACTTCTTCTGCTGCCTCGATTTTTCAGAATGTTCTAAAGTAAAGTCGCACTCTAGGTTAGTGTGCTAAAGCAAAGCGCATTGGATTGGGAGTAATAAATATTTTTTAATCAACCTGTTTAGAGATGTTATTACAAACTTCTGGGGCAGATAGCACTTGAACTCTAGCCTTGCTGTCCAGAGTAGGTGCACTATCACTATGCCACAAAAGAGTGTGGGTATTCTAATGGCATGGATTGATTGAGAGTTGGTTAGAAGCCAGGAAACACAGTAAGAATAAATTAGTCCTCTTCAAATTTGAAGTGGGATGCCACTAGGATCAGTGTTTGACTCCTATATATTGATTATATATAGGATATCCTATATATTCATTATATATAGGATATCAACAATTTGGATGAGTGATTCAAGTATAATATTTCCAAGTTTGTTGATGAAGTGTAACTAGGTGGATTTGTGAATGATGGGGAAGATTTGGAGACTACAATGATTTTAGGCAATGAATGGGCAGCTGGATGACATTTAGCAATATAATGCTGATAAATGTGAAGTCATTCACCTTGGTTGGAAAAGATAGGATGGCAATTTTTAAATGGTGAATTGAGAAGTATTGATGTACAAAGAAACCTGGGTGTCTTGGTACCATGGTTACTGAAGCAGTTAACAAGGAAAATGGTGTGTGACCTACAGTGAGGAAGGATATTAACTCCAGTAATGTAGAATCTGTATGGGTAGAGCTTAGAAACACAAAGGGCAGAAAATGATGATAGGGTTGTATCTGCCCCCCAAACTATAGTATTGTTGGGAAGGCTTTAAACAGTAAATTAGAGACACAAGTAAGAAAGATACAGCTTAATTACAGGTATCTTTTGATTTTGCATGTAGACAGGGCAGGTCAAATAGTAACAATATTATGGAGGAGGAATTCTGGAGTGTACAATTCTGGATTAGTACATTGAGGAACCACCTGGAGGATAGGCCATATTCAACTGGATATTGCACATTAGCTGTGCAAGGCCCCTTGAGGAAGAGTGACCATAATGTGATGGATTTCTTCATTAAGATGGAGAGTGACATAATTGATTGAGACATAGGATTGGGATAAGATTAGAGTAGTGCTAGCAAAGCACAGCAGGTCAGGCAGCATTTGAGGAGCAGGAAAATTGACGTTTTGTCCAGAAGCGTCGATTTTCCTGCTCCTCAGATGCTGCCTGACCTGCTGTGCTTTTGCAGCACTACTTTAATCTTGACTCTAATCTCCAGCATCTGCAGTACCCACTTTCGCCTATAGGATTGGGATAGTATACTGATATTGATAGGGAACTGGCTTGCAGATAAACAACAAAGAGTGGGAATAAATTAGTCACTGAGTAGCAGCCAATGACCAATGGGATACCATTGGGATCAATTCTTGGATCTAGCTATTCTTAACAGATTTTGAGGGAATGAAATGTAATATCTCCTATTTTGCATAGAGACAAAGCTGAGTGAGGGGGTGAGTTGTGAAGAAGATGCTGAGATGCTTCAGTGTGATTTTAGGCAGGTTGAGTAAGTGGGCAAATGCATGACATATGAAGTGTCATGTGGATAAATGTGCAGCCCTCCGCGTTGGTTGGCAAGAACAGGAACGTAGAACAATACAGGACAGTTCAGGCTCTTTGGCCCACGATGTTGTGTCGGCCTTTTGTTCTACTCTAAGGTCAGACTAACCTACATATCCTTCATTGTACTAACTTCCATGTACCTATCCATGACTTGTTTAAATGCCTGTAATGCATCTGACTGTACTACCACTGTTGGCAGTGCATTCTACACCTGCACCACTCTCAAGGCAGATTATAATAATGTCACTACATTCGGAAATTGGGAGGTACAATGAGACCTGGATGTCCTTGTACACCAGTTGCTGAAAGTAAGCATGCAGGTGTACCAAGAGGACTTGAGTGTAAGAGCAGGGGCGTCTTGCTGCAATTGTATAGTGCCTTGATGAGACCACACTTGGAATATTATTTCTGTCTCTTTATCTAAGGAAGGATCTTAAATAAGAGCCTCTGGTATTAGGGGCAAGGTACTGGCATGGATGGAAGATTAGCTGACTGACAGAAGGCAGACAGTGGAGATAAAGGGGACATTTTTAGGAAGGCAGCTGGTGACTGCCACAGAGATCAATGTTGAGACCACCATTGCTTAGACATTAATGATTTGGACGAAGGGACTGAGGATAGTGTTGCTGAGTTTGCAGGTGAGACAAAGGTAGGTGGGTGAACTGGTAGTTGTGAGGAGACTGCAGAAGTAACTTGGGCAGGAGAGTGGGTGATGGAATACCGTGTGGGAAAGTGTGAAGTTATGCACTCTATTAGGAACAATAGAGGTGTACACTCTTTTCTAAATGAGGAAAGACTTTGAAAATCTGAAGCACAAAGGGACTTGAGAGTCTTAGCTTAGGATTCTCTTAACATTAACATGCAGGTTCACTTGGCATTTAGGAATGTGAATGTAAAGTTTGCATTCATTTCAAGAGGGCTGGAATACTAGTGCAAGGATGTGCTGCTGAGGCTGTATAAGGCACTGGTCAGATAGTATTTGGATCTCTCAATACTGAGTCCTGGATAGAGTAGAAATAGAGAGATACTTGCACTTATGAGAAACTAGAACCTGGGGACATAGCCTCAGAATGAAGGGACAATCCTTTGGAACTGTGGCGAGGAGGAATTTCTTAAGCCAGAGGGCAGTGAATCTGTATAATGCTGTGTTGGCCAAGTCGTTGAATGTATTTAAGACAGGCTCTTGATTTACTAAGGGAATCCAAGGTTAAGGGAGGAGAATGGGTTTGAGAAACATTTCAGCTATGATCAATTGTTGGAACAGTCTCATTGGGTCAAGTGGCTTAATTCTGCTCCTGTATCCTATGGTCTGTGGTCTTGAGTTGGTAAAAAGTTGACAAATACAGCATAATGTGGGAAATGTGAAGCTGTTCATTTTGAAAAGGAGAGCAAAAGAATGGTATGTAAGTGGAGAGAAAAACTGCAGAAAGCTGCAACACAAAAGGTCTTTGGAATACTTGTACATGAAGGACAGAAAACAAGCACATGGTACAGCAGGTAATGAGAAAAGCTAATGGGATGTTGGCCCTTATGTCAAGGGGGTTGCTGTATAAGAATAGGGAAGTCTTACTACAAAGAGCTGAATTACAGAGATGAGGTGAGAGTGACAGCCCTCGACATCTGGCCTGCATTGAACAGTGTGGCCTCAAGGAGCAAAATTGCAATCATTGGGTATCAGCGAGCAAACTGTCCAGTTGTTGGAGTCATACCTGACATATAGGAAGATGATTTTGGCTATTGCAGGTCAGTTATTTCGGCTCCAGGGCACTTCTGCAGGAGTTCCTTTAGGGTAGTGTTCTCAGCCCAACTATCTTCAGCTGCTTAATCAATGTATTGTTGTCCCGTTTCCATTTCCCTATCCCCGCATCAGTCGAAACAAAACACTCAGACACAGACACAGTATGCTTTACCTCTTTCATCTTTATTCCGGGCCCTGCAGGGAGAGAGAACGATCGCCCATGTGCACAGAGACATGAGTTCTCGGTCTTCTCTGGAACAGCAATTTCTTAAGGAATTATATAGTCATTTACAGGGAGGAGCATCCAGATAAGGCAACATACATATTGATTGGGTGACCATTACAATCGGTAAGTGTCAATAGTAAAGATTAAGCCATCTGCTGTTACACAATGAATAACTGGCTTCGCATAATGAAAGCTTTTCATCTTGTAAACTGACTTTACATACTGAATGGCTCAACATAATGTTTTTTCACCTTGTTACCCATTACCCTTGCCTCCAGCACCTCATCATTTACTGCAAGTTCTTATCTGATCTGAATCATACTTAGATGAACCTTTTGTTTCACAAAACTAAAAACGTAACTCTTTCCCTACCTGCTCATACCTTATGCACTTTCTCAAATGACCTTCCTTCATCATAAAATCAGAAGTACGAAGGCATGGGTTTGAATGATTTAGCGGTTTGGATCCGAAATTGGCCAGTTGAAAGAAGACAGAGGGTGGTGGTTGATGGAAAATATTCATCCTGGAGTTCAGTTACTAGTTGGGTATTACAAGGATCTGTTTTGGGTCCACTGTTGTTTGTCATTTATATAGATAATCTGGATGAGGGTTTAGAAGGATGGGTTAGTAAATTTGTGGATGACAGTAAGGTTGCTGGATAGTGATGAAGGATGTTGTAGGTTACAGAGAGACACAGATAAGCTGCAGAACTGGGCTGAGTAGTGGCAAATGGAGTTTAATGCAGAAAAGTGTGAGGTGATTCACTTTGGAAAGAGTAACCGTATTAAAGAGTACTGGGCTAATGATAAGATTCTTGATTTGGTGATGCCGGTGTTGGACTGGGGTGTACAAAGTTAAAAATCTCACAACACCAGGTTATAGTCCAACAGGTTTAATTGGAAGCGCACTAGCTTTCAGAGCGGCGCTCCTTCATCAGGTGATAATGGAGGGCTCAATCCTAACACAGAATTTATAGCAAAAATTTACAGTGTGATGTAACTGAAATTGTACATTGAAAAATTGATTTGTGTGTGTGGTTACATGAACCCAAGTTAAGATTCTTGCTAGTGTAGATGAGCAGAGAGATCTGTGTCCATCTACATAAATTCTTGAAAGTTCCCACCCAGGTTGAAAGGGTCGTTAAGAAGGCATACGATGTGTTAGCTTTTATTGGTAGAGGGATTGAGTTTCAGAACCATGAGATCATGCTGCAGCTGTACAACACTGTTGAGGCAGTTCAAAGAAGGTTCACTAAGATGATCTGAGGTCGAGGGATTTTCTTTTGAGCAAAGGCTTAACAGATTGTGACTCTATTTACTGGAGTTTAGAAGAATGAGAGAGAATCTCATTGAAAATTATAGGAGTTTTAAGTCGTAGCACCTGCAGTTTCTTGCCTTGCCTTAACTCCCACAGCAGCCTGGTATGCAGTTCATCCAGACCAGGGGATTTGTCTGTTTTCAATTCTGACAGGGTGTCTAATATCTCCAAATTTTCCTATGTCAAACTATACAAGTTCCTCATAGACCCTTTTCCTGAATTCCATAAATACATTTTTTTCAGGAGTGAAGACTGAAGCGAAATATTCATTCAATGCCCTTTCAGTATCTTGTGGCTTTGCACACAAGTTGCTCTTTTGTCCCTAATAGATTCTACTCTTTATCTGGTTAACTTCTTCCCCTTAATGTATTTATAAAATATCTTAGGACTGTCCCTAATCCTGTTTGCAAGTTCTCTTTCATGCCCTTTTTTTTTTGCTCCTCTTGTTGTTTTCTTAAGTTCCCTCTTGCACTTCCTGTATTCCTCTATGGCCGCAGCTGAATTGCTCCCCTTGGACTTGATAAAAGCCCTGCTCCTCTTCTTTATCTAGTCCGAAGTAGTCCTAGACATCCAGGCTTCTCTGAATTTACTGCTCCCTGTAAAGGGTATAAATAGCACTCTTGGACCTGCACTCTCCTCACCTCCTCTTAGAGTATCCCCACCCCAACAATTCCTCCGCTGCAAGGTGCTGTTTCCACTCTACTATGGCCAGATGCTGCTTTAATTGAATAAAATCTGCTTTTCCCCACCTCCCAATCCAAAGCCGTCTGTTGCAGGCCATTCTTTTCCTTGTCCAGAATAAATTTGAACCGTACCATGTTGTGGTCACTAGAACTTAAATATTCCATTAAACACTTGTGTGGCTTCTTTCCCCAGAACCAGATCCAGCACTGTGCCATTCCATGTTAGGCCTTCTACGTATTGAGGTTTTAAAAAAAAACTCCTCTGGATGCATTTCGAGAAATCTGTCCCCCTCTAAACCCTTAACGCTTACTATCCCAATTTACGTTGGGAAAGTTGAAATCCCCTTGCATAATTACCTGATTATTACTCTTCTGCACCCCTGAATTGTCTACATATTTGCTGTTCTCCCTCTTGCTGACTCTTTCTTTGGCGGCGTATTATAACTCTCAGCAAAGTAGCTGCCCCCTTCACATTCCTAAATTCTGTCAACAAAGCTGCATTTGAAGATCCTTCCAAGATGTCATCTCTCCTTATTGAACTAAGGGCAGGCACGGTGGCTCAGTGGTTAGCACTGCTGCCTCACAGCACCAGGGTCCCAGGTTTGATTCCAGCCTTGGGTGACTGTCTGTGGAGTTTGCACATTCTCCCCATGTCTGTGGGTTTCCTCCGGGTGCTCCGGTTTCCTCCCACAATCCAAAGATGTGCAGGTTAGGTGAATTGGTAATGCTAAATTGCCCGTAGTGTTAGGTGCATTAGTCAGAGGGAATTGGGCCTGGGTGGGTTACTCTTCGCAGGGTCGGTGTGGACTTGTTGGGTCGAAAGGCCTGTTTCCACACTGTAGGGAATCTAATCTAATCTAATTGACTCCTTTGATAGTGCTACACCACATTACCCTTTTTTTTTATATACCTTTCTCTGGCCGAAAAATCCTATGCCCCGGAATGTCGAGTTGCCAGTCCAGCCCTTTCCTAAATCATGTTTCTAATGAGGTCAACACTATCATACTTCCATGTGCTAATCCATGCCATTAACTCATCAATCGTACCTGTTACACTCCTAGCATTAAAGACCATCCAGCTTTGCCTTACTCTTTTGACACTCAACATAGCTGAACTCACTGTGAAGTGCTATCTTGTTTGTAGAATATGTTTCTGTTTCATCAATATTCTGTAACCACTCCCCCTGCCAGATGAATTTAAACTCCTCCCAATAGCACGAGCAATCCTACCTGGAAGGATGTTGGTCTCAATGTGGTTGAGGTGCAGACTGTCCCAGTTGTACATATCCTGCCTTCCACAAAAATGGTCGTAGTGGTCCAGGAATCTAAAACCTTCCCTCTTGCACCAACTCTTGAGCCATATGTTCATCTGTCCTATTTCCTTATTTCCAAACTCATTAGCATGTGGTACTGTATTAGGTTCTTTTTCTTGAGATATTTACACAATTGATGAAACTGCAATCTGCCAACTTCTGTGAACAGTCAAAATTTTGTTTGATAATTTTAAAAAGGACCTAGTGTTGTATAATGTAAAAACAAAATCTGTCCTCTTACTTAGCCCACAAAGCACACTGAATTGAGATCCTAATTTAAATAAGGCAAAACCGTTACTTAAAATGATATTGAGTTTCACCCCCACAATTCCTGCGAAATAAAATCCGTTCCCTGTAATTACAAATATTCTGCCAATTCACTCCTTATTCCCTGAATAAAGACCGGTTGTATCAGGTCATTATTCTTCTTGGGATTAAAACAAAATGCTGGAGATCTTTAGCATGGCTTTCCCTTCCATTTTTCAACAGTTTCAACCCTTGCAAGTTTGACTGCTGTAAGCATCTTCAAATTTTGACCATACCCGGTGGACACAGACAACTAAAACTTCAACTAGCAAAGAGGTATCACTTAATATTTCAGAAACAAATCTGGGTTTTGATTGACCCATTGTGTCATAATAATCAACCTTTTCCAAGTGTATTTCCTGTCTACTGTCAGTTTATTGTTTAATTTACAGTCACAAAGCTCATCAAGAATTCTGTCTAGACTTGTGCAAATAAAACCTGTAATAGGAATGCTTGTCATATTTTTAAAGTTTCAACTTCCTAACTTATCTCTATATACTGGTTCAGTGTCTTTAGTCTCCACGCCTGACCTCTGCATGGGGGATTTCCCCTCTTAACAACTGGTCCAAGGCAGGGTAATTGAGACAAACACAGTAATTATCCTTATGTACTATGCTCCGGAGCCTCAAACCTCATCACTGGGGGACTCTAATCTCCCTCAGTAACTTATGATATTGAAGGCAAACTCGTTGACGTGCAAGGGCGTAAGTTACCTCAGATTCCGTCACCACAGAGTCCTAGGGGACGAGGGGTCGACTGAGTGGTAGGTTAAGGAAGACCAACCAACCTAACCACCCCGTAGCCCAACACTTTAACTCCCCCTCCCACTCCACCAAGGACATGCAGGTCCTTGGACTCCTCCACCCCACTCCGGCCTCCACCCCACTCCGGCCCGACTCCTCCACCCCACTCCGGCCCCCACCCCACTCCGGCCTATCACCCTCACCTTGGCCTCCCTCCACCTATCGCATTTCCAAAGCCCCTCCCCCAAGTCCCTCCTCCCTACCTTTTATCTTAGCCTGCTGGATACACTTTCCTCATTCCTGAAGAAGGGCTTATGCCCGAAACGTCGATTCTCCTGTTCCTTGGATGCTGCCTGACCTGCTGCGCTTTCCAGCAACACATTTTCAGCTCTGAAACCACAACATGCCAACTTCTATGAACAACCAAAATTTTATTAGGCAATTACAAGCTTTCTAGATGAACTCTTCACACACTTCGCAGGCCGAGTCAAAGGTCTCTCTGAACAAATGAAACTGTTCTTCCTTTACACAAAATTTTTACATCGCAGTCAATAATGCCCATAAGACAATCGCCAGCCACTCCTCCACAGTCAGATGCCACTCAAGATGCAATGCAGTGACCTGATCATCTCCAGAAACAAAAAGTAAATCATCCCTTAATGGCCAGATCTGTTTGAATCTTTTTTAACTGCAGGGAGTAGTCAGAATTTTAATTGCAATGTTCTGATTGATTCTGAATAGGAGCTGATGACAATATAGATTCTTTTACTCAAAATGGCTCTGAATGGCAAGAGATGGGAATGTAAATTTCTTACATTCTACCTGTAAGACAGAGACATGCCACCCTATTCCCGGGATCTCTAGGTCAGCAGAGCAAATTAATATTGCACCTGGAGTAATCCAGAGATTACAGCCATTGAGGTACTGCTTTTTACTCGACTGCCTAACTCCCTTAACTCTTGATGGTAACTCATTTCCTGCTTTGCAAATATCATGTATCAACATGTATCACAACCTTTTAACTTCCGTGGCTATCCCCATTTCACACAAGTATGCTGTTTTGGAAAATTTAAGGGGTGAAGGGGAATGTAGCACAAACGGCCAAATTTCTGTTATTTACACCGGCTTTAATGTAATGAGGGGTATGTCAGGATCCAACGGATCGATTTGTGATAGGGGACTGACTAGTCAGAGGCACAGAGAGATGTTTCAGTGGCCAGCAGCCAAAAATCAGAGTGGTGTGTTGCCTCCATGGTCAAGGATGTCTCTGAGGGTGCAGAAAGGGGAGACGGGTCAGCAGGAGGTCATTGGTTCCAATATGTACAATGACATAGGAAGGAAAAGCGAGGGAGAATGTGGAAAGTTAGGCAGGAGTTTAAAAAGGAGGCCCTCTAGGGTAGTAATATCTGGAATACTTCCACTGCAATGAGCTATTGGGGGTAGGTACAGGAGGATAGAGCAGATGACTGCCTGGCTGAGGAGCTGGTGCATGGGAGAAGGGTTCACCTTTTTGGATCATTGGAATCTTTTCTGGGGTAGAAGTGGGATGGATTGCACCTGAATTCGAAGGGGACTAATATACTGGCAGAGATTTGCTAGAGCTGCTCGGGAGGATTTTAAACTAGTAAGGTGGGGTGCGGTGGGACCCAGGGAAATAGTGAGGAAAGAGATCAACCTGAAACTGGAACAGTTGGGAAAGTGAGCGAGTCAAACAGTCAGGATAGGAAGGAACAAAACAGAGAACAAGGTAGAACTGATAAATTAAACTGCTTTTACTTCAATGCAAGAGGCCTAACAGGGAAGGCAGAGGACCTCAGGGCATGGTTAAGAAAATGGGACTGAGAATATCATACCAATTACAGAAACATGGGTCAGGGAGGGACAGGACTGGCAGTTGAATGTTCCAGGATACAAATGCTACAGGAAGGATAGAAATGGGGGCAAGAGAGGAAGGGGAGTGGTGTTTTTGGTAAGGAATAGCATTAATGCTGTACTTAGGGAGGATATTCCTAGGTGGAACTGAGAATGATCACCTTACATCATTGTATTGTATTGTAGGCCCCTACAAGAGATTGTATTATAGGCCCCTAATGGTCAGTGGGAAATTGAAAAACTTGTAAGGAGCTTTCAATAAGAAAAATAGGGTGGTTATGGTAGGGGATTTTAAAAAAATATTTTTAGTTAATTTTTCTTTACTGTACTACTTTACAAATCAATAAATAAATAATGCTGCTCAGTGCAACAAGATCATAGCTCTCAACATTTTGAGAGCATCAATTATTAAACCCATATTTGTTTGACATTCTTACTGTCATGGCCTTGGGTTTATCAGAACAAACCATCATGTCTAGACAAAAGTGCTAATCAAAATGGCACTCAGATCTGCTTTCAAGTAATTCAAAAGGGGCTGCCACGTCTTGTAAAAGTTGTCTGTTTTCTGGTGCACCATATTTGTATGAAAGTCGAAAGGAATGTGTTTCATAATTAACTTTGCTCCTGGTCCGCCGGTGTGGCTAAGAGATTGGGTCCCCCTTGACTTCGGTCCCCAAGACCCCCACTATTACTCCTGCCACAGTACTCCCAATGCGCACGGAGCCTGTGGGAAGACCGCAAACAGTGAGTGAGGGTACCTGTGTTTATTTTATATTTAGGGAACATTGAAGATGCTCCCTGATTAAATTTCACAAGACGATCTGGGGCCAGATGAGCCCTATGAAGAATCTTTAATTGCAGAGCATGGGTCATAGTACATATCAAAAGCCTCTTTACATTTTCTCAAATGACCTCCCATGTTTAAGAAGTGATTTCAACTCCTAATTCTCTCTCCCAGACCTCATGTAAATACTCGATGTCACCCGAGGCACCTCCCCCTAATAAATGATGTAGTGCACTCGGTGAGAGTGCTCTTAGCCTGAAGCACCCTCTTTTCCGTATCAGATCTATAACACTCAGTAAAAAGTATGGTCTCCTTTCGGATAAAATCTCTAATTTGAAAGAAACTGAAGAGGTCCCTACTCGACAATCCATATTTGAGTTATTTGACCAAGCGACATCAACGTTTCACCCTCAAACAGATCATCCTGGTCGGAAACTTGGCATGCCAACTATGGGAGTAAGAAATTATGTTTCAGACATCTTACCCTCCATCTGCCTCATTGCACTTCATGCTTTGACAGCGTTAGTAACTATTGGATTATGGCAGTGTTCTGCAACTGTCCTTGTTTTGTCTAAAAACAACAGGTTGATAAAAGGACACTTTGTCTGGGTGGCCTTACTGTCCAACCATGTTGACGCTGAGCCCCCATAGGCCCAGTCACTTTTAAAAGATAGTAAGGAGCTCTGTTGATATCATCTAATGTTTGGGAGGTCCACTCCCACCAATCCCTGGGGCATTTGCAGTTCGCAAGCTTAATAAGGGGCCGCTTATAATACCAAATAAAAGAACTAAACCAGCCATTTAATTTCTGAAATGTTTGCCTAGGAAAGAACAAAGGGAACATCTGCAAAGGGTACAATAAGTGAGGAAGAACATTCATTTTGATCAGAGCGACTCAGCCCTAACCGTGATATTGGAAGGGCCCCCCATCTTTGAAGGTCTTGTTTAATCTTGTCAAATAACTGATCAAAGCTAGGGGTAACAGAGAGGCCCAAGTAAAGAAAACCTCTGTGCCCACTTAAAGGGAAACCCACCTTCCAAGCCAGGTATTCCTCTAAGACCTCTCATAGGTATAGCCTCCGACTTTGAAAAATTGATCTTGTAACCTGAGAAAGAACCAAGTGAATTAATAGTGTATCAAACAGGGCACCGAAACTGCTGGGGTTGAAAGAAAAGTAAGACCATCTTCCGTGTATAGTGAAATCTTTTGCACCTTCGACCCCACCTTTTGGGGCAGCTATATTGGAGTCCTTACAAATGGCCTCCGCCAACGGCTCAATGTTAAAATTATCAGACCTTTAATACCATTAGTGAGAACCGCTGCCAGAGGATCACTGTAAAGGATCCTTACTCATCTAGTAAACACTTCCCCGAGGCCAAACCTCTCCACAGTGTAAAGAAGATACAGCCATTCTACCCGATCAAATGCCTTCTCTGCACCTAAAGAGGCCACCAGCCTATGAACCGATCGCTGCCGGCACTCTTGAATCATGTTAAGCAACCTCCTTACATTATTAGAGCATCTGTGACCCTTTTATAAAGCCTGTCTGATCTTCTTTAACATTAGAGGGCAATACCCCTTCCAACCACAATGCCACAGTCTTAGACAAAAGTTTTTAAAAACAGAATTTAAGAGCGAGATAGGTCTATAAGAAGCACAGTCCTCCAGGGCCTTCCCTTTCTTGAGGATACGAGAGATATTGGCCTCTTTCAAGAATGGCAGGAGGCAATCATGACTGTGAATAGTTATCGTGTTTAACATCAGTCCTGACAGTATGTTTATAAATTCTTTATAAAGCTCACTAGGAAGACCATCAGGGCCAGGTGCCTTTCCACTTTGAAGTTGCCTCACCACCTCCTGTAACTGTTGTGCTGTTAATGGAGCACTGAGGAGAGACACCTGCTCAGCAGGCATCCAAGAAAGATCCAAGTTATATACTCCATTTTATCCCATCTTTCCTCACAACATTCAGACTGATACAGTTCAGAATAGAATCTCCGAAATTCCGCATTGATCTTTTAGCATTATAAGTAAGAGTCCCATTTCCTTCCCAAATAGAAGCAATAGATTGGGAGGCATTCTTCTTCCGAATCAGATATATTAAATATTTACTCGGCCTATCATTACACTCAAATAACCTTTGCTTTGCAAAAGAAAGTTCCTTCCTGGCTGTATGCGTAAGCATGGAGTTTAAGGTCGATCAAAGGGCTGCAGCTTAGTCACTGACAGTCTTTAATGATATGCTATCTCAAGTGCTTTCAATTGTGCCTCGAGCAGGCGCTGTGGCTGTCCTGGCACTTCTGACTGGCTGAGTACGAGATAATTATCCCTCTAGCATAGGCCTTAGCAGTCTCCCAAAGAATGGATGGATTACTAGCTGTGCCCGAGTTGGTAGCCAAAAATGCCTCAAGTTCCCTAGAAAAGTACTCAATGAATTTGCTGTCCTTGAGGATGAAGGGATCCATTTGCCAGTACTGTGAGCTCACTTGCATTTCCTTTAATCTCGACCACTTGGTATACTGTGTGTGATTAGAGATGGCAATATTCCCAATTGAATAAGATACCACTGAATCTAGAAGAGCTGCGGAGTTAGGAAAAAAATCGACCCTCGTTGGGCAATTATGAGGACTGGAAGAGAACGTAAAATCCCTGCCCGTACCCCAAACTACTACCAACCCCAGTTCCACACATAGATCACCCAACTGTTCAGATTGTGGACAAAGCTTTGGGGGGGGCCTTTAGGCATTTTATCCAGCACTGGATCCATTAGGCAACTAAAGTCCCTCCCAATGATAATATGCCACGACGCAAAGGCCATCAGCTTAGAGACTGCATCAGTCAAGCATTTAAGGGGCTAGGCTGGAGGACAATAGACATTCAAAATACCATATTCCTTGCCATGTATCAGGGCCTTAAGGGTAACAAACCGGCCGTATTTATCTTTGACACACTCTATTAAATTAAATGGAAGATTCTTGTAGATGACTATGGCCAACCCCCTGCTCTTAGTGTTAAAGGATGAAAAAGAAATCCCGATCAAACCTGTCCTGCTGTAACTTCAAGTGTTCCTTGTCATTAAGATGAGTCTCCTGCAACAGGGCAACATCCACCCTCTCCTTTTTTGAGGCTTGACTTTACCTTTTTCCTTTTATCTGGCAAAGGGATCTCTCTAATATTCCAGGTGCACCATTTAAGAACGCTATTAGCCATGATCCTTTACCTTCCTGACGAAGGACTTATGCCCGAAACGTCGATTCTCCTGCTCTTCAGATACTGCCTGACCTGCTGTGCTTTTCCAGCATACAGACTCGACTCTAACTGCAAAGCACAAAAGTCATTTAATGGAGGACTTTGCCCCCTGCCTATTGAGAGCACTTACACATCCCACACACCTCCATTCCCCAGTCCAGCTCAAACAGCACCCCAGACTCAAACAATAGAAGGAAACTGAAAAAATAGTGAGCACTACACTCATCCCAAATTATATATCAATGCCAATCCTAATCTGAGGAAAAAAAACATACGAACAGTAGCTTCTTTAAGAAAAAGGTAACATTACAAGAAACATAGCAAGAGAAAAAAATCCCAAACATCATTGTCCATGTCTACAAATTCATCCAAATTATTTTAACGCGTTCAAGAAACTTTTCACTTGTTCAGAGGAGTCAAATGACTGTGCTTCTCCTCCTGAGTAATACAAAGTACCGCTGGGTATCTTATCGAATATTGAATATCAAGGTCCCTTAATTTTCACTTTACCTCATCAAATGATTTCCTTTTACGGATCTTTGCTGCAGAGAAGTCCTGGTAAAACATTATCTTAGTTCCCTGATTAGTCAGGGTCTGTGGATTTTTCTCCATCCTTCAAGAAGATTCCAGAACATTCTGCTTGTCCCTCTAGCTTTGAAATCTTACCAGGACCAGGTGGGGGTGCCGGTCGAGACTGGATCTGTGCAACGCAACCCGGTGAGCTCTGTCAACCTTCACCTGATCTGCCTTGACATCCCAGCCAAGAAACTGTGGCAGCTAGTCTTCAAAAAAGCTTGCTAGGTGCCCACCTTCCACTCCTTCTGGCAGCCCAACGACCCTGATATTTTTCTTCTTACCTCAATTTCCAGATCATTGACCTATTCAGTCAAGGTCCAGACCTGTCTTTCAAGGGCACGGATCCGCCCGCTGAGGACTCAATCTTGGTCTCTGATGCCGCAGTCTGCCACTCATCCTCTTAAACTCACTTCCTGAGCCCTTCCAACTCCTTCTCATGCTTTTGTAGCATGACTGAAATCAGCTCCATCCAATTACGATTGTCTTCCATCAACTCCTTCTTCATCTCTCTGATTGATTGTCTCGAGTTCTTCAGCGACGTTCTGTGCAAGTGCCTCTTTCTTGGTTGCTGAGGGAGCTGCAGCTGCATCGGCAGTCACAGTCCCGGGCCTGCCTGATGCCTTCAGTGAGTGTCCTGTGTGTTGGGGCTTGGCTGTATTCTTTCCTTTCATCATCCTTGCTTGCTCAAAAAGATGTTACAGTAGAACCTTTGACTATCTGAACATCAACCATCTGAATCCTGGACTATCTGAACAAGATCTCAAGGCCCTGCAAAAACTGCATCCGGCAACCCAGCATTCAGCTATCAGTTAAACGGCATTATGGCATGCATTGCCAATAATCGAGAGATGTTGATAACCAGCAACTCTTGGTTAACTGGCACTATGGCGTGCATTGCCAGATAATTGAGAAATGCTTGAACAACTGGCACTTGTAGATTACTGCTTGTTTCCAGTCAGCCGAATGACCAATCATTCAAACAAAATACTCCCCTCCTGACTCACTCAGACAATAGAGACCCTAACACAAATTGATTTGAACGGTGTTTTAACCATTTAACAACAATTTTCTCCAAATGAAAAGTAAGGTGCTTGGATTGCTGCCATCTTGGATTCCCCACCCCCATGGTACAGGACTTTAATTTTCCAAACATAGACTGGGACTACCATACTGTTAGGTTTTAGGTGGAAAGGAATTTGTTCTTGTACACACTTAACATTTTCTGATTCTTTGTATCTACTAGAGAGGCAGTAAAACTTGACCTATGCTTAGGAAAGAAGGCAGGGTAGGAGACTGAGGTGTCAGTGAGGGGTGAAATGTGATGAGGATGTTAGGAAATTACAGGGTGACCTGGACAAGTTAGGTGAGTGGGCAGATGCAGTTTAATGTGGATAAATGTATGGTTATCCACTTTGGTGGCAAGAACAGGAAGGCAGATTACTACCTCGTTGGAATCAATTTAGGTAAAGGGGCAGTCTAGAGAGATCTGGGTGTTCTTGTACACCAGTCAATGAAGGCAAGCATGCAGGTACAGCAGGTAGTGAAGAAGGCTAATAACATGCTGGCCTTCATAACAAGAGGGATTGAGTATAAAAGCAAAGAGGTGCTTCTGCAGCTGTACAGGGCACTGGTGAGACCACACCTGGAGTACTGTGTGCAGTTCTGGTCTCCAAATTTGAGGAAAGACATTCTGGCTATTGAGGGAGTGCAGCGTAGGTTCACGAGGTCAATTCCTGGAATGGCGGGATTACCTTACACTGAAAGACTGAAGCGACTGGGCTTGTATACCCTTGAGTTTAGAAGACTGAGAGGGGATCTGATTGAGACGTATAAGATTATGAAAGGATTGGATACTCTGGCAGCAGGAAACATGTTTCCGCTGATGGGTGAGTGCCGAACCAGAAGACACAGCTTAAAAATACGGGGTAGACCATTTAGGACAGAGATGAGGAGAAACTTCTTCACTCAGAGAGTGGTGGCTGTGTGAAATGCTCTGCCCCAGAGGGCAGTGGAGGCCCAGTCTCTGGATTCATTTAAGAGATGGATAGAGCTCTCAAAGATAGTGGAATCAAGGGTTATGGAGATAAGGCAGGAAGAGGATACTGATTAGGAATGATCAGCCATGATCATATTGAATGGCGGTGTAGGCTCGAAGGGCTGAATGGCCTACTCCTGCACCTATTGTCTATTGCATTTTGGGGCTAACAACCATAATTCTATTAGTTTTAAAATAGTGATGGAAAAAGATAGACTGGATCTAAAAGTCGAAGTTCTACATGGGAGGTAGGCTAATTTGACGGTATTAGCTGATTGGGGCAAAAGTTCACCGGTGGAAGGATAGCTGAAAAAGGGAAGCCTTCACAAATGAGAACTAGAATCTAGAGACAGTATATTCCTTTTTGGGTGAAAGGAAAGGCTGGGAGGTTTGTGGAATGCTGGATGACTAGAGAAATTGAGGTTTTGGTTAAGAAAATAAAGGAAGCATTACATTACATTACATTACATTACATTACATTACATTACATTACATTACATTACATTACATTACATTACATTACATTACATTACATTACATTACATTACATTAACGTGCAAACTCCACACAGTCAGTCGCCTGAGGCGGGAATTGAACCCTGGTCTCCAGCGCTGTGAAGCAGCAGTGCTAACCACTGTGCCATATGTCAGGAGAGATTGAGTGAATCCTTAAGAGTATAAAGGCAGTAGGAATACACTTAAGAGGGAAATCAGGAGGGCAAAAAGGGGATATGAGATACCTTTGGCAAATTGGGGTTAAGGAGAATCCAAAAGGATTTTATAAATACATTAAAAGACAAAAGGTTAACTAGGGAGAGAATAGGGCCCCTCAAAGATTAGCAAGGCAGCCTATGTGTGGCGATGCAGGAGATGGGAAGATATTAAACGAGTATTTTGCATCAGTGTTTACTGTGGAGCAGGAGATGGAGCAGGAGAATGTGGGGAAATAAATGGTGACATCTTGAAAAATGTCCATATTTCAGAGGAGGAGGTGCTGGATATCTTGAAACGCATAAAGGTGGATAAATCCCCAGGACCTGATCAGACGTACTCTAGAACTCTGTGGGAAGCGAAGGAAGTGATTGCTGTGCCTCTTGCTGAGATATTTGTATCATCGATAATCACATGTGAGGTGAAGGAGGTTGGCTACTGTGGTACCACTATTTAAGAAAGGTGGTAAGGAAAAGCTGGTGAGCCTGAAATGGGTGGTGTGCAAGTTGTTGGAGAGAATCCTGAGGGATAGGATGTACATGTATTTGGAAAGGCAAGGACTGATTAGGGATAGTCAGCATGGCTTTGTGCGTGGGAAATCATGCTCACGAACTTGAGTTTTTATTTTGAAGAAATATCAAAGAGGATTGATGAGGGCAGAGTGATGGACATGATCTATTTGGACTTCAGTGAGGCAATCGACAAGGTTCCCCATGGGAGACTGGTTAGCAAGGTTAAATCTCATGGATGTTGAAACTTTATTGCTGGAACAGCACAGCAGGTCAGGCAGCATCCAGGGAACAGGAGATTTGACGTTTCGGGCACAGGCCCAGAAGGGCCTGTGCCCGAAACGTCGAATCTCCTGTTCCCTGGATGCTGCCTGACCTGCTGTGCTGTTCCAGCAATAAAGTTTCAACTTTGATCTCCAGCATCTGCAGACCTCACTTTCTCC
>NC_057718.1:68372424-68381136 GCF_004010195.1 Chiloscyllium plagiosum
GGTTGGTGGGGTGGTAGGTGGGGGCCAGTGGGGTTCTGTCCTGGTGGCGGTTGGAGGGGCGGGGCTCAAGGGCGGAGGAGCGGGAAGTGGAGGAGATGCGGTGGAGGGCACCCTCGACCACGTCGGGGGGGAAAATTGCGGTCCTTGAAGAAGGAGGCCATCTGTGTTGTACGTATTTTGAACTGGTCCTCCTGGGAGCATCTCATGGAATACAGGGAGAACTAGCTATTTGGATACAGAACTGGCTCCAAGGTAGAAAACAGAGGGTGGTGGTGAGGGGTTACTTTTCAGACTGGAGGTCTGTGACCAGTGGTGTGCCACAAGGATCAGTGCTGGGTCCGCTACTTTCCCTCATTTATATAAGTGATTTCGGACATGAACATGAGAGGTATAGTTAGTAAGTTTGCAGATGACACCAAAATTGGAGGTGTAGTAGACAGCGAAAAAGGTTACTTCAGAGTACAACGGAATCTCGATCAGATTGGCCAATGGGCTCAGGAGTGGCAAATGCATTGGTGTTGGGAGGTCATCTTGTGGCTGTACGGGACATTGGTTTGGCCATTTTTTGGAATATTGTGTGCAATTCTGGTTTCCTTCCTATCAGAAGAATGTTATGAAACCTGAAAAGGTTCAGAAAAGATTTACAAGCATGTTGCCAGGGTTGGAGTGTTTGAATTATTGGGAGAGGCTGAATAGACTGGGAATGTTTTCCCTGGAGCATTGGAGGCTAAGGGGTGACCTTAGAGGTTTAAAATCATGAGCATGAGTAGGATAAATGGTCAAGGTCTTTTCCCTGGAGTGGGGGAGTCCAGAACTAGAGGACATAGGTTTTGGGTGAGGGGAAAGATATAAAAAGGCCCTAAGGGTCAACATTTTCATGCAGAGGGTAGTGCGTATGTGGAATGAGCTGCCAGAGGAAGTGGTGGAGGCTGGTACAATTACAGCATTAATAAGGCATCTGGATGGGCTAATGAATGGGAAGGGTTTAGAGGGATATGGGCCAAGTGCTGGCAAATTGGACTAGATTAGGTTAGAATACCTAGTTGGTATAGATGCATTGGATCAAAGGGTCTATACATCGCCACAATGCTATGGAAATTTTGGTCAAACGTTTGCTAAAATTAGTTACCTTTTGAGCAAAATGCACGACATAGGAGTAGAGTTGATTGCAGAAAGGGGAGTCTCGAGTCGGTTTATTAAGAAAAAACTCAAGTCTGTAGGAAGGTTTTCTGAATACTGTGAAAGCATTTTGTCTTAAACTGTAGTGCCTGAAGAGATTCTTAAAATTGAGCTACTGAATATCTGCTAAATGCCTTCCCAAATCTCCATTGTAGTTGCACGAAATGTGCACATTTCCATGCAAAAGTGTGCTTACTCTTTCTGTTCTCTCTCCCTACCCATCTTCATACTGATGGAGAAAGTACCCAAAACAGTGTAACTTAAAATGTAGTCATGTCATTCCACTTTGATGCCATGCACTTAATGGGACCAGTAATTGTGTTTTGCTTTGGAAGTTGCACTTTAACCATGTTTCTTGATGAATCTAATGTAGAATGGCATGTCCTGACTTTAATTTTGGAGTGGTGTCTCCCACTCCCCATCTTTCCCAGTTGCTCCCTGATTATCCCTCTTACTGACTCTCCTGATCTCCCCCTTTCTGTTTGCTCCAAAAGTTTAATGTGAAACCTGAAAATATTGGAAATACTCTCCAGATTTGGCAGCTTCGGAGGAAGAAAAAAAGCAGAGTTAATGTGTCTTTGTTTGTTTCATCAAAACATTCAGTACTTTGTTCAGAATGTGGTTTCTGGTGGGTAATTGATTCATTTGTTATCCCAGGAAGATTTGAGAGCTAACCGTCAGAGCAAGCAGGATTACTGAGCCTACACCTTGTTCAGACATTTAGTTTGAGGAATATTGCTTCTACCTCACTGATCCTTTTGTGCTTCTGACTGCACAGTGGCTTCATTCTGTCATTTTGGAAAAAAGATTGTATAAAGCTGACTGGAAAGTTTTTGAAAGAAAACTGTATCTATCGCAAATATATGAACTAATCCTGACTTTATATTACCTGCTGGTTCAAAGTACTGCTTGGTTAAAATTTCTTCCTGCTTTATGCTGTTCCCTGAGAGCAGATATGTCTTTATTCAGGTGAATTTGACAAATTAGGTTATTGCTTTTAGTGTGGTTATTTTATGCAAATGGCATTTTCCTGCTCAATTTTTGTAGAAAATGTAAGTGTTAGTAAAACACTTTGGTCGATTAACCACACATTTCTGATTGCCCCACCTATCTTAATAACTTTATCCTGCAATCTACTTTATTTATACTTTACATTTCAATGTGCTTTTCTGCTAACTTATTTAACAGCTTCATTGCACTTTATTAGCAAAAGTTCAACATTAATGCTTTTTTTTCTAATTGCATCATATTTTAACTTATCTCATTTGTCATTTGAAAGTTGTGTAACATTCATTACTGTATTTGGTGCAATTATATCATTACATATTTTGCTAATTTTTTAAACTCATTTATGGAATGTGTGTGTCACTGGCTAGGCCGCCATTTATTGCCCTTCCGTAGTTGCTATTGAAAAAATGGTGAATTGCAGTCCATTTGTGTACATAGATCCACAATACCATTAGTCAGTTTCAGGATTTTGACCCAGCAACACTGAAAGAACAGTAATATGTTTCCAATTCATGCGGATGAGTGGCTTGGAGGAGGACCTGCAGATGGTAGTATTTCTATGGAACTGTTGCCCTGTCTTTCTAAAGTGGTTATAGTTCAACAGCACATAGGCACAAACTCGTGCAAGCACACAGTGTGTCTCTCTTATTCACACAGACTCTTGCTCATATGCATGCTCTCTCTATCACATTCAAGTGTACACCCTCTCACAGGCATATACTCTTTCACGTGTGCTCTCGGTATGTGTCTCTGTCTCTCTCTCGTGCACACATAAGTTCACCCCACAGACTTCTATTTGCAGATACATTCTATTTTGTTTAAAAAAAACACAATCTGTAAGCAGTCAGTCAATGTGACATTTTATAAATTCCTATTTGGAAAAAAAACAGTCTGATTACAGGTTGAGATACAAATAGACTCTAATCTTATGCCTTTAAAGCATTGTCTGAGCTGAGATGTCACCTTTTTTTTATCCACTGATAAAACCTTAAGTTATCTTGTGTCTGTGACTTGAAAGAAATTCTGGGATGTACATATCAATCAATCAATCAAAATCTGCATCCCCATTCTAAGTGATTAAAGATTTAATAGCCATCTACATTTGTCTAATACATCACATCACTTGTATGACACTTTGATTTTTTACTTATAAATTCTGTGTCCTATGTACCTGCCCAAATAGCTACCTAACAAAGGGCCAGTGCTCTGAAAATTTATACTTTCAAATAAAGCTGTTGGACTATAAGCTGGTGTTGTGCGATTTATAACTTTGTCCACTACTGACACCTTCACATCATTTCTAAGTTATGGATTTGGAACTGTTTAAGAGTGCAATTTGCACATTGTATAATGCTGATATTGAGCATTGGTACCAGATCCACAGACCCGCTCAACTACCAATCAGGTGGGCTTTGTCTTGGATGGTGTCAAACCTCTTGAGTGTTTATTGGTGTAGCACTCATCTAGACAAGTGGGGAGTATCCCATCACATTCCTGACTTGTGCATTGTTAATAGTGAACCGGTTTAGGGGAGTCAGATAGTGGGTTACTAGCCTGAGCTACCTTCCCCCACCCTCCTCTCTGACCTATCGCCTTCCATTCACCTATTGTACTCTATGCTACTTTCTCCCCACCCCCACCCTCATCTCATTTATATTTCCACTCTGCCTCTCTTCCTGATGAAGGGCTTTGGCCTGAAATGTCGATTTTCCTGCTCCTTGGATGCTGCCTGAACTGCTGTGCTTTTCCACTCTAATCTAGAATCTGGTTTCCAGCATCTGCAGTCATTGTTTTTACTGCTTTTGTAGCCACAGTGCTTACGTGGCTAGTCCAGTTTAGTTTCTGGTCAGTGGAAATCCTCAGGATGTTGATAGTCAGAGACTTGGTGATGGTGATGTCATTGAATGTTAAAGGATGAGTGTTAATTTCTTTCTTGTTGAAGATGGTCAGTGCCTGGCACTTGTGAGACATAAAGGTTACTTGCAACTTGTCAGCCCAAAGCTGGATATTGGCTAGGTCTTGTTGCATTTGGACATGGACTGCTTCATTATCTGAGGAGTTGCACTCGTATTGAACATGTCACAATCATCAGTGCACATCCCCACTTTTCACCTTTGTGATGGAGGGAAGGTAATTAACTAAGCAGCTGAGGATGATTGGGTCTAGGACACTACCCTGAGGAACTCCTACAGTTGACTGACCTCCACAACCACAACCATTTTCCATTGTAACTCTAATCGATATAGAATCTTCCCTCGACTCCAGTTTTTGCTTGGGCTCTTGATGTCAAGGGCTGTCAATCTTGCTTTAACTCTGGTTTTTGGTTCTTTTGTCCTTGCTTAAAACAAGGCTGTTATGATGTCAGGACCTGAGAGGTCCTGGCGAAACCCAAACTGGGCATCAGTAAACTGGTTATTGCTGAGCAGGTTTTGCTTGATAATGCTGTTTGATGTAACATCATGTTGCTAATTATTGAAAGCAGACTCATGGGTTGGTAACTGGCTGGTAGGGATTTGTGTATAGAGCTTACTTGAGTATATTTTACTATATTATTATATGGGTGCCAATGTTATAGCTCTAATAGAACAACTTGGGTGGAGGTGTGGCAAATTCTGGAGTGTAGGCCTTCAATATTATTGCTAGGATATTGTCAGGGCCCATTGCATTTGTAATATTCAGTGCTTCTAACCATTTGTTGATAACATGGGAAAGGAAACAAATTGGCCGTAGATAGGCACTTGTGCCGCATGGGAATCTGGAGTAGAGTGAGATAAATCATCCATTAATCTCTTCTGATTGAGGTGATTGTGAATTCTCCAGCCTCATTTTATTTGTATTGATGTGCTGGGCTCCTCAATTATTGTCAGTAGGGATGTTTGTGGAGCGACTTCCTCCATTGAGTTGTTTAATTGTCCACAGCCATTCACAACTGGATGTGGCAGAGAAGCAATGCTTAAATCTGATCTGCTGATTTTGGAATTGCTTAACTCTTGTTTATCACTTGCTGTTTATGCTGCCTGGCACACAGTGCAACTCAACACAGACATTTACTACAAACTGACTGACTCCCACAGCTACCTAGATTACACCTCCTCCCACCCTGCCCCCTCAAAAAATGCCATCCCATATTCCCAATTCCTTCGCCTCCGCCGCATCTGCTCCCAGGAAGACCAATTCCACTACCGAACAGCCCAAATGGCCTCCTTCTTCAAAGGCCGCAATTTCCCCTCAGACGTGGTTGACGATGCTCTCCACCGCATCTCCTCCACTTCCCGCACCTCCGCCCTTGAACCCCGCCCCTCCAATCGCCACCAGGACAGAACCCCACTGGTCCTCACCTTCCACCCCACCAACCTGATAGATTTAAGACAGATGTCAGAGGCAGGTTCTTTACTCAGAGAGTGGTAAGGACGTGGAATGCCCTGCCTGCCAATGTAGTTAACTCAGCCACATTAGGGCGATTTAAACAATCCTTGGATAAGCACATGGATGATGATGGCATAGTGTAGGGGGATGAGCTTAGATTAGTTCACAGGTCGGCGCTACATTGAGCGCTGAAGGGCCGGTTCTGCGCTGTATTGTTCTATATTCTATCTATTTGGTACTGAGTAATGAACCTGGCCAGGTGTTAGATTTGGAGGTAGTTGAGCACTTTGGTCATAGTGACCACTGGGGCAGCACAGTGGCTCAGTGGTTAGCACTGCTGCCTCACGGCACCAGAGTCCCAGGTTCACTTCCAGCCTTCGGGTGCTCCAGTTTCCTCCCACAGTCCAAAAATGTGCAGGTCAGGTGAGTTGGCCATGCTCATTTCCCCTACCACCACCTTATCTCAGTCCCAACTTCCGGATTCAGCACCGCCCTCTTGACCTGCAGTCTTCTTCCTGACCTCTCCGCCCCCATCTCCTCTCCAGCCTATCACCCTCACCTCCTTCCACCTATTGTATTCCCAGTGCCCCTCCCCCAAATTCCCCCTCCCCACCAGCCTCATTCCTGAAGAAGGGCTTATGCCCAAAATGTCGATTCTCCTGCTCCTTGGATGCTGCCTGTCTCTCCAGAATTAGAGGGCATAGCTTTTGGGTGAGAGGGCAAAATTTTAAAATGGACCCAAGGGGTGTATGAATAGGAAGTGTTTCGAGGGATTGGGGCCAAGTACTGGCAAATGGAATTAGATTAATTTAGCATATCTGGTTGGCACGGATGAGTTAGACTGAAGGGTCTGTTTCGGTGTTGTACATCTCAGACTCTAATTCTGGATTCCCCCAGTGCAAGGAAGTGCCATGGGCTATTTATCCTATCCATGCCCATTATGATTATATAAACCTCTGAAGTCATACCTAGCCTCCGATGCTCCAGGGTACTTTAGCCCAAGCCCCCCAACCCTGGCAACACCTCTGTAAATCTTTTCTGAGCCCTTTTCCAGTCTCACAACCACTTTCCTAGCGACAATTTATTTTATATTTTGCCCTCAGATTGATGCATTATCTGTTAACTTAAGAAATGCATTTTCATCTGCTGAATAGAATGCTTCTGAAGGTTGTGAATTGTGACATAAATACTTTAAAGATGGAGCAATTGATTTTCCTCAGCCCGTGATTTAAGTGTAGCACTTGTAGTAAAACCTTTGTTGAATTTGTTCATTTTTCTTACTTGCTTTGTTCATTTCTTGCAGTCAGCTTTTTTTTTTAAGGAAGCATCCTCACAGCAGGCCAACGTATTGTTGAGGCTCCCCATTTAGATGGTGACATCATGTAGAATTTGAATCTACAAACCTCCGTTAGCATGGTGCAATACTGTGGCATTGCTGGACTATGAGGTATCATATTAGATGAGATGTTAAATTGTGGCTTCATCTGCATGCAGGTAGATGTATATGGCTCTAAGATATTTTCTGAGAGCAGGAAGATTTTGTAGTGTAATAAAGCAAAACTATTTGTGCTGAAGATCTGAAACAAAAACAGAAATTACTGGAGAAACCCAGCAAGCCTGGCAGCATCTGTGAAAGAAAGCAAAATTAAAAATTTCAAATCTAGTGACCCTTCAGAACTGGAGATTTCCTCATGTCTTGGACAACATTTAATCCATCGGCCAACATTGTCAAGAGCATAGCAACTTGTTATGGATCTCTTTGCTATATGTGCAAATTGGTTATCAATTCTGCCTTCAAAAAGTAATTAGTTGGTTATAAAGCACAGAGGCAATTTAAAAATGTGAAAGGTGCTCTTAAATGTAAGTTGTTCCCTCCTTCTGTAACTTAAAAATGGGCCATGAGAAGCTGAGATTTTCTTTCATGAGGCCATAATCATCATTCCTGGGATAAGATAGGGTGACAAAATTATAACCTGTTCAAAAAATAATTTATTCTGTAAAACAAGGCATGTCTTATAATTGGAATTATGTTTTTAAGAAATCCCTTCAAAAAACAAAATTGGTGGAAACCATGTTTTGTTTTAATGGTAAATCAGCATAAATATTTGGTGTTTGCTTACGCTCTGGTCACAAACTAAGGGGAAGGTGCCTGGACCCAATAGGTAATGTGCTGCTTGGTATGGTTCTGTTGGTTATCCAGCTGTTGTTTAGTATTTATATTGAAGACCATCAGTAGGGAAACATAATATTTAAAATATGGTATAATTGAACTAAATTGATGCATTATTGCGCTAAATCCTGCAAATATACTTGCCAGGATAAAACATGTGTTTGGAATGAGGCATTCTGTGGACCATATCCATGTTTATAGTGTCAAGTTATTTTTCTCTTTAGCTGGTTCCACCATATATTTTGTTTTGATGATTAGATGCCCTACAGTGTGGAATCAGGCCCTTTGGTCCACCAAGTCCACACCGACCCTCAGAGTAACCCACCCAGATGCATTTCTCTCTGACTAATGCGCCTAACATTATGGGCAATTTAGCATGGCCAAATCACCTGATCTGCACATCTTTGGACTGTGGGAGGAAACCCACGCAGACACTGGGAGAATGTGCAAAGTCCACACTGACAGTTGCCTGAGGCTGGAATCTAACCTGGGACCCTGGTGCTGTGAGGCAGCAGTGCTAACCACTGAACCACCATGCCATCTTGATGTCTAACTCCAGAATGGCAAGTGAGCTATAACCGGTCATTTCTATTGAAATTGTTATTGAAATCAAGTTGTGTTAAGGTTCAGTAGAGCAGAAGACAAATGTGTTAAGCTACATTGAATTTTCTGTGTAATTAAAACCATGTAATTGTCAACACAACAATTGTTCATTTTCTTAACTTTGTTATCTCAATCAAGTGCTTTTCTTTAATCTCCTCACCTTCACGCGCTGACTGGTATGTTTTCCTTAAATACGACATTACTCTGGAAAATTGCACAATGCAGTTATAAAACTTGTTAGTATCCCTGTCACAGGGTATAACAGTAGTTGGGTCACTCACTCATTCAATTACTTCCTCTTCCCCACATCCTTGCTCTCCCCCGCACTCTCTCTTCTCCCTCACCCCCACCAACCCTCTCCATCTCTGCCTCTCTCTTTCTTTGTT
>NC_057718.1:68381159-68412559 GCF_004010195.1 Chiloscyllium plagiosum
CCCCCCCCCTTTTCTGTGTCTCTGTCTCTCTGTCCCTGTCTCTCTTTCTCTTGATGTTGTATTTGCAGATACATTGTATTTTCAAGAAGTACACAATCTGTAGGCAGACATTCCATCTGACATTTTATACATTCTTTCTTTGGACATAGAACAAGTCTGACTCAAGGTTGGGATACAGTCAGACTCTAGCCTCACACCTTAAACACATTTGTCTGAGCTGAGATATCACCTTTTTTAAAATGACATCTTATCTCAGGAATTTGACTTGAAACCAGTTCTGGGATTTACATATTCATCACTTGCAACCTGCATCCCCATTCTAAGTGATTAAGCACTTTACAGCCATCTAGGTTTGTCCAATACTTCGCATCAGTTGTATGACACTGATCTTTTACTGTTAATTCTATGTCCTGTTATCCTGCCCTACTAGCTACTGGATGAAGGAGCAGTGCTACAAAAGCTAGTACTTACCAATACAACTGTTAGACTATACCTTGGTGTTGTGATTTTTAAACTTTGTCCACCCCAGTCCAACACAGGCACCTCTACATCCTGATTTTGAAGTTAGTGGCACAGTGGCTGCACTTCCATTAAATCCCTGCACTACTTTACCTTCTTGGAAGACTGTCAGCTCTCTTCAGGCAGAAGCCCCTCTTGGTGCAGGTTGCTTCAACGCCCAAAAAGTCAGACTAATGGGAAGGAAAGCCAAATGCTGTTGTGGGTGTGGCTTGCAGTCATTACACCAAGAAAGGGGGAAGAAAGGCTATAGCAGATAATATCACATTTTTGGTAGAAAATTCTACGAAATTAGATGTTTGAATAACTTTAGTAAGCATTTTTTTAAAAAAAAAAGTCTCGTACATAATTCGCAGACATTTAAAAAATTTTGTTTAATAAAAAAACCCATTTTAACTTTTTAAGTGGTGCGGGGGCCTCCCTACATGTCAGTTGAGGAGACGTTCAATGTTTAGCATACAGGTGCACAATTTTGAAATGTAACTACAGTAATTTGAAGTTAGTGGCCAATTAGCATTCATTTTGTGGTGATTCCATATTTATAGTTTAGAGTCATAAATCCTCCTCTGGCCCGCTGCAACCTTTTGTATTTGTGTATTCTGGGAGTTATGGGCCTCTCCAACATCCTATCATGTCAAAAGCTGATCTGTCTTGATATTTAACCCATACTTCACTCTTATTGAAACTATGCCGATTTATGACCTACCCTACCTGCCTCTCCGATAGGACAACAGTTCAATATTGTACAAATCATAACTATTGAGGAACTTGACGCATAACCATTGGCAAAGACTAGTAAAAGAATTTTTCAGAAGCACTGGTTAGAAAAGTTTATATATCTATCTATTCTTTAATGCAATAAAATTAGTTATTTGTTAACACAACAATTGTGCATTTTATCTTTAACATTTATTGTGTCTTCTAATTTTGCTACCAAATCAATCAATCAATCAATAAGTCATTATATTAACATTGCTCTCTGATATTTGATATTTTTGTAATGGTAGGTTATGCAGTCCTCAAATTTTGCTCCATAGTTCTGTCTAGTCATGTTTGCTTGGCTGCCTCAACACTACTTTGCTGCCCACACCCATATCTGGTTTCCTAGGAAACTAAAAGTCTGCCTGTCTTAGCATTAAATATATTTGATGATGGCATACTTGGTTTTCTGGGATATAAAATTCCAAGGATTCACAACATTCTGAATGAAGAAATTTCTCCTCTTCTCAATCTGAACAATTTGCCCTTTCTCTGAGACTTTTTGGCCTCCTTCCCGTGTTGTAGATTCCTGAGCTATGGGAAGAAACCTTTCAGGCTAGTCTGTAAAGCCCCTTCAGAATCTTGTGTATTTTAGTGAGATCATCTCTCATTCTTGTAAACTTTAGAAAGCACTGACACAATTTACTTATCATCTCATTATAGAGTAAATTCCTCATCCCAGGAATCTGTCTACTCAAACTTTGCTGTACCATATCCAGTATGCAATTTGCTTTCTAATCTCAGCCAGTAAAGACCAGCATCCATAAATGAAAAGAAAATGAGAAAAAATCTTGGAGTGGAGCGTATTCTTAAATATTCCAGGACACAGGGTCTTCGGGCAAGACACGGTAGGAGATAGGAGGTTTCACAATTTTGATCAGGGAATCTATTACAGCAATAAATTGTGGGGGGGGGGTTACATCTCTGAAAGCTCCTCAAATGAAGTCATATAGATAGACTTAAAAACCAAAAAGGAGCAATCATATTTTGGGAGTGTATAATAGACCCCCTAATAGTTCGAATGAAATAAGAATATATGCATAGGCAAATTTCAGGGAGTGTAAAAGTAACAGGCTAGCAATAGTAGGGGATTTCAATTTCCCTAACATTAATTGCTGCCTCACAGCGCCAGAGACCTGGGTTCAATTCCCGCCTCAGGCGACTGACTGTGTGGAGTTTGCACGTTCTCCCCGTGTCTGCGTGGGTTTCCTCCAGGTGCTCCGGTTTCCTCCCACAGTCCAAAGATGTGCAGGTCAGGTGAATTGGCCATGCTAAATTGCCCGTAGTGTTAGGTGAAGGGGTAAATGTAGGGGTATGGGTGGGATATATAGCATTGCATTCAGAACAAAAGAGAGGCATATAGCAGATACGGAGGGTTTGAAACAGCAGAAGCCCTAGAGAAGTTTAGAATGTACAAGGGAAAACTTAACAAGGTTAGGAGAGCTAAAAGGGGATATGAAAGGATACTAACAGGTAAAATAGAGGAAAATCAAAAGTTGTTTTACAGCTACATTCAGGGTAAAAGAATAACGAGGAAAAGAGTAGGCCCATGAGGGACCACAGTGGAAATTTATGCATGGAGTCAGAGGATGTAGGTTGGAATACTTAGAGTCTGTGTTCACTAACGAGAGATATGTTATGAGTATAAAAATCGGGGAGAACATCTGTAATACAATGAAAGAAATTTACTGCATAGACAGAGACAGTGGTCTGAGTGATCTGGCAAGTTTAAAAGGAGATAAATCTCAAGGGCAGAATAGAATGTAATACAGGTTGTTGAGTGAGACAAGGGAGGAATAGGGGCGCTTGCAAAAATTTATCAATTCCTCAGACCACGAGAGGTGTTGGAGAACTGGAGGTCAGCCAATCTGTGCTATTATTCAAGAAGGGAGCAAGAAATAAACCAGGGAACTTCAGGCTGGTCAGTCTAACTTTGGTGGTGGGGAAACTATTGAAAGTGATTCTGAGGAACAGAATTACTCTGCATTTGGAGAGGTAGGGATCAGTCAAAAACAGCATGGTTTTTTAAAGGGAAGCAAAGAGTAATGGTTGGTCACTGTTTTCTGAACTGGAAATCTGTGCCCAGTGGGGTCCCATAGGGATCAATGTTGGATCCTTGCTTTTGAGGTTTAATAAATGACTTAGACTTCAGTGTAGGAGTTAGTTCGCAAAGGATACTAAATAGCAAGGAGGATAGCTTAGATTTGAGGAGGATATAGACAGGCTGGTCAGATAGGCTGATAAGTGGCAAATGAAATTCAGTCCCGATAGTTGAGGTGATGTGCTTGTGCAGGACAGATGAGTTAAGGGAATACATGATGAATGGTAGGATCCTGAGAAGCACCAAGGATCAGAGACCTTGATATGTAGGTATACTGGTTCTTTAAGGTATCAGGGCAGGTGGATAAAGTAGTTAAGAAGGCATATGGTATATCTGTCTGTATTTTTGGTTCGATCACAGAATGTTGCATCTTGTTCTGGAATCCATGTTCTAGGAGGGAGAGGGTGCAGTGGAGAGTAACTAGGACGTTTTCTGTGTTAAGTTCTTTTTCCTGAGATTCTTATGCACTTGATGCAACTGCAATATGCCAACTTCTGTGAACAACAACCAAATTGTATTAAAGTACAAGTTTTGGAGAAACTCTGAACACTCTTCGCCATGCTTGCAAAGCATGTCAAGAGGTCTTCCTGTACAAAGGAAACAGTTCTTCCATTATGCAAAACCTTTACATCACAGTTAAAAATCACACAGCACCAGGTTATAGTCCAACAGGTTTAACTGGAAGCACTAGCTTTCGGAGCACTGCTCCTTCATCAGGTGGTCAACCCAGTCCAACACCGGCATCTCCAAATCTTTACATCACAATAATGCACACAAGACAACCCTTGTCACTCCCCCACAGTCACATGCCCCTCAAGACACACAATTTCAGGAAACAATATAATGTAAATCATCCCATAATAGTCAACTCTGTTGCAAATCTTTTTTAACTGCAGGAGTAGTCAAAATTCCAACTGTAATGCTCTTATTGATTTTGCATGGGATGATGATGTGAATGTAAATTATCTTTGAATAATAGGAGATGGCCATGTAAATGGCTCTGAATGGCAAGGGATGTGAATGTAAATTCACTTACATTCTACCTGTAGAACAGAGACATCCCACCATAGCCTTGGGACATACAATTTCCTGCAGGTCAGTAGAGCAAATTAATTCCTTAATATCACACCTGGGCTGGAGAATTTCATTATGGAGAGAGAGAGATTGGACAGACTGGGGTTGTTTTTCTTAGAACAGTGGAGATTGAGAGAGGATGTGATTGAGATATTTTAAAAACAAAATGAGCAGTATAACTAGGAAGAAACTTTTCAGCATAATGGAGTGATCAGTGATTGGTAACACAGATTTAAGTCAAGGAGCAGAATGTTCACCGGAGAGGTGAGGAAAATCTTTTGCATCCAGAGGGTGGTGGAAATCTGGAAGTCTCTATTTGTAAAGGTGGAATAGGCAGAAACCCTCATACTTAAGTATTTAGATGCATACTTGAGATGCCAAGGCATACAAGGCTATGGGCTAAGTGTCAGAAAATAGGATTGGTATTGTTGTTTGAGTGGTGTGGACGCGATTGGCTGAAAGGTGTGCTGTACTTCTTTACCACTCTGTGCCTTTAAATGCCAGTGATATCTATTGTCTTTTCAAATTTGCATTTATTGATATTATACTAACTATTCATTTAGACATGGTACAAAGTCCAAACTATTGCTTCCATCTTCAGTGTTTCCATTGTCAGTCTGTGTCATCCTACTTGCAGTCAAATTAACACTTTACTCTCCAAGTCATTGTTTTTATTACAATATTTGCATTTCATCTCCCAAAGTCTGTTTCACAAGATAATCATTGTGGTAGTTTCACCAATCTCTGTTCTTTTAGAGGTAAAGATCTCATATCTCTAAGTTTATCCTTATAGTCAGAATCATTATTTCACTAATTAGAGAATATCCTCTGTTTGGTCATGTTCTGGGTAATTGGTTCACCCAAATATTGGTTTTTGTAATAGAGTGGAAAGTGTTTAATCTTCTGATCTTGTTTGATTTTCACTGCTTAGCAGGCAAGCACCTTGAATCAATGGTACGAAAGCCTCTACTACTTCATTAAAGTTCATTTCAAAAAATGCAGCTTGTATCTTTTTGGCAGAATCTTCCAAAAGTTGAAGGTTATCAGAAATTGCAGCGGAACCTTGATCAGCTGGGGAAGTGGGCTGAGAAATGGCAAGTGGGCGACATGGTGGCACAGTGGTTAGCACTGCTGCCTCACAGTGCCTGAGACCAGGGTTCAATTTCCGCCTCAGGGGACTGACTGTGTGGAGTTTGCACGTTCTCCTCGTGTCTACGTGGGTTTCCTCCCACAGTCCAAAGATGTGCAGGTCAGGTGAATTGGCCATGCTAAATTGCCCGTAGTGTTAGGTTAGGGGTATGGGTGGGTTTCGCTTCGGCGGGTCGGTGTGGACTTGTTGGGCCGAAGGGCCTGTTTCCACACTGTAATGTAATGTAATCTAATCTAAAGTGACGTTTAGTATAGATCGATGTGAGGTCTTGCATTTTGAAAAGTCAAGATAGGAGTTTCATGGTGAATGGTAGGGCGTTAAGGAGTATAGTGGAACAAAGGGCCCTCTTAGCTGAGGTTCACAGTTCTCTGAAAGTGGAGTCACAGACAGACAGGGCAGTGAAAAAACCTTTTGTCACCTGACCTTCGTCAGTCAAGACATAATTAAACATCCTTCCTATAGTAAGAGTACAAAAGAGGTTTGTAAGGATGTTGCCAGGGCTCGAGGGTCTGAGTTATCAGGAGAGGTTGGATGAGCTTGGACTTTTTCCTTTTATGACTCGGGAGACTGAGGGGGATCTTAGAAGTGTATAAGATCATGTGAGGCATGGATAGGATGAAGGTGCTCAGACTTTTTCATAGGGTGGGGAATCGAGGGTTAGAGGGCATCAGTTTAGGGTTAAGGGGAAAGAATAAAAGGGAACCTGAGGGGCAGTGTTTTTACATAGAGGGTGGTACGCATATGGAATGAGCTGCTGGTGGAAGTGATTGAGATGGGTACATTTAACTACAATTAAAAGGCATTTGGACAAATACATGGAGAGGAAAGGTTTAGAAAGATATGGGTCAAGTGCAGGGAAATGTGGTTAGCGTGGATGAACACTTTGTTCGGCATGGACCAGTTTGGGCTGAAGGGCCTATCTTCGTGCTGTAGGATTCTATGATTCCATGACTATACTTCATGGCAATGCTTTGAAAATAATGAGGGATGAGTTCTTAATTATTCTTTTGGCTTTTTAGAGTTTGCTTCATTTGTTTTCCTGACTTTTTTCTTGTAGGTTATCATACAAATATTTTGAACCTCATAACGCCTTTAGATACATTTCTGAATCTAATTTCTTCTACAAATTTGCAGCATTTCCCAATAAAACAAATTATATAATTTATGATATTTTTGGTACATGCTTATTTCACCCATTCAATAAGTCCACCTCCAGCACCACTAGGTCCAGTGACTGTTTGTTTCATACCATTCCTGAAACCTCTTCTTCGGATTGACAGTGTTGTTCTTTATAGGTTTTGTTCATGGCTTCCTGTGTGATGCCATATTAGTTTTCTACAATCATCATTTTGCACTTGGGTCACTTTCAAAACTCTGCTTTTTGTTTCAATTTTAACTAAAATAACTGCCGAGTTTCTGTAAGAAGGTTAAGCAGTTATGAACATGGTTTGGTGAATCTGTGGTTAACATTTACACACCCGATTTAAAGGTTAGGGCTACAAATAAGAGCGTAAAAGAGAGAGAACACTATAGCAATGATGGTGAGCATTTATCTAATGCTTTCATCACCTCAATGTGCTGAAGCAGCTGTGCAATCTATGTAACAATGTAGGGAAATGCAGTAGCCAATTGTTAATAGCAAGGTATCACAAACAACAACAACGTTCATAACTAAATCTGTTTTTGGTGATTCTCATTGAGGGATGAATATTAACAAAAGCAGATGTGTACACCTATGTAGATGGAAGCAGAAATTACAAAAGTATCTTTCTGTTTAAAGTTCATCAACCTGAAATCTTAACCTGTGTCATTTTGCATGGATGCTGCTTTATCGTTGTCCGTCTGTTTCTATCTGGAGTTTAACTTCATTCTATAACAGCAGGTTAATTCATAGAACAAATTAACAATTGCTGGAATTGAAATCTAAGTGTAAACATTTCTTAAAATATCTAGTTAAACAGTCAGGTGAATTCGAGTGGCCACAGTAGCTAGCACTGTTGCTCCACAGTGCTAGTGACTCTGGTTCAATTCCTGCCTTGGGCAACTCTCTGTTTGGAGTTTGCATAGTGTGTGGGTTTCCTCCAGTTGCTCTTGTTTTCTCCCACAGTTGAGAGATGTGTATGTTAGGTGGATTGGCTATGGTAAAAATTGCCTCACATAATCCAGGGATGTACAGGTTAGGTAGGTTAGCCATGGCATAAACCTTACATAGGGCTACAGGAATGGGTTGGGAGATCAGTCCAGCCCTTAGGTCAAAATCCTGGAATTTCTTCCCTATCGGCATGAAGTAACAGCAACATATTTCCAAGCTACACTCCTGATTTGTGCCTTCTAGACAGTGGACAGACTTTAGGAAGTCATGAGGGGAGTTACTTACCATAGTATTCCTAGCCTCTGACCTGCTCTTGTAGCCACTATGATGAGTCTAGTTGAACTTCTGGTCAATGGTAACCACAAGTACTTTGATAGTGGGTGATTCACTGATGGTGACACCATTGAATTACTATAATTATAGTAATTTGATAGTACAGACATGAATATTGCTGTCAAATCTTTTCAGCATGCACTCATGAGGATACTTCACAAGAAATAAAAGATTAAAAATCACACAACACCAGGTTATAGTCCAACAGGTTTAATTGGAAGCACACTAGCTTTTGGAGCGACGCTCCATCAGCTGGTAGCGTCGCTCCGAAAGCTAGTGTGATTCCAATTAAACCTGTTGGATTATAACCTGGTGTTGTGTGATTTTTAACTTGGTACACCCCAGTCCAACACCAGCATCTCCAAATCATAACTTAAAAGAACATTTGTACTATCCATGAGGAGAATACCGATTAGTTGCCAAGTGGATTCTGGTGAAGGTATTGCCATGAAGAATGCTCAGGTTAGACAACTGACCTCATTTAACACAACATAATAGATTCAATTTGCAGGTTTATGCTTCAACCAATTTGTCAGCTCCTTGGTTTAAAATTCAACAGATTCAAGAACAACTTCTTTCCCACTTTATCAGACTTTTTTGTATGGACCTCTCAAATGTTGATCTTGCTGTCCCCCTCCCCCGGCCATTTCTCCCTCCCCCGCCATCTCTCCCCAGTTGTCTGCAGCTGTAACGTAATCTGCATTCTGCTACCTGATGTACTGCATATGGTACAAACTGCCTGTATGGCATGCACGTCAATACTTTTCACTGTATTTTGGTATATGTGACAATACATCAAAACAAAATTTAAAGCTTGGCAGTTAATTGTAGCCATAATCTAATTGGTATGTTCTCCAACTGTTGGGTATCATTTAACTAGTCTATTCTACATGGTAACATCTGTATTGATTACTGTCTACTTGCCAACAAATTAGCACACTCTAAATTGGCACACTCTCTTTATATTGGTAGTTTTTAAAAGTAGTCCTGGTGAGTGCAAGACAAAGACTTTTGTCTTTGTAGCCATGTTCAATGTATAATTACATTGAGTGCATCACACAAAATAATTTGAGCGCCTTGCATGGCAACAAGAACCACGTTTTTTCCAAAAATAACAGAAATAAAAAGTAAGGCCAAAAAGTAGGAGCAGAAGTAGGCCATTCAATGTGGTTATGGCTAATCTAATAATCCTCCATTCCACTTGCTTAACTTATCCCCATAACCCTTGATTCCTTTGGCAAATAAGAATCTGTCTTATCTCAGTCTTGAATTACTCAATGATCCAGCCATCTGTGGTAGAGGCATCTAGATGGGTACATGAAGAGGAAGGGTTTAGAGGAATATGGCCAAGTGCTGGAAAATGGGATGAGATTAGGTTAGGCTATCTGATCAACATGGATGAGTTGGATAGAAGGGTCTGTTTCTCTGCTGTACATCTGTGACAAGTCCAACTTACTCAATAAAAGAGCAAAACAGTGTAGATGCTGGAAATCTGAAACAACCTGCTCAATCTGTTTTCATAAGAAGATCCCACCATGCCTGGGATCAGCCTAGTGAACCTCCTGTGGACTGCATCTAGTGCCCTTTTATCTTTCCTTGGATAAGGGGACCAAACTTCTTTCCCATTTTCCATGGTATTCTTCAGTTTTTGAGGAAGGATCATCAGACCAGTGACAAACATTAACTCTGTTTTCTCCCCACTGGTGTTTTCAGACTTTCTGAATTTTTCCAATGATTTCTGTTTTCTTCTACAATATTTCAAGTGTGATGTGCTGAGTGTCCTGTATAGTTTTAGCAAGATCTCCCTATTTTTATACTCCATTCTACTGGAAATAAGGGCCAACATTCAACTTGGATTTGTGGTTTGTGCACTAGAAGCCCTAAATCTGTCTGTGCTGCAGCTTTCTGCAGTCTTTCTCCATTTAAGTAATGTTCAGCTTTTCCTGCTTAAACCTCACATTTTTGCACACTGAATTCTATCTGCTAGGCTTTTGCCCACTGGCTTAACCTGCCTATATCCTCTTCTTATTATCCTTGCTACTTGCCTTCCCACCCATTTTTGAGTCTTACATCAATTTTTCAATCATACATTCACGTCCCTCATCCAAATTATTAATATATATTAAATAATGGTGGCCTCAGCACTGATTTCCAGGCACTCCACTAGTCACAAGTTGCTCCCCTGAAAAAGCCTCTTTTATAACCAATTCTGTTTTCTATTAGTCATTCTAAAATGCTATTCCTAAAATTCAAACTTGACATTTTACCTGAGAACATCAATCTGAATCATTGGGCTGGACTTTCAGTATGTAGTCGAATTTGGAAAGGTTGTGGGGTGCAATTTAGAAATAGGGAGAGGATAACTCTTGATCCTAATGTCTCTGGGATGTGCTCCATTTTCAGATGGTGGGAAGAAGTGGATTAAACGTAATCTGCTTTATAGCTCTTTTAAGGAATTTATTAATGGCCCAAGTAGGACAACATTGCCATTTTCAAAACTTGGATTTGTTGAACCAAATAGTTTAGTAAACTTCAGTGCAGAACTGTTAGATTCAAAACAGCCACCGATGTGGGATGTACTTCATTGCTGTTCGGTATTTGACATTTAATCTGCTTGTGGTAAATGCACCTCACCTGTGACTATCAATGATCCAAATATCTCAGCAAGAGGCTAATACAATTGCAATATTTAAAAGGCATCTGGATGGGTATATGAATAGGAAGGGTTTGGAGAGATATGGCCCAGGTGCTGGAATCGGACTAGATTGGGTTGGGATATCTGGTCGGCATGGACAAGTTGGACTGAAATGTCTGTATCCATACTGTACATCTCTATGACTCTATGACCCGCGAAGGTACTGCCTCTCTCTTTGGCAAGACAGTGGCAGGTGCTTTTGCTGATTTTACTATACACGTACCACCCGAAGATGCTGGTCACTACTAATTGGGCTTTTCAAAATAGTGTCTTGGTGTGAGGTCACTACCTTGGAAATTATCTTGGCGTTAGATTTCTGAATCATTTTGGAAATTTTGCAGTTAACTTTTGTTGCTGTATCCACAGATGCTTTCAGTTCTCCTGAGCGTTTCCAGCCTCTGTTTATTTCTGATTCCCAGTTGTACACTGTTTTCATAATATGGCTGCATTCTCATCGGTTTGTTACTCTTCCACTTTTTTCTTATATTGAAAATGTGATTGGTGTTCTCAAAGCACCTTGCTTGACTTGCCACTTTAATAAACAAGTATAATATCTAACTCTTCAGCAGCCACCGATGTGGGATGTATTTCATTGCTGTTCGGTATTTGACATTTAATCTGCTTGCGGTAAATGCTTAGTGTGTCTGCTGGCACTAACAGCCCAGAATGGGAAAGCAAACAATGGTCATGTGATTCTTTGGTCAATTGATTGTCCACTTACCTTACCATTTCCTAAGGCTCCAGTAGTGAACCACATCAAGCAAGATTGCTTTTTCTGAGGAATGATTGATTGTGCCTTGAAGCTTCCAGCAAAGAGAATCTGACTCTTCAAAATATGCACCCATAACAAAAGGATTAATTTCTGATAGATTGAGAAAGAAGCATTTAAAGAGCTCTTAAATTATATAAGCAGTTCTAAGTTTAATGTTTATAAAGAAAATAGTTTACAATACTTGGAATAGTTCATTTAATTGTCATTCTATTGACTTGAGATTTAACATTAAAGTGCTTTTATTGGATGTTTTCCCAAACACATTGTGCTTTTTATGTTTTAATTGTGACTAGGTGAATAAAATGATTGCAGTTGAAGCCTGTGAACAGTGTACATTGTTTTAAGTGCCATGTAATGTAAAGGCTATACTTTGTCTCTTGTTTATTGGAAACCTCTCAAGATACTGCAAGTGAAATTATTACTTTGAAGTGATGATTCGGAGATGCCGGTGTTGGATTGGGGTGTACAAAGTTAAAAATCACACAACACCAGGTTATAGTTTGGTGGGCGGCACGGTGGCACAGTGGTTAGCACTGCTGCCTCACAGCGCCAGAGACCCGGGGTGACTAGCTTTCGGAGCGACGCTCCTTCATCAGGTGACTAGCTTTCGGAGCGACGCTCCTTCATCAGGTGACTAGCTTTCGGAGCGACGCTCCTTCATCAGGTGATTGTCTATCACCTGATGAAGGAGCGTCGCTCCGAAAGCTAGTGTGCTTCTAATTAAACCTGTTGGACTATAACCTGGTGTTGTGTGATTTTTAACTTTGTACTTTGAAGTGTGTTGACATATGTAGGCAGAAACCAGTACTTTGCCCACAAAATTGAAAAAAAACTTGTCAGATGAGTAACTAGTTAACCAATTTTTAGTGATATGAGGGAGAAAGATTCAACAGAAGAAAATGTGATTTCCCTGCATGTCTTCAAATAGTACTACATCACATTCTATGAAATCTGTAGTTAGCTAATTATTTTGCCACCACATGCAATAGTACAGCTGCTCCATTTCTGTCTAGTCTGCCTGATACCAAATTTTCAGTGAACCAGAATTTCAATCATTTATGCAGGTGCACTCAAAGTGATCTTTGTTTTATTAAGTGTAGTTCTACTACTACCAAATTGAGTTGTACTTGTTGCTATGATATAATAAATCACCATGTTATTGAATACCTCTTTTGTAGTTACTCTGTTGCATCCTCTACCACTAATAATTAGATAGTTGCAAGACAAAAGATTGGTGCTAGCAAGCCACATCAGACAACCCTTAGCAGTGCCACATACTGGTAGAAATGACAAATACAAAATGTGCCAGGCATGATCACCTGGGAAAATAGAGTTCTCTTTCTTTTTCCCCATCAGAGCCTAATCATTCAATTTTGTTGCATTCATGAATTATTTGGGCAGGCTTCACGCAAACCATGTATTTTCAGTTATTTGCTCAAACCTTTGCTGAGGCACATCCTGTTTTCACCAAGATCTTTTTAAATCCACCTCCAAATCATTCCCTGCTTCATCACTCTGACAGATGTTGAAACTCTTATCCATCTTTTTGTCACTTGCAGGCTTAACTTTTCTAAAATCTTCCTAGTCAGGTTACTGAGATCAATCCTTCACAAAATTCATTTTAGCAAGAGCTTTGCCAACTAGATCTATTGTACCAGTTATTTGTACTCTTTGTGCTTTTAATTCATTCAGGCCAGGCCAGCATTCATTACCCTTCAGAAGCTAGTGGTGAGATACTGTACACCACTGTTCATAATGCAAATATTTTAAATGTTCATCCTTTCTTTTACAGGTGCCTGCATCCTACCCCATATTGATTTTTATCTCACAGGTTTACACTTTAGCTCATGCACTGTTTTCTAAGTTTTCGAGCCATGTTTTTTTCTTCTCGTATTACACTGACTTCAGAATTCATGGCTGGGCCATCAGCCAACATGGCACTAAGATTCATTTCTTGACTTCCTCTGTTTGCCCCTCTTTTGATCCTTAGTTTCCTGGAACGCTGCTACTTTAATCAATGCTTTGATGTACAGCATGGAAACAGACCCTTCAGTCCAACTCATCTATGCTGACCAGATCTCCCAACCTAATCTAGTCTCATTTACCAGCACTGGGCCCATATCCCTCTAAACAGTTCCTATTTCAGACAGCAGTGTCGGTTACTTTCTCTGACCTTGTGTTCTCTAAATCTTTCCAAAGTCCTGCTCCTATTGTATCAGCTTCTGTGAACTAACTTGATATATGTTATTACATTGAAGTTGTGACGCAGCTGTAATGTATTACATAGAAACATCGCAAACAGGAGCCAGAATAGGCCATTTGGCCCTTCAAACCTGCTCTACTCTTCAATATGATCATGGCTGATTATCCAACTAGGTACCCTGTTCTTGATTTCTTCCTGTATCCTTAGATCTCTTTAGCTCGAAGAAATTTACCCAACACCACCTTGAAAACAGTCAATGTTTTGACCTTGACTGCTTTCTATGGTAGAGAATTTCACATGCTCATCAGTTTCTGGAAGAAGAAATTTCTCCTCATCTCCGTCCTAAATGGCCCACCCCATATCCTTAGAGGGTGTGTACCCTAGTTCTGGACTCCCTGGTCAGCACACAGCTTCCTTCATTTATCATGTCTAGTCCTGTTAGAAATTTACGGGTTTCTATGAGATCCACCCCACCACCACCACCACCAAAATTCTCCGCAACTCCGGTGAATGTAATCCTTAGCAATTGAATGTCTCTTCAGATGTCAGTGCTGCTGCCTCCTGAATCGGTCTGGTAAACCTTTTGTTTCATTCCCTTCATAATCAAAACATTATTCTTCAGAAAGAGACCAAAATTGTACACAATACTTCTGGTGTAATCTCACCAAGGCCTTATACAGTTGCAGCAAGACATCTTAGTCCTGTACTTGAATCCTCTTGCTATGAAGGCAACAAACCATTTACCTACTGCATCTGACTGCTTACTTTCAGTGATTGATGTACAAAGACACCTTGGTCACATTGCACCCCTCTCTTTCCTAGTCTATCATGATTCAGAAAATCCACTTGCCTGTTTTTTCTACCAAAATGGATACCTTCACAATTATCCATATTATACTTCATCTGCCATGTATTTGCCCACTCACTCAACCTATCAAAATAACACTGAAGCATCTCTTCATCATTCTAACCGTTCACCTCCCACCTAGATTTGTGTCATCTGGAGATATTACATTTAGTTCGCTCACATAAATCATTAATATGTGTTGTGAATAGTTGGCGTCAATCACTGAGGCTACTCAGAAAATCACCTGTTTATTCCTGTGTTTTCTTGTCTGCCTGCCTATATCAATATTCTTTAGCGCTGTCCATCATGTCATCGCTGATTGTTGCACCCTCTCAATATCCTTGCTGAAATCACCCAGTATTAGGAGAGTTTGTTTGGCTTAACTGTGCATTTTTCTAACCAGCTGAGCCACTGGGCAAGTCTTGTGCCCAAATCTTTAATTGTTTTCATGGTGTAAATTTCCACCCATTGATATTTATTCTCTTTAGTCACGTACCATCTGCAGCTGTATGAATTGAGTGTAATATTCCTCAAATAGTTCTTGGTAAAATTCATCTGAAAAGAAAGATGGAAAAAATGTTTCAAGTCATGGTCACTATTTTAGAAAGTATGTAAAGGCCGAGACTTTAGTTTAGTAGAACTAGAGAAGCTGAGATTGTTCTCTTCAAAGCCAAGAAGGTCAAGGGGAGAATTAGTAGTGGTTTAGATCTGTGTGTTTTCCAAAGGGTAAATAAGAGGAAACTGTGGCAAAATAACCAGGGAGGAAATGAAAATATTGCTTATGAAGCAAAATAATTTGGAGAATATAACCTGAAAGGTTGTTGGAAGCAAATTCAATAGCAAATTTCAAATGGGATGTGTAGAGTGATCAGAAAGCATTACAGGGCCATGGCAAAAGGGAAGTAATTTGGGACAAATTGGAAAAGTCTTTTTTCTTGAAGAACTTACAGGGTCACAATAGATGCAATGGCTGTGCAGTTTGACTTAATGAGAATTACTTAACTGTACCCATTACCCCACCATCTTTTTTGAGTTTCAATTATCATAAATGTGTCTCAATTGCACATGAACTAACATCAGGTGATTTCTTTTTTTGTCAGCGCTTCCTCCTAAGTTTGAACAGTTAAGCAAAAATCAATATTTACATACTGGAGATGTAAATTGACTGGCATTTTAGCCCGGGTTTTCCAGACAATATATAAAGTGAGTGCATGAAGTTGCAAAATAGGTAGTGATCTCTTCGCATTTTTCACAGTATCTAATTCCAGAGATCCCAATAAATGTTTACCATTCTGATGGCAGATGTGAGTAAAAGAAAGTTGGCACTATGTCCTATGGTTACGTCTCTTTAACTCAACAATTTCTGGTCAGAGTGGAGATAATTATATAATTCTTCCATCAATAACTTTATAATCAGTATCAAGCATTGGTTCCACGTGGTTAATTTGTAGGTAACTAATCTCCTTCCACTTACTGCATTTGCTGGCAAAATCATCACACTTCAGAGACTACTTTAGTTTTATTAATCTCTGTTTGCTGTTCTTAGACTTTTTAAAACAAGATTTGGAGATGTTGGTGTTGGACTGGGGTGTACAAAGTTAAAAATCACACAACACCAGGTTGTAGTCCAACAGGTTTAATTGGAAGCACACTAGCTTTTGGAGTGCCACTCCTTCATTGTGTCCACTATCACCTGGTGAAGGAGCGGCGCTCCGAAAGCTAGTGTGCTTCCAGTTAAACCTGTTGGACTATAACCTGGTGTGAAAGCTAGTGTGCTTCCAGTTAAACCTGTTGGACTATAACCTGGTGTTGTGATTATTAACTTTTTAAACCAGTGTAGTCTGCTTGATGTCCCTTGTTGTTAAATGAGCTCTGTTTGATGAGTAAATACATTTTGTTTGCCTTGCTGTTTAATAAGTAAATAAACTGAGAATCCTACTTAGGTCCTGACTTACCTTCACTGCACTGACTGACACACTGACTCATAAAATGTCCATATTTTTGAAACGTTCACTGTTTGTGTTATTCCCATTATCCTAACACCTGTAGTGTCATAGAGATGTACATCACGGAAACTGATCCTTCGGTCCAACTTGACCATGCAGACCAGATATCCCAACCCATCTAGTCCTACCTGCCAGCAGTCAGTCCATATCCCTCCATACCCTTCCTATTCATATCCCTATCCAGATGCCTTTTCAATGTTGCAATTGTACTAGCCTCCACCACGTCCTCTGGCAACTCATTCCCTTTGTGTGAAAAGGTTGCCCCTTAAGTTTCTTTTATATCTTTCCCCACTCACCCTAAACCTATGCCTTCTAGTTTTGGACTCCCCCACCCGAAGGAAAAGACCTTTTCTATTTGTCCCATCCATGCCCCTCATAATTTAATAAACCTCTATAAGGTCTCCCCTCAGCCCTTGCTTCAAGGAAAATAGCCCCAGCCTATTCAACCTCCTTCCTATAGCTCAAATCCTCCAACCCTGGCAACATCCTTGTAAATCTTTTCTGAACCCTTTCAGGTTTCACACTATCTTTCCGATAGGAAGGAGACCAGAATTGCATGCAATATTGCAACAGTGACCTAACCAACATCCTGTACAGCTGCAACATACTCTCCCAACTCCTGTACTCAATACTATGCCTAATAAAGGAAAGCATACCAAATGCCACCTTCACTATCCTATCTATGTGCGACTCCACTTTCAAGGAGCTATGAACCTGCACTCCAAGGTCTCTTTGTTCAGCAACACTCCCTAGGACCTCACCAATAAATGTATCAGTTCTGCTAAGATTTGTTTTCCCAAAATGCAGCACCTTGCATTTATCTGAATTAAACTCCATCTGTCAGTTCTCAATACATTGGTTCATCTGATCAAGATCCTGTTGTAATGTAATGTAACCTTCTTCACTGTCCATTACACCTTCAATTTTGGTGTCATCTGCAAACTTACTATATCTGTTATGCTCACATCGAAATCATTTATATAAATGACAAAAAGTAGTGGACCCAGCACTGATCCTAGTAGCACTCCTCTGGTCACAGGCCTCCAGTCTGAAAAACAACCCTCCACCACCACCACCCTCTGTCTTCTACCTTTTGAGCCAGTTCTGTATCCAAATGGCTAGTTCCAACCTTGCTCCCCATCTCCCATGGGGAAACCTTGTTTGAACACCTTACTGAAGTCCACATAGATCACATCTACCACTCTGCCCTCATCAATCCTCTTTGTTACTTCAAAAAACTCAATCAAGTTTGTGAGACATGATTTCCCACACACAAAGCAATGTTGACTATCCCTAATCAGACCTTGCCTTTCCAAATACATGTACATCCTGTCCCTCAGGATTCCCTCCAACAACTTGCCCACCACCAACGTCCAGCTCACTGATCTGTAGTTCCCTGGCTTGTCCCTACCACCTTTCTTAAATAGTGGCACTACTTTGGCTAACCTCCAGTCTTCTGGCACCTCACCTGTGACCATCAATGATACAAATATCTCAGCAAGAGGCCCAGCAATCACTTGTGTGCATGCAGGATATTTGGAAACTGCTTTATGTGTATTCAGAGTCTTCGGAGGCAGTTTTATGTGAAAACAAAGGCCAGTACTTTAGTTTTGAGATCTCAATCCCAATGACATGCCTAATTCTAGAGTGGGCACTCATAAGTGGCTGTGATGGGACCCTGGAAGGGATGTATTAACAGACCATCTGTGCAGTTTGGATGGCCAAAGGGCACATCTAAAGCTCAGAGTGGTCAGCAATGCTGCCTATGGAAATCAGAGTGCTCTGAAGATATGTACATTTTTCAAAATATACTGTAGCTACTGTAGTCAGTGTGTCATTGCAGAAAGCTTCCTATCCATAGAAAATGTCTGTGGTGCTTTCAACCAGTTGAGCCGTACTGGGCTGCTTTGAGGGATGTGCTTCTGTCAGATGAACTCCACTGAATCTGTCGACTTCAGCCACGTGGGTCAGTCCATCACCGGCCTGTTAAGTGGCCTCAATTGACGCTTGAATGGGCTATGAGCCGTTGGTGGGTGGCAAATTTCTGCCAACCAGAAGAAGCCTCCCTGAAAATGGGTCAGAGCACCTTGACATACTGATATATTGGCCAGTTGAGTGAAAACCTGCTTCTACCTTGCTTTGAAGATGTGGCAAATGAGAATAGAAATATTCAAGAAGTCGGTGCATTATTATACTTGTGGTAGTCTTCTGCTACATTTCAGCTGGGCTTATCTTAAATCACAAACTATACAGTAATATATTATTTTGTTCTGTTAGTGAAATGTAAATTGATTATTTTTTGAAAAGAAAATTCTTCCTTCCGAAGGTCTCTTCAGAGACCAGAATAAATATTTGGCCGAGAATTATATTGCAAAAGTACAAGGTAAACGTTAACACCTTGTTTCTTGTGCATTATTTTTGAGGTTTTTAGTTTATTATGTACATCACAACACTGGCATTATACTTATGCATAAAGTTTTTAAGTTAATTATTTGAATTGAGAATTTCTTATTCCTGATCCAATCATCAAATCTATACTTCTAAATACATAGGTTGAGTAACGAATGAACTTGCATAGAACACTGATCTTTTACTGCTGGGATGTGGCCTTTAATCCAGCAAAGACAATCTCTCAGATTCTACGGATCCTATATGAAATAATTTGTCAGTTTTAACTCTGTTCACAGGTAGCATGAGTTGATAAACAATTTTCATAATTTGCCACTGTCAGACTACTAAAAATCTTATATTGCTAACTGCTTTAGTAAGTGGAGAAGTTGACACTGGTGCACTGGAAGAGTGTGGGCCTTTTAAAAGTTAAATTTAAGGGTTATTGTGAACACTGGAAAGCCGCCATTAATTTTTGTGATTATCTACCGTGTGTGTGTGCGCGCATGTGAGAGAGACAGACAGACAGACAGGTGGCAAAAATATGAGAAAAATATTGTGCTCAAATAGTTGATGAACATAAACCACAACTATCATAAAATCTTAAAGCTGAGAACCTTATGGGATAGCACTTTCCTTTGTGCTAATGTTCAGCTAAAATCCCTCCACAAGCTGAAGTCCCTACCTGCTTTAAGAAGACCATCATCCTGGTACCAAAGAAAGCACATGATATGTGTCTTAATGACTACTGCTGATGGCTCTGACCTCCATAATCATGAAGTGCTTCAAAAGGCTGTTCATGCCTCACATCAACCCGAGCCTTCCAACCTACCTTGATCCCTAGCAAGTTGCCTACTGGTGTAACAGGTCCACAGCAGATGCCACTTCCCTAGCCCTGTGCTTATCCCTGGAACATCTGGACAACAAGGACAAACAAACTCCTCCTCATCGACTACAGCTCTGCTGTCAACACCACAATCCCTTCCAGACTGATCTGAAAGCTCCAAGACGTGGGTTGGGATATCTGGTCTGCATGGTCAAGTTGGACCGAAGGATCAGTTTCCGTGATCTATAAGCTCTGCCCTCTGCAACTGGAAACTCAGTTTCCAGGCCCTTAGGCCGCAATCAGTGAAGATAGATGACTGCACCTCCTCCACTATAACCCTCAACACTGGAGCCTCTCCAAGATTGCATTCTCATCCCTCTACTGTACATATACGACTGTGTAGTCAAATTCTGAATGAATGCCATCTACAAGTTTGCTGACAACACCACATGATAGGACGGATTTCAAATAACGATTAGTTAGAATACAGAAAGGAAATAGAGGGCTTTGGTGTTGTTATGCAGTGGTAACAACCATGCTCTCTGTCAGCAAAACAAAAAAACTAATCATTGACTTGAGAAAGAAAGCAGAGTGAGGTTTGAGAGCATCAAGTTCCTAGGAATACAATAACCGACAATCTATACTGGACTTCCCATGTAGAAGTGACAGTTAAGAAGGCATAATGATGCCTCTTTTTCCTCAGGTGACTTCGGAAATTCTGCATGTCCCCTCACCAACCTTTACAGATATACGATAGAAAGTATACTGTCTGGGTGCATAAGAACCTGGTACAGCAGGACCATAAGAAACTACAGAAGATTGTGAGCACAGCCCTTCCATCCATGGACTCCATTTCCAGTTCTTGTTGGCGTGGAAAGGCTGTCAACATTATCAAAGACCCCTACCACCCTCGTAATGCTCTCTTACACCCACTTCCGTCAGGCAGAAAATACAGAAGCTTGAACACGTGCACCAACAGGTTCAAGAACTGCTTCCTCCCTGCCTTACTGGTGAATTGGACTCTTCAACTTCAAATAATATTGACCTTGTTAATGTTGATCTTGTTTTGCGTGCCTCCTGTGCAGTGTAATCTGTATGCCTCCCTTTGTCTGAGCACTCTATGCTCTGTATGTCCTTGCTTATTGTTATCTGCTTGTACTGCTCACAAACAAAGCTTTTCACTGTACCTAGATACACGTAACCACAATAAATCAAATCAAATGTCAAATGAAGTGGTAATTAAATCCAAAGTGTGACCTGTTGCAAGGTTATCCAGTATTTCTGTTATTTAAACACTTGTTCCTTCGACCACTAAGCAGTTTTTTTGTTTATATTCACTTTAGTTATTAGACTCCATTCATTATTTACTGTCAATACAAATCCTCTGTTGTGACCTTTGTGAAAGGAAACAGGATGTCAATTCACAACAACGTCTATTAATGCAGCTGGTTGAGCAAAAGTTTCTTTTCGGTAAAGCAAATACTGCAGGCAACTGTAAGGATCAGTACATACTATTTTTAGGTATGGGTTATTAATAAGATCTGTGGCTCTCTAAACTGGTGTCTGCAGACCCGTGGGGGTATGAGGAGACTTCTGAGTTCATGAAATAATATGAACAGGATCCATGGCTGAGATAGCTTTGGTTGGGCTGTCGGCAATTATTTTGATTTTATTTGTCCACTTGAGCAGCACAGCTGAGAGCTCATGCACTGAAAACTTAGTGCACTCACACAGTGAGACACTGGTAAATGAGTGCTATGTGGGCACTGTGGTAAAATCAGTGCAAGAAGCAATTGACGACTGTGAATTCTGAGAGGAGAAATTAGAGATTCCAGAGACATCAGAATAGATTTGCAGAGCTAGATCTGGGGAGAGATATGAAGGAATGCCACATAAACCTTGTGTATGTGCCTGGAAAGACCAGCTCAAACTGAGCTTCATTTAATAAACAAGGTAGCTGAATGTACAATTCCAGTTAACACTGGTGTCCCAATGGCAGAAACACTAAGTCAGGGCGCAGTATCCTAGTGCAGACAGATTGATAAACAGATGATGGCATGTTACAGATCATTCAGGGAGCCTAAGTTGTTGTAGCAATGTGCAATTTTGCATGTATGTTGTACTCTAAAACTAGAGACCGCTCCAACTTTGTTTGTTACATGGTTGACCAGAAATCTCTCAAGTTTTCTGCCCATCTATGAACCTTTGAAAGCAGTATTCCAACTATTCCTTAGTTGTGAATTGGGGTAGTGTGTGGAATCATTGTCGAGTATTGATCCTCTAATCCGATGGCCATTCACATACTTTACAACAGGGTTCACACTGAATTGTAGCTAGGATCGGGATCTTTTGCTTCCTTTGTGTTGTAAATAAACTAAAGCGCAGTTGTGGTGCAAGTATCATCAGTCTTTCCCATGCTGAAAGCATATGTACTAAACCTTAGATTGGTGCCATATATGGCAGGCATTGATCTGCTACATCTTGGGGCAAGAGCTCTGGCCTGGCAGAGCAGCCAATTATTTACAGGTTTGAAACCAATGGGAAGCCATTGGCACACCTATATATAGTTGCAACCAAATTATTTTAAAAAGTCATATGTTTGCAATTGATTTATTTATAAAAATAAAATGCCTTTGTGTGACAGTTTCAGTTTGAACAAATCACATGGGGCACTATTTGACTATTACAGCCTGAAGCTAAACACTGTCTTGAGTTTCATAAGCATACATCCCTTCTGTTATACAAAATTCAGAAAACAAAAACAGAACACAGAAGGAGGCCATTCTGTGTTTGTTTTGAAAGAGCTATCCAATTTTCCTCACACCTCTTTCCTTTTCTAGCCCTAGAATGTGGTTTCTTTAAACATATATATATTTGATTCCCTTTTGAAAGTTACTGTTGAATTTGCTTCCTTTACTTTTTCAGATAGTAAATGCCAAATCAAAGAAACTTGCTACGTTTCAAAAGAAAATCTGCTCATCTTCCTGCATTTTTCTTTTAGCATCTTAAGTTTTCTGATGACTGACTACTCTTACTGAAGAAGTCAAAAATTGTGGTGCTGGAAAAGCAAAGCAGGTCAGTCAGCATTCGAGGAGCAGGAGAATCAACATTTTGGGCATAAGCCTTTCATCAGGAATCCCAAAACATTGACGCTCCTACTCCTTGGATGCTGCCTAACATGCTGTGTTTTCCCAGCACCACATTTTTCAACTCTGATCTCCAGCATCTGCAGTCCTCACTTTCACCTACCCTGTTAGTGAAACCAATTATCTGGTCGGCATAGATGGGTTGGATCGAAGGGTCCGTTTCCATGCTGTACTCTACTCAATCCATTAAAACCATGCATGATTTAAATTATTTCTGCCAATTTTCTCTTTTCATAACATAGTTGAGGAGTGTATTTTGGACCTAGACTACCTTTTCTCCACTGAACAGATCCATTATATCTGCTGGTATTTTACCCAGTACTTCAAATTTGACATATTTCATTTCTTTCTTGCTTTCTGATGTCCGGGTCTCTGGCACTGTGAGGCAGCAGTGCTAACCACTGTGCCACCGTGCCGCCCACTGCTGGTATTTTACCCAGTACTTCAAATTTGACATATTTCATTTCTTTCTTGCTTTCTGATGTCTTCCTGATTGCTGCTAGTTGTCATTCCTTGATAAAAAAAAAAACTGTCTTCGTTCTTCAACTAAGATTACTCCATTGATCGTAAAACATAAGAGCAGAAATAGGACATTTAACCCATTGAGTGCACAGTGATATTCAATGGGATCGTGGCTGATCTGATAATCCTCCAAATCCAGTTGCCTGCCTTTTTATACTCGACTGTGTGGACATCTCGAGTGATTTGCCAACCTATCTCCACAGCAGCAGATGTATCCCTATAGCAGAGAGGTCAGTCATGATTCACATAAACTCTATTATACCAAATTGCTTTGATCCTTTGCAATTTGCCTATCGGCACAACAGATCCACAGCAGACACCCTCTCCCTTGCCCTATACTCATCCTTGAAGCATCTGGATAACAAGGATACCTACTTCAGGTTCCTGCTTATTGACTACAGCTCCATCTTCAACACCATAAGTTCCAAACAAACTCTCTATACTCCGAGACCTGGCTATCAACTGCAACTGGATCCTCGATTTCATGACCCATAGACTATAATCAATAAGAATCGGTGACAACACCACCATAATTATCAACACTGGTGCCCAGCAAAACTGTGTAAGGTCCCTACTATACTCCTTATACATTCACAACTTTTTGGCCAAATTCCACCACAACTCCATTTCCAAGTTTGCTGCCATCACCACTGTTGGAGGTCAGACCTCAAACAATGACAAGACCGGATACAGGAAAGAAATTAAGTGCCTTAGTGCCATGGTGTAAAGACAACATGAGCAAAATGGAAAGAGCTGGTCATTGACTACAGGAAGTAGAGTGGAGGTCACGTCCCTGTCTGCATCAGTGATGGTTAGGTTGTGGTGATTGAGAGTTTCTGGGAGTGACGATTACCTGTCTTGGTCCACCCACATCACCGCAACAATCTAGAAAGCACAACGACATCTCTACTTCCTCAGGAGGCTAAGGAAATTTGGCATGGCCACAAGGACTCTTACCAATTTTTATAGATACATCTTAGAAAGCATCCTATCTGGATGCATTACAGCATGGTATGGCAACTGCTCTTCACAAGACTGCAAGAAACCATAAAGAGTCATGAACATAGCCCAGTCTATCACACAAACCACAGTTTCATCCATTGACTCCATCTATAGTTTGCATTGCCACATGATAGCAACCAACATAATCAAAGGTTCTTCCCATCCTGGTTCTACTGTTTGCCACTGGGCAGAAGATATAAATGTTTGAATACATGTATGAATAGATTCAAGAAAAAGTTCTTCTCCACTGTTATCAAACTTTGGTTTTGAACGGACCTCTTAAATGTTGGTGTTATTCTCTCGCTCTCTGCACCTTCCCTGCAGCTGTGATTCTGTATTGGCATTCTATTTTGCTGTCCTGATGAAAAGCTCATGCAAAAAACATCGTGTCACCTGCTCCTCAGATGCTGCCTGACATGCTGTGCTTTTCTAGCACCACACATTTTGACTCTGATCTCCAGCATCTGCAGTCCTCCCTTTTCTCCATTCTGTTCTGCTATCCTGATTGCATTTTGTATGGTATGATCTGCCTGTATAGCTTGCAAATCAAGACTTTTCACTCTATCTCAGTACATGTGATAAATCAATAAATCAAACTCAAACTCCAACTTAATACTGAGTCAATACTATCCCTTTTTAGTATTCAAACTTTCACATATTATTTCATGGCCAGGGATCTATATCTAGCAATCGCTTCCTTTGAACTATTGTTACTTTTATCTAAATTGTTTAAAACATTTCTTTGAGCCCTTTAATACACTTTGTATCTTAATTTGACCACCAAGTTTCTCTTCCAGCCTTTCTCTTGCCAGATGACCTTTGCACACACTCCTTCACCAATTTTCTTATTTAGGTTTGCCATTAAATGCCATCAGGCTCCCATTGTGTCTGTAATAACTTCTTTTTCTCTTGGCTATTTCCTCAACTGCTGTCTAAATTCTCCTTTCACTTATGGATTTTTAAGGTTCTACCACTGGATATTCCATTTACCTCTTCCCTGCTGTCGTCTTGCTGCTTTTTTTGCAATCAATTCTGCCATCAAGTGGTTAGCACTGCTGCCTCACAGCGCCAGGGACCCGGGTTCGATTCCCGCCTTGGCCGACTGTGCAACTCCACACAGACATTCTCCCCGTGTCTGCATGGGTTTTCTCCGGGTGCTCCGTTTTCCTCCCACAGTCCAAAGATGTGCAGGTTAGGTGAATTGGTCATGCTAAATTGCCCATAGAGTTAGGTGCATTAGTTACGGGGAATGGGTCTAGATGAGTTACTCTTCGGAGGGTCGGTGTGGACCTGTTGGGCCGAAGGGCCTGTTTCCACACTGTAGGGGATGAAATGAAATGGAAATTAAGATTCTTTGGTGGTGTTCAGTGGCCTTGTTTGGAAGACTTCATGTGAGGGAACGAACTGTTCTGTAGTTTTGAGTGTAGTGTGTTGGTCACATAGCCAACATGCCCTGCTTAATCAACATTGCTTAAACCATCACATATTTCTGTTCAGTCTGTTTGTCACATTAATGTACTATTTTTGAAAAAAACCTATACTTTACAGTTGTGTTTGCTTTGCAAATAATTTCTCTTGCTGACAATGCATAGTGTATGATATTGTTTATCTAGTGCTCTTTTTGTGGATTGGGTAAATGTGATGGCAGTTCAGTGCTGTGAGTGGGACCTCCACAAGGCTGTGGTTTTTTTTGTGTATATTGGGCCATGAAATGATTGTATCACTTTGGCCCCACATGCTGGCCCTTTTGAAAGGGAACTTGCCTCCTGGAAATGTTTTACAAAAAATATTTTAAAGGTTGTAGAAGTCGTTAACTTTATTGATGCGAAGTTTGTTGAACTGGATATGCGGGATGATAGTAGAGACACGTAACTTTCTTTATTTTGGTTCATGGTTGAAAGCAATTGAATCTTACTATATAAAAATCAAAGAACTTGAATATTAATAGCAAAACTCTATTTTAAATAGTTGCTACAGAAGGAAATATCTCCTTGATTATCTTGACCAATTATATCCATCGTAGTAGCAGTTTCTGAGGGAACACTTCGTAGCCGTATTATTGTTCTGATTTTATTACTAATTTCTTTTTCCAATAAAAACTTTTGACGTACTCCAGAAAACTTCTTGCATATTCCTGCTTTTTCTTTAGGTTCTGACAACTGTTTAATTTGTCTTGGCTTATCGCGGTGAAAACATCTCAACTTAAGCTGCATCTTTTTGTGAAGCCAACCCCCCCCGCCCCCGGACTAATGGGGCTAACATTTTCCAAGTAAGATTACTGATGCACAGTGACACCTTATCCATTCATCCTGATTTCCAATCCAATGTACTTTAAGGCCAAAGGAGCCTGGCTTATAATTTTTAGTTCTGCTTTAATCACATCTATAACAATGTTTTCAAATTCACTGCTCTCAGCCATCAACATTTGTCATGAAGATGCCTGAAAGTTGTCCTGCCAAACCAGTAAAGCATAGCAGGGTCTGCTTTGAACTAAAGACCACCCAATTTTAATAAGGTAGTCCTTACTAAGTCCTTACTATCAAACTCCAGATATATCCTTTAGACCATGTACTTGTTTATTCAACTTTGAGTGCCCCTAGAGAAATGCAGCTTTACTACCAATTCATCTGCACTCTCAAGTGTATTCAAAAAGAATTTTCAAAATTGCTTTTCCTGACATTGGTGACTTGTACGTTGATTTCTTCAAAACATGATGTCGTATGGCCATACTGTTTAGAGCCTTTGTTTAGCTGTGAGCACGATGTTTGTTGGTTCGGGGCCCCTGGGAAGTCGAATCTTGTATAAATATTGTCTTTGTTATGACGTGATATCATTTTATTTTGAATCCGTATTTATTTTTTTATCTTGTTGTTAGTAATATACGATACTGTGGTCTTTTTTATATATCGAGTCTTCTTTCTTATATCTTATTTTGTGTTTTGGTAGTTTGTAGAGTAGATTAATAGTTTTCTTAATTTTATATTGGTGCTGTTATTATACTGTACAGTGGATACACTGTTTAGTAATTTTGATTTTAAAAAATTCCAAAATCTTTTTCCTTTCAATAAAAATATTTACAAAAAAAAATTATGTCCTAACCTTGCTTTAGCCTAAATCACTATTGGAAGACATTTTTTCCATGGATAACCTCCCTTACCAAGCACGATAACCCATGTGGTAGGCAGATTTCCCCTATCAGGCACCTCTGAACACACCAAATTCTTTCCAGCTTTCTAGTTCTTGTTGTTTGACATCTTCTTATTAATTTGTCTTCTAACTTGTTCATGGTTAGTAACTTTTCTGATCAGATGGACTTTTGTTCCTGATGGTATTCCTGGTTTGTGCTATATTTTTTGTTTTTGTTAAACTGCACTTTCCATCTTGTCTTCTATCCTTTTCTGGACTGCTACTGTTTGACTTCTCCCTTCTAATAATAGGGATTCCTTCAGTGGGTCAATATTTCTTTCTCTGGATATGTTTACTTCCAGATCCCTGAGTTTATACTGTCTTTTTCTGCTGCTGTTACTGCTCCGAATTGTGCGCTTCACTCTCATTTTCCAGTGGCCTTCCCTGCTCTACTAATAAGATTTGCATTTCTGCTTTTAGTAAATATTTGACTGTATTGTTCATAGTTAGCAATGGTACTTTGTACCTAATTAACTTTAGTTAAGGACAGAACTGTTCTGTCAATCAGAGGGATTGTCAATTGGAGTAGGTTCATCCTCATCATTGGCAACATTTGGGTATGAGAGGTACCTACATCCTTACTATTTTCTATCGCTCCTTGCAAATTTGTGATCTGTACTTAGTAATCTTGAAGAGCATACCCAAACAGACTGATTCCAATGCTGTATAATAATACGTTTTCTATCTTTACCAATAATTTTCACCAAGCGTCTCCATTCTGTAAGCCCTTCTCTCTGCTAAACCATATTTGTGGGCGGCACGGTGGCACAGTGGTTAGCACTGCTGCCTCACAGCGCCAGAGACCCGGGTTCAATTCCCGTCTCAGGCGACTGTGCAAACTCCATACAGTCATTCTCCCCATTGTCTGCATGGGTTTCCTCCGGGTGCTCCGGTTTCCTCCCACAGTCCAAAGATGTGCAGGTCAGGTGAATTGGCCATGCTAAATTCTCCGTAGTGTTAGGTAAGGGGTATGGGTGGGTTGCGCTTCGGCGGGTCGGTGTGGACTTGTTGGGCCGAAGGGCCTGTTTCCACACTAAGTAATCTAATATTTCACAGACTGAAACTAGTTTCGAATGGCCTTACTTTGTATCTTGAGGCTTGCTGAATTCTTTGAGACTTTAGTGAAAGCCTTTCTGCCTGCAAGCAGTGAATTCAAATACTCTGAAAAGGTAAAGCTTATTGTAGCCCTTCCCAAGCTGGAAGCTGATTCCTTATTACAGTTAGAACTTTAGGATGCTCACACCAACAACTGACGTGGACTATATTCTCCCACCATCTGCGATATATGTTTAGCATGTATAACCTATGCAAGTGCAGATGATCATTTATGGTTTGGCTGATCTATCAAAATTTTATGAACTACATATATCCTTTCACATATCCCATTTGCTAAAAGGGCTTTCTGCTGCTGTATTCATAACAATTGCATTTGTACTTGTACACATTTAAGAATTCATTGTTAGCAATCCACTTTTGCGTTACGTTATTCACAATTTTTCTATTAATTTTTACTGTGTATCATTGTTGACTAACATAATCTGGTTGACAAATTTACAAAATGTGAAATGAAAAGGATTTTCTTCGTCCCATACCTCCTAAATTCATGGCTATGATCTCATTTAAATCTCTTGCTAAGAGCAGACTTGCTATAGGCTGTAATGCGGTCCTTTGATATTTCTTACAAATCTCACATCTATCGCTCATCTCTTCTATGAGTTTATTATACTCACCATCCCTTATTCCAGCACCATTTTCTAAAAATATTAATCTTTTAAAAGGTGAGGGAACAAAGTACATGTGTCATTTTAGCACAGTTGACTCTTTCAAATTTCTACTCCCCTCATTTGGGGGCTTTATTGGGGTTCATTTGTTTCTTTAATTTCTTTTCTAGAGAGATTATGGAGTTTTAGAGTTACACAGCACAGAAACAGACCCTTTGATCCAGCTCCTCCATGCTGACCAAGCATCCCAGACTAAGGGGACAATATCACTCTTAACCTCTCCTATTCATGTAACTGTCCAAATGTGGTTTTAAATATTGTAACTGTGCCAACCTTAACCATTTCCTCTGACAGTTCATTCCACATGTGAATGTGTGGAAAAGGTTGCCTCTTGTGTCCATTTTAAATCTTTCACCTCTCACTTTAAAAATATGCCCTCTAGTTTTGAATTCCTCTACCTTAGGGAAAGGACCTTTTGTTCTTCACCTTCTCTATGCCCCTCCTGATATAAACCTCCATAAGGTCACCCCTCAACTTCCTAGACTCCAGTGAAAAATGTCCCAGCCAATCTAGCCTGTCTTTATAATTCAAACCCTTCAGTTCCTGCAGCATCCTTGTAAATTTCTGAACCCTCTCCAATTTAATAATATCCATCCAAAAGCATGGCAACCAGAACTGTACGCAGTACTCCAAAGGTGGCCTTACCAATGTTCTGTGCAATGCAACATGACGTCCCAACTCCTATATTCAATGGTCTGAGCAACAAAGGCAAGCATGCTAAACACCACCTTAACCACTCTGTCCACCTATGATGCAACTTTCAAAAAACTATTTACCTATACCCTAGATCTCTCTGTTCGATAGCACTACCCAGGGCCTTACCACTAATTGTATAAGCCCTGCCCTTGTACATCTTACCAAAATGCAGCACCTCAAATTTATCCAAATTACCACTATTTACCACTCTTTAGCTTGTTGGCCCAATTGATAAAGATCCTTTTATAATCTAAGGTAACATTCTTCACTGTCCACAACACCACCAATTTTGGTGTCATCCACAAACTTACTAACCATGTTTTCTAAATTTTCATCCAAATTCTTTATAGAAATGATAAACAACAGTGAACCGATCCCTGCAGAACACCACTGGACACAAGCGTCCAGTCTGAAAAACAACCCTTCACCACCACCCTCTGTCTCCTTTTGGTCACGTCCTCAAAAAACTCAGTCAATTTTGTGAGACATGATTTCTCATGCACAAAGCCATGCTGACTATCCATTATCAGCCCATGTCTCTCAAAACACATGTAAGTCCTCTCTTAGAATCTTCTCCAATGACTTATCCACCACTGATGTCAGACTCAGTCTGCAGTTCCTAGACTTGACCTTACAGCTATACTTAAATAAAGGCTTAATATTAGTCACCCTGCAGTCCTTCAGCACCTCACTTGCTGGCTGTAGAAGATATCGTGTCCTAATTGTGTAAATTGAAAATCTGAAGATTTTCCAAATACAGTAGCTTTGTTGTTTTCCATATCCTATTTCAATTGTTCTTTTTCCATTAATCTACATAAGAAAGATATTTCACTAGTTGCTACATCCATGCTCATAAAATCATTCATATGTACAAGAAAGAACCACTCATTTTTCAAAGATTTTAGTGTTTTATCGTGAAATCTGAAACTGGTAGATCTCTGATTGCTTAAAGTTGGCCTGATCCTATTACTTGGAGTATCTACATAGCACTTTAATTCAGTCAATTACACAAACTGTATACATGCATTCACTTGCCGACATTACACAATTGAACAACGCAGCCACCTTAAGCATGAAGCCATAAGAAATAGGAACAAGAATAGGCCATTCGGCCCCTTGAGTTTTCAGTCTTTGATACCAGTTGTAATATTTCCTATCTTTGTCTGTCTCTTCTGTCTTTCTCCCTTCTCTGCTGCTTCTGTTGTCTTACTCTTTTATATACCATTTTTGTCTCCCTGTGTCTCTCTCTCCCTCTGTCTCTCTCTCTCTCTCCCTCTGTCTCTCCTTCTCTCCTTCTGCCCTTCT
>NC_057718.1:68413021-68431024 GCF_004010195.1 Chiloscyllium plagiosum
TCTCTCTGTCCCTGTCTCTCTGTCTCTGTCTCTCTCTCTGTCTGTCTCTCTCTCTGTCTGTCTCTGTCTGTCTCTGTCTGTCTCTGTCTCACATGTTTGTTTCTTTAGGTGCTGTGTTGAAGTATGATGGAGTAATAAGCTGTTGACTACATTTGGTAAAATTTGGCTCTCATCAGCTTCATTCCTCCCTCCACTCCCAATCCCTCGTAAATCTTCCCATTCCTCATTTTCATCTTTTCACCTCCATGTTACCCATTCCACTATTTGAATAAATTATTCTGTGTGACAGTATGTAACAAAGTTCTTTGAATATACCTATGTGCCATTTTAAGAATGATAATTTTTCAATGAAATGTAAACCATACTTTCTGAATTCAGTATATTACATACGTAATATATTAAGGACCTGGATGTGAGTGGCTGTGTGCAATTTTCGAGGAGAAAGTGAGGTCTGCAGATGCTGGAGATCAAAGTTGAAACTTTATTGCTGGAACAGCACAGCAGGTCAGGCAGCATCCAGGGAACAGGAGATTCGACGTTTCGGGCACAGGCCCTTCTTCAGGAATGAGCAGAGAGTGTTCAGCAGGAGAAGATAAAAGGTAGGGAGGAGGGACTTGGAGGAGGGGCGTTGGAAATGTGATAGGTGGAAAGAGGTCAAGGTGAGGGTGATAGGTCGGAGTAGGATGGAGGCGGAGAGGTCAAGAAGAAGACTGCAGGTCAGGAAGGCTGTGTGCAATTACTGAGCCTGGCAGTGTGCAAGAAACTAATTGACATCAGTAAGAAAGGCCTGTGTTATGTAGCACTTTTCACAAACTGAAGACAGCTCATAGCGAATGAAGTGCTTTTTTTAAGTTCCTGATATTAATCATTCCATTATTAGCTTTATTTTTAGCTGCCAAATGTCTAAGCTTTAGAAGTTCTTTATAAAATCTCTCCCATTCTCTCCTCCTTAATGGTGCCCTCTTCACTAAATTTATGGTAATCTGCCCTAGTATCTTAGTAGGAGAAAGTGAGGACTGCAGATGCTGGAGATCAGAGCTGAAAAATGTGTTGCTGGAAAAGCGCAGCAGGTCAGGCAGCATCAAAGGAACAGGAGAATCGACGTTTCAGGCATAAGTCCTTCTTATGCCCGAAACGTCAATTCTCCTGTTCCTTTGATGCTGCCTGACCTGCTGCGCTTTCCCAGCAACACATTTTTAAGCTAGTATCTTAGTGTCAAATTCAATTTTCCAACATGCATTTGAAGAAGTGTTTGCTATGCAAAGAAATGTGGCAGCCAATTTGTGCATAACAACAAGTTCCCACAAACACCAGTGTTAATATAGTGCTGGTCCCCATGGAGGTTGAAGCTGGGGAATTAAAAATGGGAAACAGGAAATAGCAAAGATTTTGAACAAATATTTTGTATCTGTGTTTATAATAGAAAACACAAAGCCTGTCAAGGTTAAGAAAAAAAAAGGTGCAAGAAGGAGAGAAGAACTTAAAAAAAAAACAACATAACAAGAGGAAAACTTACTAGGAAAAGTAATGGTTCTAAAAACTGTTCACTCCCATGGTGCTGATAGTCTACATTCTGGAGTCCAAAAATAAGTGGTTGCAGAGTCTCAGGCATACTGTAGTGTTCTAATGAAGCTCACTGCAAGCTGGAAGAACAACACCTGATTTTCCACTTGGGAACTCTGCAACCTTCTGAGTTCAACAATTTTAGGACTTCAGCACCTTCTCCTATGTCGTCATCCCAATCTCCACGCACCAGGCTTGTCATCACACTGGATGTTACCATACAGCCCGTTACCATACTCCTCCCTCGCAGATATTAATTCTCCCAGGTTGACCTTTATTCACCCTTTGTCTGTCCAACTATTTCTCTCTGTCTTTGGGCTTTATCTCTATCTATTGTTTATTTGCTCCATCCACACCCCCAATTACCCCACCCCATCTTCTGCACAATATCAACTTTTTCCTATCTACCATCAGTTCTGAAGAACAGGCAATGACGTAAAAAGTTAACTCTGTTTTCTCGTCACAGATGCAGACAGACATGCTGAGTTTTTCCAGCAATTTCTGTTTTGTGACTGCAGAAATGATGCTTTAATCTTCAAAATTCCTCAGATTCTTAAAATTTGAGCAGATTGGGAAACCACAAATTGAAAATCTCTATTCAAGAAAGGAAGGAAGCAGAAAACAATCGACAAGTTACTCTAACATCTGTGTCAGATTATTCCATATAGTTGTATAGTCTATGAATAGCTTAATCAGTTCACAATTGTTGTATGTAGATGATTTGGGTTTGGGATGGTCACATTCAAGGTTGCACAAGAAAGTCATGTATAACAGAACATCAGCTTAAAGCAGTCTTCTTATCAGCAGTTTGGCAAAGTCTGATTATTTCTAATATATGGGAATCAGAAATCCTAATATGATGGCAGTAGAATCTGTTATTACTATGTGAATTTTAACTTCCATTTAATTTTTATATTTGAAATCCTTCATGGACTAAAATAGTTTCTAAAAATGAAGAAACGTGGACCTAAAATGGCTAGTAGTCACCTCTTCACAGATTAAGCATGCTTCACAAGATCCATGCTGAATAAAATTAAACCCAGATGTAATTTCATCTAGGTTGAAATTACAGTTTTTATCTGAAGATATTGATAACCAGGCAACTGAGTCAGCATCAAGAAATTTGTGTTTCGTGTTTAATTCTGTGCATGGCAATTTTCACAGGTGATGAGGGACTCACCTATCAGCTGGTAAGCTTAGATATGTGATGGCAAATCAATATACACTGAATTACATTTTATCTGTGGCTTTTGAGCAGCAGAGTAGAGATTTTCTCTTTGGCTGTCTCGCACTTCTGGGCTCTTGCTCTCTCTTCTGCTATAGATTTAATATTTTATGATGCCTTAAATCCTCTAATGATTACTAAACTGCATGGCTCGATTTCTCCCTTTTTCTGTACTAGTTGCACTCCATTTTAAATGTTTTACTTGTATGTGATGTCACCTTTTCCTTTTTTTTTGAGAAAGTGGGTAAAAAAATTCCTCTTCCTATCAATCAAGAAAACCTTGGTAATTGACTCCATTTTCTGGTGAACTGTTTTAATTGAAGTGTGATACGTGCAAGTTAAAAATTCGTTAAAAATATCTGTGGCAAACAAGTGGCTTAAAAAGAGAGGATCTGATTTTCCCCTTCTCACCTGATCATCATATTGAGTTCAACATTTTAAATTAATTTAATGTTGATTGGGGGAGAAAGGACCAATATTAGTGTCAGAGTGAAAGAAAGAAAAGCTATGTTGAACAGCCCGGCAATGAATGCATAGCTAGAACGCATAATGAAGCTGATGTTGTCATTGGAGGCATTTCGGAAATTTAAATGAAATGCAGATTCTCATTCAGCAGTTTGAAGCCCTCTCCCAATTAACTTTTGAAAGTTCTTACCTAATACTATTAAAATTAGCCTTACTCCCGTATAGAAAATTCACTTTTAGATTAGGATCATCCTTTTCCATAAATATTTTAAACGTAACAGAATTATGATTACTGGCCCCAAATGCTGCCCATTGAGACCTTAGTCACTTCCTCTGCCATGTTTTCCAAGAGAAGGTAAAGTTTTGCTTCTTCCCTAGTAGGTACATCAATGTTGTGGTTCTGTTCGCCGAGCTGGGAATTTGTCTTGCAAACGTTTCGTCCCCTGTCTAGGTGACATCCTCAGTGCTTGGGAGCCTCCTGTGAAGCGCTTCTGTGGTGTTTCCTCCGGCATTTATAGTGGCCTGTCTCTGCTGCTTCCGGTTTTCAGTTCCAGCTGTCCGCTGTAGTGGCCGGTATATTGGGTCCTGGTCGATGTGTTTGTTGATAGAGTCAGTGGATGATTGCGATGCCTCTAGGAATTCCCTGGCTGTTCTCTGTTTGGCTTGTCCTATAATGGTAGTGTTGTCCCAGTCGAATTCATGTTGCTTGTCGTCTGCGCGTGTGGCTACTAGAGATAGCTGGTCGTGTAGTTCGTGGCTAGTTGGCGTTCATGACAACCGGAAGCGGCAGAGACAGGCCACTATAAATGCCGGAGGAAACACCACAGAAGCGCTTCACAGGAGGCTCCCAAGCACTGAGGATGTCACCTAGACAGGGGACGAAACGTTTGCAAGACAAATTCCCAGCTCGGCGAACAGAACCACAACAACGAGCACCCGAGCTACAAATGTTCTCCAAAACTTAGGTACATCAATATACTGAATAAGAAAATATTGTTGGACGTAGCAAGTTTCTTTCCATCTAAGCCCTAAATGCTGTGGCAATCCCACAGTTGTACTCTGACCATGAATTGAATTTAATTTAATTAATCTAAGAAGTGTGACTGCCTCTAGAAAGTGTCCAGGATCTCTCTCCCCCTCCCTGATGTGTCCCAATGTCTTCAGCTCAGCCTCCAGCTCATCACCTCTGGGCAAAAGTTTCACTGGCAAACAACAGTTGCTGCAGATATGATACTGGATTGCACTGAGGTTCACATTCGGCAACAATATTTCATTAGTTTTTTAGCCATCTCTATTCTGCTGATAATGTCTCCTGATTTAAGCCAGAACAAAAATAAAATTTAGTGGAAAAACTCAGCATACAGAGCAGCATCTGCAAAGAGAAAGCAGTATGAAACATGAACTCTGCTTTCTCTCCACAGATCCTGCCATAACAGCTGAATTTTTCCAGCAGTTTGTTTTTGTTTCTGATTTCCAGCATGTCTTTGGTTTTTTTTTGTTTCCTGATATAAACCAGTTGACCAATTGAAAGACATGGAAGAAATACCCACCAATGTCATGTCACTCTTTAGCTCTGACAGGAAGAAACAAGTTCAAGGAGGCTCTCTGCCACCAGTTTTTATCTCCCATTGTGGCTGCACTTTGCATGTAGGTCTGCTGTTCTCTTATTGAAGCTGTCAACCTTTTCTCTCTTGTTTATAAAGCTGCAGACTCTGCTCTGTTTCCTGCTATTTATGAAGCTGCTGTTTCTGCTCCTGTGCTCTTTATGAAGTTACTATTCCCAGGCTGTCCTGGACTGTCAGAAGCTCTCTGTCTGCTTCACATTGGTGTTGACTTGGTATGTGCATTTCCCGTTTTGCTTCACAGTGATTGGACTGATGTACAATCTTCAGAGAACACCTCTGGGACACCTACACCAACCAACCCAACCTTTGGTGGAACACTTTAACTCCCCCTCCCACTCCGCCAAGGACATGCAGGTCCTTGGCCTCCTCCATCGCCAGACCATGGCAATCGAGGAAGAGCGCCTCACCTTCCTCCTGGAAACCCTCCAACCACAAAGGATGAATGCAGATTTCTCCAGCTTCCTCATTTCCTCCCCCCCCCCCACCCCACCTTTATCTCAGTCCCAACCCTCGGACTCAGCACCGCCTTCTTGACCTGCAATCTTCTTCCCGACCTCTCCGCCCCGACCCCCTCTCTGGCCTATCACCCTCACCTTAGCCTCCTTCCACCTATCGCATTCCCAAAGTCCCTCCTCCCTACCTTTTATCTTAGCCTGCTTGGCACTCCTTCCTTATTCCTGAAGAAGGGCTTATGCCCGAAACGTTGATTTTCCTGCTCCTTGGATGCTGCCTGACCTGCTGTGCTTTTCCAGCAACACACTTTTCAGCTCTGATGTACAATCTTTCCAATCATATTCACAGTGATACTAATTTGCTGTACATTTCTTCCAGTGTGCTTCACTGCAATTTTCAATGTTGCACGTGACTCCCTAGTCTCCCGGTTAAAAATCACCCCAGATTATAGTCCAGTACATTTATTTGAAAGCACTAGCTTTCGAAGCGCTGCTTCTTCATCAGGTGGTTGTGGAATATAAGACTATAAGACACAGAATTTATAGCAACAGCTTTCAGTGTGATGTAACTGAAATTACATATTGGAAAAGAACTGGATTGTTTAAGTCTCTCGACTTTTAGAATGAGCATGCTGGTTTCGGTTCTTTCATATGTAAAGTGCAAAACGTTTTTAAAAAGTTATATTCTCAAGTGAACTTTAACAATTGGTGTCATGTCGGCCCAGAAAATGCCGTGAAGGTGTGAGACAGCCTGTGCAAAAATGGTCAGACTGACTCTAATCTTAAAAAAACGGATTCACAGAATCTCACATGGATTCATGCAGTTTTTGAACAAAGTAAAATGTCATTCTGCAAATACAAATTCACTCCTACAAGCGCGCACACACTCCTACAGACCCATACACTCATGTAGACCCTCTCTCATATGCTCACACATACCCTCCTACACTCTCTCCCTCTCACAGACTTATACCCCTTGACACGCACACGCAACACGCACACGCAACATGCGTGCAGTCTCAAGGACACTCATAACCACCTCTTTCCCCCCCACCCCCCCACCCCCACCCCCACATGCACACACATCCATATAAGTTTGCGGGGTGAATTTATAATTGCAGAATGATATTTTACTTTGGTCAAAAACTGCATGAATCCATGTAAGATTCTGTAACTCCATTTGTTAGATTAGAATCAGTCTGACCATTGTCTGTGCCACAATGGTCAATGTGTGCATGTGGGTGTGTGTGTGGGGGGGGGGGAGCTGGTTATGGTGGTTATGTGTGTGTGTCTGTGCACCTGTAGGAGTGAATTTTTACTTGCAGAATGACATTTTACTTTGGTCAAAAACTGCATGAATCCATGTGAGATTCTGTAAACCTGTTTTTTTTAAGATTGGCATCAGTCTGACCATTGGAGCACAGACAGTCTCACACAGGGTAGCCCACACCTTCAATGCATTTTCTGGGAAATTGTTAAAGTTCACTTGAGAATGTAACTTCTTTAAAAAAAAAAGTTTTGCAATTTACATATGAAAGAACTGAAACCAGCATGGTCATTCTAAAAGATGAGAGACTTAACAACAATCCAGGTCTTTTTCAATAAATAATTTCAGAGACATCGCACTGTAAGCTTTTGCTATAAATTCTGTGTCTTACGATCTTATACTCCATAGCCACCTGATGAAGGAGCAGCGCTCTGAAAGTTAGTGCTTCCAAATCAACCTGTTGGACTATAACCTGACGTTTTGTGATTTTTAACTTTGTACACCCCAGTCCAACACCGGCATCTCCAAATCATAGTTTCCCAGTGATTCTGACTGGCTGTATAATCCTTCAAACCTTCAAATACTAATACTTAGAAATGTATTTTGGATTTCCTTTATTGTTAGTTATAATTTTTTTTTCATGATCTTTCTTTTGCTGCTTCTATTTGCTTTATCACTTCTTTTCTGAACTGTTTTTAAAAATTCATTCATGGGACATAGGCATCACAGATTGTTTCGGTTTTAGTTATCGGGGGGTGGGGGGGGTTGACCTCTGCTTGATAACAATATCACATGGACTGAATCAAATTGGCAAAAGACTGGTTTTTGTATTGCTTGGGACCACTGGAGGAGGCTGAGATGGATCGTCCACTTGGCCCTTCTGCTGCCTGAAGATTGCTGCAAATGCTTTTGCGTTATGTGTTGCTCTGATGTGTTGTGCTCATTCATCATTGAGGATGGCGATATTGTGGAGCCACCACCTGTGTTGTCTACCTCTCCATCACTATTCGCATTTGGATGTGGCAGCACTGCAGAGCTTACCTCTGTGTTACTTGCCGCTTATGCCATTTGGTATGCAAGTAGTCCTATTTAGTCACTTCACCAGGTTGACACCTTACCTTAGGTATGCCTGGTACAGCTTCCCACTGGGGAGTATTAATCCATCTGTCAAGAGAGGACAATACATGGTAACCAGTAGAAGATCTCCTTGCCCATATTTCACCAGAAGCAATAAGACTTCAGAGTCTGGGGCCAGTGACTCCAAGGGCAATTCCTTCCCGACTGTGCGTCACTGTGATGCCAACTCTGCTAGGCTGTCCTGCCAATGGGACAGGACGTATACAGGGATGATGATGATGGTGGTGTTTGTAAGGTATGCTTTTGTTAGTATGATTACGTACTTGTGCATGAAACACAGAAAACTAGCCAACAGGTACAGCATGTAATTGTAAAGGCCCTTTATTTCAAGGAGGCTGTAGTGTAAAAGTTAGGATGTCTTAACTGCAACTGTGCAAGGTGCTGGTGAGACTTCATCTGGTGTACTGAGAGCAGATTTGGTCTCCTTATTTAAGAATAGAAATTATTTCATTGGAGGCAGTTCATGGAAGATTCACTAGGATGATCCTGGTATGAAGGGATCATCTTATGAGCAAACGTTAAGCAGATTCGGATTGTACTTATTGGAGTTTAGAAGAATGAGAGGTGAACTCATGGAAACATTTGGGATTCTTAAGGGACTTAACAGAATAATTGCTGAGAGAATGTTTCCCTTGATGGGAGAGTCTAGAATCAAAGGGCTTAGGCCCAAAATACAGTAAATACATTAAGACTTGAGATGAGGAATTTCTTCTCTCTGATGGTTGAGAGTCTTTGCAATTCCTTGCCACACAGGGCTGGGGACAGAGTCAATGTATATATTGAGAACTAAGATAGATTGATTATTGATCAGTAGGGGAATCGAGGGTTAGGATGTCAGGAGTATTGTTGGACCAGCCAGTATCCTGTTCAATGGCAGAGCAGGCTTGAAGGTCTGAGCAGCCTGCTCTTGTACCTATTTCTAATAGTTAACACCACTCTGATGTCCTTGCAGATTTCTTCTATATCTTTCCCACTGGTTGGTGGTGTATAGATTACATTGAAAAATGTAATTGCATTATTCTTATTCCTTAATTCCAACCAAATTGTTTTTGTTCTTGAAACATCTGAAGCATCCTCTTCCTCCAGTACAGCAATATTCTCCTCAATGAAAATTTGCACCTCTTCTATTTTTTTTTTCCTGCCATATGTTTTCTGGACACATTTTAGCCAGGATTACTCAACACTGAGACCTGTGCTCACAACCACCTGAAGGAGCAGCACTCCAAAAGCTATTGTTTCTAGATAAACCTGTTGGACTATAACCTGGTGTTGTGTGATTATTAACTTTGTGCTTCCTTAAATTGGGTCTCAGTTATCACCACAAAGATCAATTCCCCTAAGGCAATCTGTGACTGTAGCTCTGCACTCTCACTGCACGTATGTGAATGCAATTAACCCCTGATTTAGAATTCATTACTCTTCCTTACTTCAACTCCAAGTAGTGAATGAATTTAAATGAATGAGACTTTTTTGTCTGAATCTTATCAGACTCGTTATTGACTTTTTTTTCCAAGACTGAAGAATACACATTTTTAATACCTGTCCTTGTAACACGGTTTCTGATCCTGTGGATTATCCTCCTAGGATTTCCTTGCTCTCAAGGCTTGAATTTTCAAATTGGTGCAAAACGTTTTGGAGATGGATTATGCTACTTGACTCAGGAGATCTGGATATTATGAAAATAAAGTGAGTGACTGAGAATGCAGTTAGGGATTGCAGGTGTCTTTCTTTCATGCAGTATTCTGCTATATGGTATTATCAAAAGATGGAAAATATTCTGCTTTAACTTTTTTGACTAGGTCATTTTCTTGTAACAATTCTTTGTCCCACACCACTCAAGCATACCAAAATTGCTTCCCTTTATGTCTCTTATATCTTGTGTGTAATATGTACACCAAGCAAAACATTGACACTGATAATACTGTTGGATTTAGAAGTGCTAACTGACTATTTGAAAAAATTCATTTCACCTAGGAGAAAGCTTCACTGAAATTTTTTTTTGCAAGTTACTTCTGAACTGCTGGAAATCTTTACAATTGCTTACACAACCTTCTAGAAATGTTAAGAAGTCAGGAATGCTTAAAGAATCATTATATACAAGTTATTACATTAAACCAAATGCAATACAGATTGCAATTTGTTCTGCAAATAATGCTCAAAAACTTATTAAGAAATAACAAGCATTAAAGCCAGATCAGGTCTAATATTATTTCTGTTTCATCTTAGGGTTACCAATCTGTCTATTTCAAATATGCCCAAATAGTTTGTAGTTTGTTATTTTTAAAATCAACAATTTACTATTGATCTAAATGGACTTCTGAACATTTATGAATTGTGAAATTTGAGACCTCTTAAGGATTTGACAATCTGATTTCTCCTTAATCTTCTGTGCATTTGGGAGAACTACCTACCATGCCTCTCCAAGTAAATCCCTGATGTCATTCCAGCGAGGCTGTTGAAAAGGACTGTTGACATCCTTCCTAATAATCTTGTCCAGAATCAGCCATCATTTTACGACTGGAATCTAACCAATATTTTTGTAGATTTAGTGTAGCTTCCTTGTTTTTGTACTTACAATTTGCAAAACAAGTGATCCTGCATTTTTTTTAAAAGAAGCATTATGTACTTAAAAGATAAGTGACTAATCCCTGGTTTCTTTGTTACTGAACACTCAAAATTTTCTCTTCTATTGTTTCTCTTAATTTTTTTTCGATGTAAATTAATCACTTGACAATTTTCTGTATTAAATTTAATCAGTCTACTTCATTTGTCTATATTATTATTAGATTTGTTCCCACTCTATTTACTGCATTTTCGATTTTCATCTCATCTGGGAACTAAAATTATGCCCACAATATCTAACTCCAGGCTATAAATGTAAACCAGAAAGGGCAGTTGTCCAAAGACTGATATTTGGAGGGTATTACCAGAAGAACAATATTTTACCACACCTATCCCTTAGTGAATTTCAAATCCCTGCTGTCAGTGCCGTTATAAGCTCATAGAGTAAATTGATGAATACTGCATTCATTGGAAACCTATTTTTCAGTTTGCACATTCTCCCCATGTCTGCGTGGGTCTCTACCGGGTGCTCCAGTTTCCTCCCTCAGTCCAAAGATGTGCAGGTCAGGTGAATTGGCCATGCTAAATTGTCCATAGTGTTAGGTGGATTAGTCAGAGGTAAATGTAGGGGAATGGGTGGGTTGCTCTTTGGAGGGTCGGTATGGACTTGGGCCGAAGGGCCTGTTTCCACACTGTAGGGAATCTAATCTAAACTGCATTACAACAGCCAATGACAATATGTGGTGTTTTCTGTGAAGGTTTTATATTGAGCATTTGTAATTAGGTCATTTGTTTGGAACTATGCTTTATAAATCTGTCTGAGGCAACGGATAGGCCAGTAGGGCAATGGCCTGCCAATTATTGCCTGGAGTAAAATTCTTAAGATCTACTTTATTTTGTTTCATATCCCAGCAAAATGTTACTAAAATCATTTGAAAATGATGAGTCATCCTCTTACAAAATTGGTGTGTGCCTCTTACTTTTGGCCTGTAGGTTAACAAGCAATTTGTCTCTAGCTAGCAGACCTGGAGCCATGAAAGATCAAAAACAGCATGTTTTCCTGTAGGCCTTGTCAGTATTGACATTTTTCATTTTCCTTTTTGTTACTTTAAGCATGGATAACTTTTGCTGACATTCAGACCGTATCATAGAGATATATAGCATGGAAACAGACTCTTCGATCCAACTCGTCCATGCCAACCAGATAGCCGAAACTAATCTAGTTCCATTTGCCTGAACTTGACCCATGTCCCTTTAAACCCTTCCTATTCATATACCCATCTCGATGCCTTTTTAAATGTTGTAATTGCACCAGCCCCAATCATTTCCTTTGGTAGTTCATTCCATAAACGCACCACCCTCTGTGTGAGAAGTTGCCCTTTAGGTCCCTTTTAATTGTTCCCCTCTAACCCTAAACTTATGCCATATTGTTTTGGACTGCCACACCCCAGGGAAAAGACCTTGTCTATTTACCGTATCCATGCACCTCATGACTTTATAACCTCTATAAGGTCACTTCTCAGCCTCTGATGCTCCTGCGAAAACAGCCCTAGTCTATTCAGCCTCTCCCTATAGCTCAAATTCTCCGACCCTGGCAACAACCTTGTAAATCTTTTCTGAGCCCTTTCAAGTTTCACAACATCTATCCAATAGGAGGGAGACCAGAATTGCACATAGTATACTAACAGTGGCCTAACCAATGTCATGTACAACCGCAATAGGATTTCCCAGTTCAATTTTCTGATTTATAACTGAAAGCATACAAACACCAGCTTCACTATCCCGACTACCTGTGACTCCACTTTCAAGGAACTATGAACCTGCACTCCAAGGTCTCTTTGTTTAGCAACACTCTCCAGGACCTAACCATAAAGTGTACAATGCCTAGTCTGATTTGCCTTTCCAAAGTTCAGCACCTCACATTTATCTAAGTTAAACTCCATCTACCACTCTTCTGCCCATAGGCCCATCTGATCACGATCCTGTTGTACTCTGAGGTAATCTTCTTTGCTGTCCACTACATCTCCAATTTTGGTGTCATCTGCAAACTTACTAACTATACCTCTTTTATGTTCACATCCAGATCATTTATAGAAATGACAAAAATCCGTGTTCCCAGCACCGATCCTTGTGGCGCACATTGATCACAGGCTTCCAGGCAATCCTCCACCACCATCTGCTACCTTCTAGCTAGTTCTGTATCCAAATGGCTAGTTCTCCCTTTATTCCATGAGATCAAATGATGCTCACCATTCTGTCATGAGGCACCTTGTTGAACGCCTTAATGAAGTCTATATAGAATCACTTCAACTGCTCTGCCCTCATCTATCCTCATTGTTACTTCTTCAAGAAACTCAATCAAGTTAGTGAGATATGATTTCCCATGCACAAAGCTATGTTAACTATCTCTAAACAGTCCTTGCCTTTCCAAATACATGTAAATCCTGTCCCTCAAGATTCCCTCCAAGAACTTGCCCACCACCAATGTCCGGCTCACCAGTTTATAGTTCCCTGGCTTTTCCTTGCCACCTTTCTTAAATAGTAGCATCACGTTAGCCAACCTCCAGTCTTCTGACATCTCGCCTGTGACTATCGATGATACAAATATCTCGGCAAGGGGCCACAGAGTTTTAGAGTACACCTGATTGGTTCCTGGGGATTTATCCAGCTCTGTGCATTTTAAGACATCCAGCACCACCACCTCTCTGTTATGGGCATTTTTCAAGATGTCACCATCTATTTCTCCACATTCTATATCTTCCATTCCTTCTCCACAGTACACACTGATGCAAAATACTTGTTTAGTATCTCCCCCATTTTCTGCGGCTCCACACACACCGGCAGTGTTGCTGATCTTTGAGTGGTCCTATTCTCTAGTTACTCTTCTCATCTTAACGCATTTATAGAATCCCTTTGGATTCTGCTTAATCCTATTTGCCAAAGCTATCTCATGTCACCTTTTGCCCTCCTGATTTCCCTCTTAAGTATACTTCTACTATCTTTTGTACTATCTAAGGATTCACTCGATGCCTGCTGTCTATAACTGACATATGCTGCCTTTTGTTTTCTTAACCAAAACTTCAATTTCTCCAGTCATCCAGCATTCCCTACACCTACCAGCCTTGCCTTTCACCCTAACGGGAAAATACTGTCTCTGGATTCTCGTGACTTCATTTTTTGAAGGCTTCACATTTTTCAGCATGTGAACATCTGCCTCCAATCAACTTTTGAAATGTTTTGCCTAATACCATCAAAACTGGCCTTCCTCCAATTTAGAATTTCAACTTTTAGACGCTGTCTATCCATTTCCAACACTATTTCAAAACTAATAAAATTATGGTCACTGGCCCCAAAGTGTTCCTCCATTGGCACCTCAGTCACATGTCCTGCCATATTTCCCAAGGGTAGGTCAAGTTTTGCACCTTCTCTAGTAGGTACATCCATATACTGAATATACACCTTAATAAATTCCTCTCTATCTAAACCCTTAACACTATGGCAGTCCCAGCCTATGTTTGGAAAGGTAAAATCCCCTACTGTAACTAACCTATTATTCTTACAGATAACTGAAATCTTACAAATTTGTTTCTCAATTTACTGCTTACTATTGGGGGATCTATATTACAATCCCAGTAAGGTGATAATCTCTTTCTTATTTCAGTTTCACCCAAATAACTTCCCTAGACATATTTCCAGGAATATCCTCCCTAAAAACAGCCATAATGCTATCCCTTTTCAAAAACTTCACTCCCTCTCCTTCCTTGACCCTCTTTCTATCCTTCTGAGAGCATTTGTATCCTGGAACATTAAGCTACCAGTCCTGTCCATCCCTGAGTCACATTTCTGTAATTGCTATGATATCCCAGTCACATGTTCCTAACCATGTCCTGAGCTCATCTGCCTTTCCTCTTCGGCCTCTTGCATTGAAATAAATGCAGTTTAATTCACCGTGTTCTCTCCTTTGCTCCTGCCTGCTCTGATGGTTTGACCTGCTCCTTTTCCCAACTGTACCAGTCTCAGACTGATCTCTTTCCTCTCTCCCTGGGTCACCTCACCTTACTAGTTTACATCCTGCAGCTCTAGCAAATCATCCTGCCAGTATAGTAGTCCCCTTCCAATTCAGGTGCATTCCATCCTTCTTATACAGGTCATTTCTACCCCTGAAGAGATTCCAATGATCCAAAAATGGAAACCCTTCTCTCCTACACCAGGAGCTATGCATTTATCTGTTCTACCCTCCTATTCCTACCCTCAGCTCGTAACACTGGGAGCAATTCTGATATTACTACTCTTGAGGACCTCCTTTTTAAATTCCTGTCTTAGTTCCTATATTCTCCCTTCAGAATCTCATCCTTTTTCCCTTCTGTGTTATTAGTTCCAATGTATGCAACAATCTCCTGCTGGTCCCACTCCCCTTTGAGAAGCTATCCTTAATCCTGGCACCAGGGAGGCAACATACCATTCTGATTTTTCATCTGTGCTTCTAACTAGAAAGTCCCCTGTCACAATCTATCACTTTGAATGTGACATACCCCTTGTTACATTAGAGACAGCATCGGTACCAGAAACCTGGCTGTTTGTGCTTCATCCCCTGAGAGTCCATCTCCCCTACATTTTCCAAAATGGCATACTTGTTTGTGATGAAGTTAGCCACAGGAGACTGCTGCACTACCTGCCTCCCTCTCCTTTGTTTCCTGGAGTTAACACATCTACCTGACAGTATCTGTGGCTTTTCTCCCGCCCTATGTCACACACCCCAGATCCTGTAAATTTCTTATTGGTTCTGACTGCTGCTCCAACTGATCGATGCGATCTGATAGGATTCGCAACCAAAGACACTTCCTGCAGACATACATCAATAACATGGAAACTCTCTCTAATCTCCCACATCCAACAGGAAGAGCACATAACTCTATTAAAGGCCATCTTTACTCCTCCACTATCTACAGACCCAGAAAATAGCACTGTCTTATTGCTTTAAAAAAACACTGCTCCAGGCTAACATCGTGTTTGTATTTTTAAACTTAATCAAGAGACAGGTCTCAATAAAACACACAATCAAAAAAGAATCCACTCTACTCAGTATTGCAGATTTACAGCAAGGTTACACTTAAAAACTATGCACATTTCTACTCCTGTGCTGTGAGCTCTCGCACATAGGTTCCTCCAAGGTCAGCTGTGAATTCCGCTGTTCATTTCTCCTAGACACACTCCGATGTCTGGAGATATTTGAACTCAAACAGCAAAGACGGTGACTGTGCAGATTCATTGCTGTGTCAGACAGCAGCCTGGGTTTCTTTCACTGTTTTAATCTTTCTTCCCCCAAAGTTTTAAAAAATGCAACAGCATGTAAAACAGTAATTACTGTTCCTGGAATTTGAGGAAATCACATCCAAAACCTAAAATACCTCAAAGGAGCAGCTCTTAAAGCTGTAATTTTTCCCATTATTTTAAACTATTCCAAATTTAAGGGCATTTTGGGCTAATTCAGGAAATGTATGTATTCACCGATCTGAAAGTAAAGGAGTAGGAATTATTTGTTTGCAGTACTACCTTTTGATGAATATTGGAATTGCTGTCAGCATATTTAGCTCCTCATTGGTTAATCTTGAGTCTGAACTCAATTATCATAGAGTCCTATGTCATTGGAATTTAAGTTGCTGCCCCAAAATGTACTGTTATGTGCCCTATTAGAAACCAGTTTTAATTTCTTTTATTTATATTTTTAACAGCTGTCCATTCCTAGCAGTTACCATCACACCTGTGATACCAGCGATTGCAGGAGTTTTGTTCTTTTTTGTGATGGGGACGTTGCTCCGTACAAGCTTCAGTGATCCAGGAGTTCTACCTCGCGCTACGCAAGATGAAGCAGCTGACCTGGAAAGACAGATAGGTAACAGTGAAGGACTGTCTTTCTGTTTCTGTCCACCTTTTACTATTCTAATAATCACTTGACACTACGGAACTTGAGTATTACTGAAAAAGAGCTGAAAATGCGTTGCTGGAAAAGCGCAGGTCAGGCAGCTTCCAAGGAACAGGAGAATCGACATTTCGGGCATAAGCCCTTCTTCAGGAATGCCCGAAACGTTGATTCTCCTGTTCCTTGGATGCTGCCTGATCTGCGCTTTTCCAGCAACGCATTTTTCAGCTCTGATCTCCAGCATCTGCAGTTCTCACTTTCTCCTCCTATTACTGAAAAAGAGACCTATTGTTGAAGCTTTTCAGCTTGATTTGATCAGGGCAGGTGCAAGAATGTCCTATTTCAAAGAGAACAATAGTTTATACTGCATGAGAAAAAAATGCTGATTGGTTAGTAAAGGGACACTAGTCAAGATGCTGCACTCAAAGGGTCTGGGAATAGTTTAAGAAAATGCTGTTAAAGTAGAAGATCGACCATGGTCTAATTGAATGGTAAAATGAGCTTAATGGACTGAATGAACTACCGTTCTATTTCCTCTGTTCCTATGAGCAGTTGACCTCATGCTTTTATTTAATTCAAAAAAGACAGTGACAGGATTTGTGCTTTCTCCGCAAAGGACAGTTCTTTACATATGAATATATGTACCTTCTAGCAAATGTAAGTGAGCCATATTATGAGCCCAACTGATCTTAAATTGCTGGTTATTCACAAACCTAATTGTTTAAAAGTGCTGTCAAATTGTGGAATTGTAACTAACATTAGATGTTACAAGTTTTGCAAGCACAGGCTGATTAAATAGTTTGCCGATTGTCAACAATTGAAGGAGCATCCTGATTCACCCGTACATCCAAGTGTATGGATCTATGCTCCATTGAGGCATTGCACCTTCTTTAAATTATTGTGCCATCATACTTGGTTTAATTCACAGGTGCATTCTTTGCGGTAATGTCTCAACCAAACAATCAGCACCCTTTTTCACTAATTTCAATTTCAGCTAAATTGTTGTTCCCTAAATAATTTGGCATTCTTGTATCTGTGGTGATCAATACAATATCAAGACTGGAATACTGGTAGTGTAAGAGGCAGCTAGGGGTACATTTTCCTAGGTTGTGTTCAGGAGAGTTTCCCATAGCAGCGTGTGTCTCGTCCTACAAGAAAGTATACATTAATTAAAATAGATCCCCTACAGTGTGGAAACAGGCCCTTCGGCCCAACAAGTCCACACCCAACCTCCGAAGAGCAACCCACCCAGACTCATTCCCCTACATTCACCCCTGACTAATGCACCTAACAATACAGGCAATTTAGCATGGCCAATTCACCTAACCTGCACACCTTTGGACTGGGGGAGGAAACCGGAGCACCCGAAGGAAATCCATGCAGACACTGGGAGAATGTGCAAACTCCACACAGACAGTTGCCCGAGGAGGGAATTGAACCCAGGTCCCTGGCGCTATGAGGCAGCAGTGCTAACTCACTGAGCCACCGTGCTGCCCTCTACCTCAACTTGGGAATGAGGTGGCCAAGTGAGTTGTCTGTAGGGTTTCAATTAGATGATTGTATAATAAGGTTCAGGATAGTGGTGGTGAATGACAACATAAAATCCAGAGTAAGAAAAATCACTTGATGGAAAGCTGACTTAAATGGGGCAAGAAGAGAGATGAGGAGAAAGTGAGGTCTGCAGATGCTGGAGATCAGAGCTGGAAATGTGTTGCTGGAAAAGCGCAGCAGGTCAGACAGCATCCAGGCAACAGGAGAATCGACGTTTCGGGCATAAGCCCTTCAGG